>NC_087355.1:46112500-46460000 GCF_030014295.1 Loxodonta africana | reverse complement strand
TAGAAAAGTATTCCTAATGTTGTGTGAGGTCAGATTTAAGAAGTACAGGGCTAGAGTCAGTAGATTTAGTTAGGATGTGACCAGACTTCTTAGGCAAGAGATGTGAGCGCTTGGGTAAAAGGTATAATGAAGAGAGATGTTTGAGAAGCATTTTGTGCGAGGATTAGATAGAATTGAGAGGCTGACTGGGTTTGAGTGTGGAGTGAGGGAGAGAATAAAGTCTGGAGGGATCTCAGGTTACTGGCTAGAGTAATTGACTGGGTGGTGATGCCTCTCATTTCCATGACGAATATGGGATGGAGAGAAGGTTTAGCAGGAAGAAGACTCTTGAGTTCTGCTTTGGAGCTCATCTTCTCATTTCCTGCCCCTCACCCATCCCCCTCTCCGATGAGCTCTGTCATCACCTAGAGATGCCATTATCGGGGTCTTTACCTTGCTTTGTAATTGTTTATAGTTCTGTCTTCAGCATTAGACTATGAGCTCCTAGGCAGTAGGCACTGTAGCATATTTTTAATTCAATAAATATTTGTTAAGTGAGTGAATGAATAGCACAATTTTTTTTTCATAAATGGGTAATTGAGCATTTGAAGGAAACTCCCTCTCTGTAATGGTCAATCCTTTGTCCCTGTTCTGCCTTTAAAATACTTAGAATAAAACTGATCCTTTCTCCACAAAATACATTATGGGTTTGAAAACAGTGATTGTGCTATCCCTCTGACTCTAGTTATTTTCCAGTCCCTTTGAATGTTTCAGATACAACATAATTCCCATATACTTTATCATCCTACTCACCCTTCTTTGGACGTGTTCCAGTCTGTCTGTGTCCTTCTTAAAATATGATGCTCTGCTAATGTGACCCATACAGAACGCAATGTGGCCATTACTTCTGAAGAGGGGTGAAAACAAATCATCTAATAACTAAAGCCAGAATTGTTTTTTAGGAAAACACTGTATTTAGGAAATTAACTCAGTAGATGGCTTGAAGTGGACCATGAAAGCAAGGATTAGTGGGAGTCAAGTAAGCAAAAGACGTAGTCAAACAGTCCTATCTTGGAAACTAATAGAAATTTTGAAATAAGGAAGAATTGAGGGTGGTTAGCCAAAGGACTTAGGTTTTTGGAAAATTTAAAATATAACATGCATACACTAAAGTCACAAATCCAAAATGTTCCCAATTTTGCTTTGCTCTAGTCATTCACTCCCACCAAGGGAGGTACTGCTGGTCGTTAGGGGCTTTGTTTCTCTTTTCCATAGCAATGACCTTCCACCGTGGTCCAAGCCCAGACTCTCCACTCATGATGTCCGTGATTAGCAAGTTTCCCTAGGGTAAAGGGCTGTGGATCATAATGTTAATTGACCATTAATCTAGGACTTTCGGATCTCACTGGTTGTTATCAGGTTCCCTCCCTCAGTGGAGCTTTGTCTCCCATGTAGTGGGAGACTGGAAAATTCTACTTCGCTTTGCCAAGGGTTTAGTTTAGTCTTTAACGTTCTGTACCATACAGCTTTGAATTCAGGGAAATGCCCCCTCAAATCTTCAATTCTTTCCCTTCTGTTTCACATGAACACCAAAATCTCTGCTGTTTGGTTTGTCTCCCATCCATCACCCTCTGCCCCAGCCAAACCTAGATTCTCAGACTCTAGCCTAACCAAGAATCAACAAATGCCCCAAGGAACAACTGTAGTTCTTCAATTTTTGCCTGAATCTTCTTTCTCTGAGATCTTACTCCCTCTAGTCCTTAATGTTTCTGAAGGTCTCTGGTGTCTTTAAAGATATCGGGAGTCAGCAAACTTTTCTGTCAAGGCCTCGTAGTGAATGTTTTTGGCTTTGAGGCCATATGGTCTTTGTTGGCGCCCTGGGGGTGAGTGGTTAAGAGCTCGGCTGCTAACCAAAAAGTCAGCAGTTTGAGTCCACCAGCTGTTCCTCGGAAGCCCTATGGGGGCAGTTCTACTCTGTCCCAAAGAGTTGTTAAGAGTCGGAATTAACTTGATGGCAATGGGTTTGGTTTGGTTTTGCTTATGGTCTTTGTTGCAACTACTCAATTCTGCCATTACAGCACAAAAGCAGTCATAAGACAAAAGCCCACTGCCATCAAGTTGATTCCAACTCATAGCAACCCTATAGAACAGAGTAGAACTGCCCCATAGAGCTTCCAAGGAGTGCCTGGCAGACATGAACTGCTGACCTCTTGGTTAGCAGCCGTAGCACTTAACCACTACACCACCAGGGTTATGTAACCCAAATAGCAGTGGCGGGATTTGGCCCATAGGCCATAGTTTGCCAACCTAGCAAATGTGTCATTATTGTAATTCATTTAATATTTCTTAATTTTTCTCATTGAGATTAGTGGCCCATATAACCTATTCCATCTTAGGTCAATGTTTCTGCCCAGCTCTCAGTTGTCAGTAGTCCCAGCATGCCTTAGCCACAGTATAGCTCTCTCTATACTCTTGCCTTTCCCACAGTGAAATACTGCTGTTGTTTGTTACTTAGTGCAAAGCTGGTGGAGAATGTGGGGCGGGGTGGGGGATGCTTCTTTGTTCTTTTGATCCCATGCTTTTCCAAAAGTGATTATGTATTATGATGATTAAGATTGTGTGTCATTTTGGATGGGCCATGATTCTCAGTGTTCTGGCAGTCTCAATCACTTCCCTGTTGAGATTTGATATGTGATCACCTCCATGATGGGATCTGCTGTGAGTAGCTAATCAGTTGAAAGGGAGTTTCCTTGGGCATGTGGCCTGCATTTGAATATAAGCAGACATCCTCCATTTTGTGATTTGATGTGGTCATCCTCCATTCTTGCATAATGCTGATTTCGCCTGATAACATGGTCTATGGAACAAAACCATGTCAATAACTGAGGAGAGGGTGCATATCAGTTATTACAACTACTATTAAATCTTATTATTTAATGAACTGACATATATATATATAAAAAGAGAGAGGGAGCACCTTGGTGGTGCAGTGGTTAAGTGCTCTGCTGCTAACTGAAAAGTATGTGGTTAGAACCAGGGCTTCAAACCAGTTTGTTCCCTTTCGAACCCCTTGATAAGAATTTGCATTTCTAACAAGGGAACAGGCAATGCTAATGCTGCTGGCTAGAAAGGAGGGACCAATTCTGAGAACCACTAGTTGAGCTGCAGGTTCCCAAAATTTATTATATGTAAGAATCACCTGGAGATCTGGTTAAAATGTAGATTCTGATTCAGTCTGATCCCCAGGTCATTCTTATGTATAATGAATTTCGAGAACCACGGCTGTACTGGTGGAAACCCTGGCATAGTGGTTAAGAGCTATAGCTGTTAACCAAAAGGTCGGCAGTTCAGATCCACCAGGTGCTCCTTTGAAACCCTATGGGGCAGTTCTACTCTGTGCTATAGGGTTGCTATGAGTCAGAATCAACTTGACAGCAATAGGCAATGGCAATGGGCTGTACTGGTGGTTCTCAGAATTGTTCCCTACCCCCTAACAAGCAGCATTAGAATCACCTGCTTGTTGTTAAGTGGCACTGAGTCAGCTCTTACTCATAGCAACACAATACACAACAGAACAAAACACCACCCAGTCCTGCATTATAAAAAAAAAAAACCATACTCAAAATCGTTGCTGTGTTTGAGCTCTATGTTGCAGCCACTGCGTCAATCCATCTCATTGAGGGTCTTCCTCTTTTCCGCTGACACTTTAACCAAGCATGATGTCCTGCTCCTGGGCCTGGTCCCTTCTGATAACATGTCCAAACTACATGAGACGAAGTCTTGCCATCTTCTCTTCTAAGGAGCATCCTGGCTGTTCTTCCAAAAACAGATTTGTTCTTTCTTCTGGCAACCCATGTTATATTCAATCTTCTTCACCAGTATCATAATTCAAAGGCATCAATTCTTCTTCGGTCTTCCTTATTCATTGTCCAACTTTCACATGCATATGAGGCAATTAAAAGCACCATGGCTTGAGTCAGGCTTATTTCTCAAAGTGACATCTTTGCTTTTTAACACTTAAAAGAGGTCATTTGCAGCAGATTTGCTCAATGAAATGAGACTTTTGATTTCTTAACAGCTGCTTCCATGGATGTTGATTGTGGATTCAAGTAAAATGAAATCCTTGACAACTTCAGTTTTTTCTCTGTTATCCTGATGTCTCTTATTTGTCCAGTTGTGAGGATTTTTGTTTTCTTTATGTTGCGATGTAATCCATACTGAAGGCTGTGGGCTCTAATCTTCATTAATAAGTGCTTCAAGTCCTTTTCACTTTCAGCAAGTAAGGTTGTGTCATCTGCATATTGCAGGTTGTTAATGAATCTTCCTCTAATCCTGATGCTACATTCTTCTTCATATATTCCACCTTCTCAAATTATTTGCTTAGCATATAGATTGAATAAGTATGGTGAAAGGATACAACCTTGACACACACCTTTCCTGATTTTAAACTACACAGTATCCCTTTGTTCTGTTCAGACAACTGCCTCTTGATCTATGTATGGGTTCCGCACGAGCACAATTAAGTGTTCTGGAATTCCAATTCTTCAAAATGTTATCTATAATTTGTTACAATCCACAGCCGAATGCCTCTGCATAGTCAATAAAACACAGGTAAACGTCTTTCTTGTATTTTCTACTTTCAGCCAAGATCCATCTGACATCATCAGTGATATCCCTCATTCCATGTCCTCTTATGAATCAGCTTAAATTTTTGGCAGGTCCCTATCGATGTACTGCTGCAACTGTTTTTCAATTACCTTCAGCAAAATTTTATTTGCCTGTGATATTTTTGTGATATTAATGATTTTTTTTTTTTTTTACTATCTCCATATTCTGTTCAATCACCTTTATTTGGAATGGGGAGAAATATGGATTTGCCCAGTGTGAGCACTTCCAGCACTGTATCCATTTGTGGAGACATCTCAATTGCTATTCTGTCAATTCCTGGAGCTTTGTTTTTCGCCAATACTTTCAGTTCAGTTTGTACTTCTTCCTTCAGTACAGTTGGTTCTTGATCATATTCTACCTTCTGAAATATTTGAATGTTGACTCTCTTTGGTACAGTAACTCTGCATATCCCTTCCATCTTCTTTTGATGCTTCCCGTGTCATTCCATATTTTGCCCATAACCAAAAACTGCACTAAACCCGTTGCCATTGAGTTGATTTGGACTTATCGCAATCCTATAGAATAGAGTAGTAACTGTCCCATAGGGTTTCCAAGGAGTGGTTGGTGGATTCAAACTGCCAACCTTTTGGTTAGCAGCCTGAGCTATTTTGAATACCTCAAAATTGCAATTTGAGGCTTGAAATTTTCTTCAGTTCTTTCAGCTTGAGAAATGCCGAACATGTTCTTCACTTTTCGTTTTCTAACTCCAGGTCTTTGTACATTTAATTATAATACTCTATTTTGTCTCCTCAAGAGGCCATTCAAAATCTTCTGTTCAGCTTTTTTACTTTATCATTTTTTTTTTCCATTCTTTTCACTACTTTCAAGAGCAAGTTTCAGAGTCTTTCTGACATCCATTTTGGTCCTTTCTTTCTTTCCTGTATTTTTAGTGACTTTTTGTTTCTTAATGTATGATGTCCTCGATGTCATCCCACAACTCGTCTGGTCATCAGTCATTAGTGTTCAATGCATCAAATCTATTCTTCACGTGGTCTCTAAATTCAGGTGAGATATGCTCAAGATTGTCCTTTGGCTCTCTTGGTCTTGTCGTAATTTTCTTCAGCTTCAACTTGAACTTCATATGAGAAAATTGATGGCCGTTCTGCAGTCAGCCCCTGGTTTTGTCCTGACTAATGATACTGAGCTTCTCCATTGTCTCTTTTCACAAGTATAGTTGATTTGATTCCTGTATATTCCATCTGGTGAGATCCACATGTATAGTTGCTGTTTATGTTGTTGAAAAAAGGTGTTTGCAATGAATAAGTCATTATTAGTCTTGCAAAATTCTATCTTGTGATCTCTGGTGTCATTTCAATCACCAAAGCCATATTTTCCAACTCCTGATCCTTCTTGGTTTCCAGATTTCTCATTCCAATCACAAGTAATTGTCAGTGCATCCTGATTGCATGTCCAATCAATTTCAGATTGCAGAAGTTGGTAAAAATCTTAGGTTTCTTCATCTTTGGCATTAGTAGTTGTTGCATAAACTTCAATAATAGTCATATTAACTGGTTGTCCTTGTAGGCATATGGATATTATCCTATCACTGACAATATTGTACTCCTTGAAATGTTCTTTTTGATGATGAATGCAATGCCATTCCTCTTCAACTTGTCATTCTTAGCATAGTAGACCACATGATTGATTCAAATGGCCAATACCCATCCATTTCAGCTCACTAATGCCTAGGATATCGATCTTTATGTGTTCCATTTCATTTTTGACCATTTCCAATTTTCCTAGATTCATACTATTAATGGATGTTTGCAGCTGCTGCTTCTTATTTTAAGTCATGCCACGTCAGCAAATGAAGGTCCCAAAAGTTTTACTCCATCCATATCATTAAGGTATACTTTAGTTTGAGGAGGCAGCTCTCCCTCAGTTGTCTTTGGAGTGCCTTCCAACCTGAGGGTCTTATCTTCTGGCACTATGGCAGACAATGTTCTGCTGCTCTTCATAAGGTTTCCACTGGCCAATTTTTTTGGAAGTAGACTGCCAGGTCCTTCTTCCTAGTGTGCCTTAGTCTGGAGGTTCTGCTGAAACCTGGCTACCATGGGTGACCCTGCTGTGCTTGAAATACTGGTGGCATAGCTTCCATCATCACAGCAACACTCAAGCCACCATAGTAGGGCAAACTGACAGAGGAATGGTGGTATCTTGTTAGAAATGCAAATTCTCTGCTGGGGTGGGAACCAGAAGAAACTGGTTCAAAGGCCTCATTCAAACTCACCAGCTGTTCTGTGGAGAAAGACATGACAGTCTGTTTCTCTAAAGATTACAGCACTGGAAACTTGAGCTCCTTGTTTCCTTTATAATCCTATGTATTTTGGTTTGTATATCTAAGAACATTATTTTGAAAAGGCATCCATGGGCTTCACTGACTGCAAAAGAGGCCTATGAAATAAAAAGAACTCCTGTACTAAGGGAGCTCAGGCTATGGTGGGTGTGTGCAGCAGAGGGATGAGGGCAGTGCAAATCCTACCAATCCAGTGGACCAGGTATTTGGGGGAGAAAAACCCAGCACTCTCCTGCTTATGACGCTCACAGAGCTGGGGAAGAGAGAAGATTTCTGAGACATTTTCCTGAGCATTCTTGTAAAACAGCAACCACATTGCCACATGTGCCTGGAATTTGATTTCCAGGCCAAGTGTCAGCTTTTCCATGCTAAGACTCCCTCAGGTTTTGGCTCAGGCTCTCCTGCTGTCAAGGCTCAGCCCTTTCAATACCTCGACCACCTGTCAGAGAAAGCAGATTAATGGAAATTTGGCTGCCACTTCTGAGTCACGTCCTCAGCCACAAGCTTCCACCTGCAGCCTCGGGAGGCCTGGACTGCAAGGTGCCTGAGGACACTACTGGCACTGACCCCATCCCTGTCAGGGCAATGTGTCCTTCTTTCATGGGCCAGGAGCCTTTACAAACAGGGCCAATTTCCTACCCTTTCCTATAAAGAGGAATTTTCTTCTCAAAAAGTGAGTTTGGGTTTTTCAACCTTATCTGGAAATCTTAGTTTCTCCCAAGTTATTCTTTTTTCTTCAATCCAACAACAAATTTACCACAGGAAGTGGTGGGAAGATAGGCTTATGCAATAAGATGATATTGTTATAAATAGGAGTACTTGCTGTAACTTTCTTAAATAAACAGGTTATTAATGTTTTCAGGCAGTGGTAGAGCTACTGTTCAGGGGCTGGTGAGAATGTTCTCCTTGTAAAAAGGAATTCATCTCCTTCCAAATGACTCCTCTAAAAGTGAAGTGAGCCCCTTTACAACCTTGGTTTGGGGAAATAGTGTAGTCTCCCCCTGCTAGACGAGGGAAGAGGGCCAACCTTCTAGAGATGATGGTCTAAATGGTATGCATTGAAGGAACCAGAAAAGCCCTCTGCCCCAATTCTCTTCCTAAGCTATGGAGCTAGACCAAAGAGTATATACATACATACATACATATACACACACACACATATATATATGTATGTATGTATGTGTAAAAGCCCTGGTGACACACTGGTTAAGAGCTCAGCTGCTATTCAAAAAAGGTCAGCAGTTCAAATCCATCAGGTATTCGTTGGAAACTCTATGGGGCAGTTCTACTCTGTCCTATGGGGTTTCTATGAGTCAAAATCGATAGCAATGGATTTGGTTTTAAATTTCTTGTTTTTGGTTCCAAAGACCAGGTCATTATGTGAAAATCAGTATTATGTGAAAAAGGAGGATGACCATATCAGGTCAGAAGACGTAGGAAGACTACATCATTACGTAACTGCCAAATTACTTCATTACGTAACTGCCAAATTACATCAGTATGTAACTGCCAAATCACTGAGAACCAAGGCCTGGCCAAGACGACACATAACATTAACCATCACAGTCTGCATTACTCTTGCCTTGCACACCAACATTTGTTACTGCTGACATACATCTTTACTGTGCGAAATAGTTGGATAGTAGATTTTTTACTGTTGTCGTAAATGCTAAATGTTGGATAGCGAGATAGTCAATAAGTGTAGAGTAGGTGTATATCTATCTATCATCTATCTACCTATCTATTATATCCATTGCATATATTTATCCATTATTAAAACTTCTAATGTTGCCAAAAGAGGAATACATAAAATTGTTTTGTTAGGAACTCCTTTATATTAATTATTTATCTAATCCTTTCAGTTATGCACCAGCTGATTGTGGATAGAGTTGGACAGTATCATTGGATTCAGGAAGGAAGTTTAGGGAGTCCATATCTAATGAGATAAAAAGAAACCAACCATTCAAGGGATGAATACAGGAGGAGAAGCCAGTGGAGATCTGGGTCCTAGGATGGGGTTGGGCATATACTAAGATGTCAATAATAATTATCGCTGGTGAGTAGAGGAATAAAACCATTGTTCCTTCTTGTCATTTTTTTAAACATCCAACTCCCAACTGAGGAGGAGGCCAAGTTTTGGCTGAAAGTTGATGGAGCCCCTAGACTTGGACATTTCTCACTTTTCAATTTTTGGATGACAAAGGGAATATTCATTAACAGGTGTATTTCTTATAACTGTCAGGCCCAAAGGGGTACAATCTAAAAAAGTGGGAGGTGATGGGAATGAAGCAAAGGAAATAGCATCACTTTTAAAATAACATGAAACATTATTTCCATTGCAGACAGACAGCCTTGTAAATTACAAAGTAGATAGGAAACGATTTCTCTTCCTATTCGTTTGGAGTCTATTGCCTCTAAGAATTAAAATCTGTTTGTCAGAGGTGTACTTGTGCATGGTTTTCATCATGGTAAGTGTAGATCTTTCAAATAGTGAGCAGGATATATGTATAGATGAGTGAATGGAGGAAGAAATGAAGAAAACATAAATTAATTGGCTGTGTACTGAGAACATTGTACAATATTAGAATTGGTGAATTTTTACCACTCTCTGAAATGCAAAATATAAATATGAGGAATTATCTTTGTATTTTGGTATTAATAGACTTCAATGAAGCTTCATCTTTAGCTATCTAGAATAATCTCCAACTTTGGCTTACTATCCCAGTGTGTTTTGGTTTTGATACAATATCAAATATACAATATCAATATCAAATATACAATATACAATGTGTTCTGGTTTTGATACAATATCAAGTGGAACTCAATCACACCTGATTTTAGATTTTAGATATTTGTATCCAATATTTAAATCTTCATAATGTAAGCAAATATAGGCATGATTTTCACATGGCATCAGTGTTTTATACTGTAAAGAATGCCAAAAAGAAAATATTTTAAGTTAATCACATTTTAATAAATCCCAAATTCCCAGCTAGATAGATTGATCAACATTATGTCCTTAAAGGAGGTATAGCTCTAGCAAATGGGTGTCAATAAATGTAGGCAACCAAACCAGATAATCATTTTGGAAGGTGAATTATACAGTTATCCTAAACTAATTGATATAGTCTCATCATTGGTAAATCTAAATTTCTTTTTGACCATTAGAAGAATTTCTACTGCAGATTTGAATCAACAATGCAAAGGTCCTTGAATATGCAGTAGAAATGTCACTTCATTAGCAACTCTTGACTAAATTTAGCTGAGAACTAGACAGAAATGGCTCCCATCATATTTTTTGGGTTGCTTTTTTTTTTTTTTTTTATAATTAGGAAATAGGGTTTTCCATACCCCGATAGTTCTGCAAATTGAAAATACTTCATAATTTCTCTTTGTAAACATCATTGCCATTGACAAATTCTAAGTTCTGTTTATTAAAAAAAGAGAGAGACATGAAAAATGGAGAGCAAAATGTTTCTGGCCGTGGTGTCCAATTGTCCTGCCAATTATTTTGCACGTGAGTCTTCAAAAAGCATTTCACAGTGTTAAATGCTAACTTGAGGTGATTTCATATGGTTTTTTACTTGCCCCTATGATTTTCCAAGATTTATGGATAATCTAATGTATTCTTATTCGATAACTTAATTTAACACATTTAAGGGAGAATTATTTTTTTGCAAACTCTTGTAGACAGTAGCACTTAAACATTTCATTTCCTAACTGAGACTTTGGAAACATGGAGTTGTGTACAAGGAAACTTACAGTTTATCTTCTAATATTGAATCTAATACACAAAGTGACAACACGTGATTCAGTTCAGGAGCAGCTGCGTCATGTAATTTATACAGCCTTGATGGAATTAGAATTCAGTGAATTGAAAAGTGGCTCATCCCTCAATTTGTTATACTATTTGGCATGTTACTTTAATATGGCCCAAGATGTTCAGAGCAATGAATTTGTCATTAATTGCCCCAACATCCAAGTGAGGTAGAATCAGATCACAGCCATCTTATTGATGAGGAAACTGAGTCATACAGTGTTAAAATATTTTTTAAGAACCGTGTAACTGTTCAGTATCACATTTAGAAATCGATTTTTCTCAACTCACTTGAAGTGGGCTCATTAAAAAATGGCATTTTTGATTGAGTTCTGAGTGTGCCAATGAAATAATGTCTGCAAACTGACAGGGTTGACCTGTAAGTCTCACCTATTTGACAGTCACTCCTCATTTGTTCTGGTAGTGGTCCTGATGCAAATTATTGTTACAGGTTCCAGAGAAGGGGGAAAGGAGAAATCAATAATTTCATTCCAGTGGAACATCCATTTTCTTCAACCAATTTTCTAGAATTTGAAAGACCTTAGCTAAAATAAAAAATTCAACTTTTATTTAGGCATGAGAAGGAATGAGGAAAAACTCTAGCTATTACTAGCCATTTAAAGAAAACCTGCATCCAAATGTCATTGGTACCTTTAATGAAGAAGTTTTAGGAAAAGCAAGTGGAATTTTTGCATCTACTAGGCAACTGGCTCAGTTATTCAGGGTGCCTTTTTAGTAGAATGTGAAATGCAGTAGAAAATTCTTTGGGATGCATGCATGCAATAGCTTGTTCAACAGCAGGCTTTATTGTATATTTAGAGGAGGAGATAGAAATAGGAGCCACGACTCAGGTTCCATACCACTGCTTAACTTTGTGAACCTTGGACAAGCCATTTCAATTGTTTGAGATCTGATTATTTTCATCTGTAAGATGAAGGTATTGTGCTGGAATAACTTTAAGGCCCACCATCTCTAAAATGCTAATATTTTTATCTAGTTTTATTTTTTGCTTTTTAATCTCCTCTATACAGTCGCTCAACCTGAAGGACAAAAACACATTTCTGTAATAGCCTAAGCCCCTGACTGATGCAAAAGGTTAATGTAGTTGACTGCTAACTGAAGGACTGGGGGTTTGAGACCACTCAATCCTCTTAGAAGAAAGGCCTGGTGATCTACTTGTGAAAAATCAGCCATTGAAAACCCTCTGGAGCACAGTTCTGCTCTGACACACGTGGGGTTGCCATGAGTCAGAATCGACTTGATGGCAACTGGTTTTATTGGTTTTATAACAGCCTAGACACTTTTACAGTAACTCCTGTGTATTATTTCACATAGTTTGAAGCATTCTATAAGATAGAATAAACTAAAAACTTCAGATCAGGATGAGAAATTTCTATTCAATAGCTCAAACTACTTCTTTGAGAAGAGGCAAACATAAAAAGATAGTAGTACTGCTGTTATTGGAGCAACTATAGCAAAAAGCACATAGAGTTATAAAAGCCCTTAGCAGCCGCAAATGCTCTCAAAAGCCACATTTTTGGGGCAATTGCTCCAAGAAAGTAACTCTTTGGACTTGCATTAATAGTTCCTTCTTGGTGTTTTTTTTTTTTTTTTTATCTCCAACTTTTCTTCTTTTTCTCTCTCTCCTTCTATCACCCTTTCTATACTCAAATGGAAAAACAGAAATTTATTATTATTAATATAGTAAAACTTGATAAAGCTGGAGCCTGTGTAAGTCAGAAACCTGTCAGAGGAGGAAAACTCAAATATTTTCTGCTAAAATAAACAATAGAAAAGTGGTAAGACTGCAGCATGTCAAAGGCAGAAAACTTGTGAGACCTGGAAAAATAAGGCAGTCCTGTAGAGTTGTGGTTCTCACAGGTTTCACCGCAGTACTTTTTTTAATAGACTTGTGTGTTTCCTAGTCTTAATTTAAGAAGTAAAATAATTCAAATTTTCTTTTAAAAAAAAATCCCCAAAACCGGAAACAACATTGTCTTTATATATGTGGCCCTTATTTTCTCGTGCGTGTGTTCTCCACCCTGGTATTTGCTTATTCCAATTGAGTTCCCTTGCTGCACCCCATCTCCTGAAACACCTCAGATTTCACTATAGAAACAAATGAATAATAATTGAGGTTCCTTTGGGCTCCAAAATTGCTCTAGACAACCAGGCTATGGCATCTTGTTTTCCTCAGAATTTAAGAAGAGTAAATGAATAGCTCTTACATTAAGCATGCTGGAGCTTTAAGCATGTTGTGATTCTGCCATGCCTGACAAAAATCTAATAACTAACCAATTTCACTGGAAAATTCAGCATTTTAGCAAAACAGATTCATCTAAATGTGGCCTGAAACTACAAAGGAACTGACAAACCAAGAAACAGCCCCTTTTAGTTGAGAAGTACAGATGCCTTTGCTTTTTCATTGGCAAGGGCAGTAGTTTTTGCCTTTAGACATTTTATTTTCAAGAAACAGCTGTCCAGTTTGGACCTGTCATTTCTGTGACTATGATTAGTTAGAGATGTTAGAAACAGCTAAGGTTACTCAAAGAAGCCGAGCCTACCAAGGCAGGAATCCCATACCCCAACTGTAAGTATTTTTGGGGAAAAAAATATTACTTAATGGGAACTAAGATAATAATTTTCCTTCCGTGAGTGATTGTCTTGATATTCTCTTCTTCTGAATAAAAGCTTATTTGAATGAGTAGCTATTTTTTAAACATACCATTTATTGCCATGTGCCCAGAGGGCATTTATTAACTTTTTGTTGGCTTGGGAATTTAGAGCAAATGTGAAACAGCAATGGCCAAAAGCTACATATTGTAGGATTCCAACTACATATATAACATTCTGGAAAAGACAAAACTATAGAGACAGTAAAAAGATCAGTGGCTTCCAAGGAGACAGAGGAAAGGGGTAGGAATGAATAGGTGGAACACAGGTATTTTCAGGGCAGTAAAACTATTCTGCATGATACTGTAATTGTGGACATATGACATTATGCATTTGTGAAAACTCATAGGACTGTACAATACAAAGAGTGAACCCTAACATGAACTGTGGATTTTAGTTAATAACAATGTATTAATATTCATCAGTTGTAACAAATGTACCACAAAAATGCATGATGCTAATAAAAGGAGAAAACAGTGTACAGGAAGAGAAGGGGTATATGGGAACTTTCTATACACTCTGAACAATTTTTCTGTATTTAAAACTGTTCTAAAAATAAAGTTTATTTAAAAAAAAGCAGGGGTCTTCATGGTTGTTAGATAATAATGGCAATCCCTTAATATTTATGTTTCATTTTGCATTTTATAAAACCACTCTATGACTTGTATTATGTTTTATTTTATTTGGTCTGGTAGATGGTGAGCTTGTCATTAGTCCAGATTCACAGATGTTTTAATTAAGGGAAACCCAATTAGATCAAAATACTTGTCTGGACTTTCATAACTAGTCTTGTACCAGATCTTCATGAACAAGTTCAGTGTTGCCACTCATCTGTGCTAGTTTTAAACAAAGACCCAGAAATATTAAGGGGATAATGTGATTGGTATCATGCTGATTATAATCAGAGATGGCATTCAAAAATGTTAATAACCAGTAAGGCATAAGCCTGGACTACTCAGAATGGATGTCCCACTAATCTAATTGCAATGATAATGGCCAGAAACAAACGGAAGACACATTTATACATACACTCTGCATATCATCCTGACAATAGCCAGGTAATAAATTGTTCCCCAACTAATATTTCCAAAGCATTACTTCATACAATAAAAGGAAAGGAATGTCCAAGGACTGCTACAATAAAAGGGAATAGAATTCCAGAGTCTAATATGCCTGCATTCTGTAGACCCTACCTCTAAAAACTCACAGTGTGCATTAGCCTGTTAAAGGCTGTTAAAAGTTATGGTTAGTTTTGTTAAAGCCAGTTTTACTGTGAAACTTAATTTAAAAAAAAAAGGCATTAATGAGGTGAACATTTTTGAGCAAAAATACTTCATGCTCAAAGTTTTTTGGTTTTAACTTCCTGTGGCTTTTGTTATTCTCTGTTGAGCTCATTTAACTTTATTGTGTATTTAATTCATGCCAGGAATCTCTTTAGGTAGAGTGCATATAAAGACACCTTGAAGATGTTCCTAGGCTACAGAGGGACTCAGTTGCAAGCCCAGGAATGGGACAAGACTCAGGCATGCCAAAGACACATTCTGAAGAGACAAATCAATCATCAGAATCAGGCTCAGATATAACTATGATTAATATGTTAAAAGCTCTAATAGAAAGGGTAGACAACATGCAAGACCAGATGGTAATATTAGCAGAGATAGGAAAACTCTAAGAAATGATCAAAAGAAAAAGCTAGAAATCAAAAACAGAATAACAGAAATAATGTCTTTGACGGGCTCAAGAGCAGACTCAACACATCTAAGGAAAAATCAGTGAGATTGATTGTATTGATCCAGTCAATAAAAATTACTCAAACTAAAATGCAAAGAGAACAAAGATTTTTTTTAAAAAAGTAACATACACGCACTGTGAAACAATAGCAAATGGTGTAACATATGCATAATTGGCATACCAGAAAGAGAAGAGAGAACAGATGAGAAGAAATATTGGAAGAAACAATGTCTGAAAAATTTCCAAAATTAGTGAGAGACACCAAACAACAGATCAGAGGCTCAGAAAACACCAAGCAAGATGAACATATATATATATTTATACCCACACACACACACACTCAGGTATAGCGTATTCAAACTGTGAAAACTAAAGACAAAGAGAAAAATCTTGAAAACAACTGGGGTGGTGGAAGAAAAATCTTACCTACTGAAGAATAAGTATAAGAACTGCAAAAATAGAGGTGTGGTCTAAGGTGAAAGTGAAAGATTGGTTTTTCCCCAAGTATTTGAAAAAACCACAAGCAGTGGTTTTTTATTTGTGGTGCTAAATCATTCTAAGTTTGGCACTTTTTAAAGCAAGAACTGAAAACATCTCACAGCATTATTTCCTAAGTCATGGTTGATATATTTTATTGAGTAAAAGGCACTAGATTGTAAGTACAGGGCCCTGTATCCATTAGTCTACAAGGTCAAAGTTTTTGTTTACTTTTTAGTGCTTCAGTTGACCCTCATCTGTTGATGGCATTATCTTCTTGATTTTTTTGACTAAAATATTGTTCCTGAACCATGAGAGAAATCACATAGTTCCTAAGTTAAAATCTAAAGGAAATCCATATTGTAGTACAGAGAGTTTTTTGTGTATACACTACACAACTTCAGGAGGCCTTCAGAAATTCACTAACAATAGAATGCATACTCCCCTCTGATGGCAGATTGAGCTGTGGCTGGTATGTATTTTTTAGCACGTAGACTACAACCTAGTTTTCATTATTTTGTAACTACCTACATCATTCTAGTTAGACAACTGAGCTCAGAATATGACAGTAGCTTAGGACCAGTTTATGCAAGTACATTTACAAATTCTCTTGACCTAGGACTTTTCAGGAAGCTAATTACAGCTCTATTTTGTCATCTGAAGTTCTTGCCCTTTTAAGAGTATTTCTGTAAGGTATCTACAAAATGAGTGGGAGCACTGAGACTAGTACCTGAGCAATACCTGTCTGATGGATTAGATGTTATCCACAAACTCTTCATCTGCCATTTGAGGTGCCCATGAGCAAAATCAAAGTTAAGTTTTCAAGTCTTATACTTGAAAAGCTGTCTCATTAATTTCAAGAACTGACAAACAACTTCTTGGAATAGATAATGGAAAAAGCAATTTCTGAACAATGATTTATGCACTGGTGTTCACATATTCGGACACATAAGACTTATTAAGCAGTAAAGAAATTCTTACAGCAGATTGATTTTCATCCTAGAAGTGAACACTGTACTTTGTCTCAGACTGAATTTCTTCACAAAGAACATTCACCACCCTAGTTTATACAAGTTATCTCACATGACAGGCTCCAGGAGACTTGGGACAGACTAAAGAGAGAAATCTCAATGAAATGGCATAGAAACCACTTTACCTTTATATAACTAAAGACTCTCCTTTTCCAAAGAAATCAGAAGAGAAAGGAACTAATAAACGCAAGCCTACAAAGCACAGACTTACATAACAGAAAAAACATAAAAATATGGGTTTTGAAGAAGGAAACTATCATTTAATGTGCCTACTATGTGGCAGGCATTGTATGTTTTGTTTGCTCACTCTCCCAGTTCTGTTAGGAGAGCCAGTTTTATTCACTATTAAATAAAACCTCACTTGAAACATAAGGGCTTTTGACTAGATCTAGGAGGGCAAATAGATGTGCTCCTGCACATCCAGCCTGATCAATTCACAGGGGCTCTTGGAGTCCCTTAGATCGCCATGAGTTGGAATCAACCCAATGGCAACTGGTTTGAGGGTTTTTTTTTTGGTCTTGGAGTCTCATGGTAGTGCAAAGGGTTAATGCACTCAGCTCCTAAGGTTTAAGTCCACCAGAGGTACTTCAGAAGAAAGGCCTGGCAATCTACTTCCAAAAAATCAGCCACTGAAAACCCTCTGGAGCACAGTTCTATTCTGATACATACAGTGTTGCAATGAGTTGGAATTGACTCGATAGCAACTTTTTTTGTGACTGTGTCTTGGAAAGCTGATATGAGAATGTTGGTGAAGCCATGTCTAGACTCAGGGGAGATGAATTAGTGGTGATGTCAGTTGTGGGCCCAGGAGTGAAAAGACATATAACATATATTTGCAGATTCTGGACCAGATGATCTTTAAGGCCAGGGTGTTATTCAAAGTTTGTAACAACTGGTATGGCACAATCAGAAAAAAAAAACTGACCAATCAGAATGGACATCAGCCATTAAAAATGGCATGGTTTGTATCAATACATATGGGGTGAGATGGAGCCTGACTTATAAGCCAACTTTAAACAACAACACTCTACAGTTATATTAATGCTTAGTGGGCTATTAAAATGTTTAAAAAGGATAGCTGGAGTGGACAGAGTCCATTTGCAGGAGGCTACAATATTTTTTTAATTTTATGAATTTGAAGTAGGTTGTCCCACCCCCACCCCACCCCGCCCCAAGAATTTGCCTCTAGGGCTCCCTGTCTCTGTTCTGGGCATGGCCCCTTTGCTGAGCCAGTTATATTTATACAAAGATAAAGCAAGGCTCTTACTTTGGAATGGAAATATTGTAGGTACTATGAAGCTAACATATTTGCATAATAAGTTTAGATATTGTCATAATATCGGCAGAGTTGCATATCTGAAACTTATGATCTTTTTCATAAAAAAAAATTGGCATTTTATTCTCCATGGGCAACCCAAAATTGTAAAAGCTTAGATTCCGATAGGGTAGACCTGCTAGTGGGCATAACCAGATAAGAGGAACGTAGGCTGGCCCCTGCAATATGGCAGTCAGCTAAGACTAACAAACCGAAAGGGAAACTTTTAGGGAAGAACTTGGCCTGTATCTTTGGGGAGTAGTAATGTCTGATATCTGGTATCCATGTTTTATTACATTGTTGTCATTGATATTGTCTTCTGCATTACTGAAAACCAAACCAGTTGCACTGAGTTGATTCCAACTCCTGGCAACCCTGTGTGTGTTAGGGTAGAGCTGCACTCTATAGCGTTTTCAATGGCTGAGACATTTTGAAAGTAGGTCATCAGGCTTTTCTTCCAAGGTGTCTTTGGGTGGATTAGACCACCAACCTTTCAGCTGGTAGCCAAGGGCTTAACTGTTAGCACCACCTGGGGACTCCTGCTGCATTCTTGAAAAAAAAAAAAAGCTACCCGTAATTTATAAAATTTAAATTACTCCATTTCTCTTAAGAAAATTTGCATTAAAATTTCCTTGAACAATACAGCCTGGTCATAGCTGTTTTGCTCCATGAAATTGAGGGTCTATGTTCATGCTTGGGCAAACAGGCAAAGAGAACACAGCAGCAGCATGAGGAGAGCCGGTCTGGATGAGAAAGAAACATCCTTGGAAGTGCTGAGGATGCAAAGGACAACTGAGATGGGCCTGTGGGCCTTGGAGAGAAGGCTCTAGAAAAAAGCTGGGCTTTCTGTGGTCAGACGAGAAATTATAGCATTAATTGGACATTAAAAGATAGTGTAGAAATGGATAGTGGTGATGGTTGGGCACCATAATGAAAGTAACTAATGTCACTGAATTATACATGTTCAAACTCACCAGCTGCTCCTCGGGAGGAAGATGTGGCAATCTGCTCCCGTAAAGATTGCCGCCTCGGAAACCCTATGGGGCAGTTCTACTCTGTCCTAAAGGGTCACCATGAGTTGGAATTGACTAGATGGTGATGGATTTAGTCTAGTTTATGTATATATTCAACACAATAATAATAATAAAATAGTGATTTCTAAAGGCTTGAGAAGCAAAAGAAGCTATTTGTTTTAATATCATTTACCCTAATATTATGTTTTAATATCATTTACCCTAATATTATGCTCATTTCACAGAAAAGGAAATTGAGGCAGAGAAAAATTTAATGACTTGCCAAAGGCCACACAGTGAAAGTGTATTACTGGCTGTGCTAGCTGAGAACTGTTTCCAGTGGTTTTTACTAATAGGTATAGGAGAAAAACAAGCATCCGCCAGATCAATAGCTGCATATGAATTGCCTGGGGATGTGTTTGTTTGCTCCTGAAATAAAACCGCATGTGGAACAGCAGCTGCAGTTGTAGTCACTACCTGGTTATGTTTATAGTAATCCACTATCATTCTCCAAGATCCATCTTTCTTCTGTACAGGCCAAATACTGAGTTTCATAGGGATGTAGTAGAAATCACCACTCCCACATCTTTTACATCCCTGATGGTGGCACTAATTTCTGAACTCCTTCCAGGAACACAGTACTGATTTTGGTTTACTATTTGTGTAGGTAGAGGCAGTTCTAGTAGCTTCCATGTAGCTTTTCCTACTATAACAGCCCTCACTCCATGAGTCAGGTGTGAGGATCCATCAATTTACTGAGTGTGTCTATCCCCATTCTACACTCCAGAACATTTACATTCCGATGGACCTAATGTGATATGTACCTGACCAAAACTCCATTGATCACTGGTTTTTTATAAGCTGCTACTCTGAACAGTGGGCCAAAATGGCACTTTGGGTTTCCAGGAACTAGTGTCGATTTAGAAGCAGTGCCCAGTCATTTTGCCTGACCCAAATCTGGGTCATCCCTCCCAGTCATCCCTCTGCAAAATCTATTTTCTTTTGTCCAGTGCATGTTACCTTGGTACTTGACCACAGACAGGTCCCTTTGGGGAAGGCTAAGAGAAAGATGAACAGGATATAGTTTGGGTACTGCAGCAGGATCCTTCCTCAAAGAGACCCAGCTTCCCCTTTTTTCAGAGAGCCCGGGGTCTATAAACTGGCTCAAATATGGAAATTCATTGAGGGGTTGTGACTCTGTTTTGATGGTTCATATCAGACTTCTGTTCACCAGAACTAGAGCTTTTCAGATTATACAGATTAAGTAAGACTTTAGTATGATATTCATCCATTTCAGTTCTAGAGACACCATGATCAACTAACCAACACCAAAGATTCCTGGGGGTCATATTATTCTGAGTGCTTCTTTGGCTCTGTTTCCATTACAATAAGCACACTCACCTTCTCTTTGGTGATTCAGTGCCTCTACTTAGCCCCTACCACCCCAAAGTCACATCATCCCCCATTGAATTTAGAAATTCCAGTTTGACAGCAGCAGTTCCCATTGTAATTCCTGGCCTACAGAAAATAGACACTACAGAGCTCTTCAAGAATGCTGGGGCTCCTGTCACATCCTTGGTAAAGTGAGTGCCTGAGGCAATAGTGAAGAGGTGAGCATGTCTTACATGACACATCCACTGTGGTATTCCAAGCTCTCTAAACCCTTGAGTACCTCCCTCTACAGTATCCCAGGGACATGCTGGCATTTCAACTTTATTTTGTGTATATCACCCTTGGGTCCATATTTTAATTGAACAACAAAGTGTACTCTTAGAGCCATTCCCAGCCACTTGAGCTAAAACCCTGAACCAGAACCTTTACTTACTGGACCCACGTCAATAAATATGACCTGATCCAGCTTCATATTCCTTCCACCTTGGTCACACACTGTAATGATCTATTTTCCCACATATCTTCTAGGTTCCTGTCAGTATAAATTGGGAAAATCCATCAAGGTTTGGGAGTATATCACATCTTTTCAGGGATCAGACTTCACATCTCACTCCCTAGGGCTGTCTTGTGTAGGTCTGGAAGCAAGGAGAGGTGGTACAAGAATCAGCAGTCCCTTGCAAGGCAACTACCTCAGGGGAAGCCATTACAGTTTCTTCAAGCAAGGGAAGAACAACCTCAGGCAGGGGTGGGAGGGCTGCTTCTACTGTCAAAGAAGGCTCAACAGAATTTGTAGGTTCAAGGTCTCCAGCTTTCTTGGGATCTGCCCATATGTCCCCTTTCCAATTTCCAGGGTCCTATTCCTTCCAAACCAATGCCCTTACTGTAACAAAAGAGACCCTATAAGGTTGAAAATTAAATTATGTTGTGATTCAGCCATTCATAAATTTGACTTCGGGTTTTGTTTTTAGAAATCTTGGCCCTGTGGAAGTCAGCACCATGGACTAAACCAAAAGCTAAGAAGTTTCTTGAGTACAACCTAACACTTCAAGAGACAGTGTAGCAGGGAAGCGGGTCTTGGACCATGGTTTCAGGGAACATCTAGGTCAATTGGTATAACAAAGTTTATTAAGAAAATGTTCTGCATCCCACTTTGGTGAGTGGCATCTGGAGTCTTAAAAGCTAGTGAGCAGCCATCTAAGATGCATCAATTTCTCCCAACCACCTGGAGCAAAGGAAAATAAAGAACACCAAAGACACAAGGAAAATATTAGCCCAAGAGACAAAAGAGGCCACATAAACCAGAGACTCCATCAGCCTGAGACCAGAAGAACTAGATGGTGCCCAATGACCACCCTGACTGGGAACACAACAGAGAGTCCCTGACATAGCAGAAGAAAAATAGGGTGCAAAACTCAAATTCTAGTAAAAAATCCAGACTTAATGGTTTGACTGAGACTGGAGGAACCCCAGAGTACTTGATCCCCGGACTCTCTGTTAACCCAGAACTAAAACCATTCCCGAAGCCAACTCTTCAGACAAAGAATAGACTGGACTACAAGACATAAAATGATACTTGTGAAGAGTGTGCTTCTTAGTTCAAGCAGATACACAAGACTAAATGGGCAGCTCCTGTCCGGAGGCGAGATGAGAAGGCAGATATAGATAGGAGCTGGCTGAATGGACACAGGGAAATCTGGGGTGGAAAGGAGGAATGTGCAGTCAAGTTATAGGGGTAGCAACTAGGGTCACATTAACAATGTACATATAAATTTTTGTACGAGAAACTAACTTGCACTGTAAACTTTCACCTAAAGCACAGTTAAAAAAAAAAAAAAAGAAATCTTGGCCCTGTGAATATGGGAGATTAGGCTTTCTTTTGGGGACAGTTCCAAGTCCATTTGAAATGGGATTTAAAGTCCTGAGATCATCATTTCATTTCCCCAAGTTTTCTAGAGCACTTAGAAACAACAAACCAACTAACCACATTAAAGTCCTTATTTTCACTGAAATGTTCTGATGATTGGTCACTCAGATGCATGCCTTCTATAGGCACTTAATTACAGGTATTGTCACCTGATAATTTGCATATCTGTTTTGCCACTGTGTTACATGGACTACCAGTGACTCCACTGCCACTAAGATAATTCATGCCTGCAAGTCTAATCAGAAGGATCTCTGGTGGCAAAGTGGTTAAGAACTCGATTGCTAAACAGAAGGTCAGCAGGTCAAACCCACTAGCAGCTCCACGAGAGAGAAAGATCTAATGATCTGCTTCTATAAAGATCACAGCCTCGGAAACCCTATGGGGCAGCTCTACACTGTCATACAGGGTCGCCATGAGTCAGGATCAACTCAGTGGCAAACAATAATAACAAATTTAATCAGATTAGAAAACCAATTCCAGATAACCCAGATTAAATTCATAGACTCCATCCTTAAGATATGTTTTATGTTGTGTGTTTGCATGTGTACGTGTGTGTGTGTGAGTGTGTGTAAAGGGACTTGTTAAAAGAATTTGAACTTAGGCAATTGTGGGAGCTGGGTAAATAGTTTGCTTAAGCTATTACTTTCCTCCAGCCCCGCAAAGGGTGAATTTTATTTATAGCAAACATTATTAAAACAATGATTCTTAAACTCTTTTAGCTCATGGATCTCTTTGAGACTCTAATAAACATTTTCCACTGTGTTCCAGAAAAAAAATAAAATGCAAACACACATGCACATCCACATGATCCCTGGGGTTTCACAGAAACCTCAAACTCATGTGTGAATTCTTTTGAAATGTGTGGATTCTCCAACTAATAAACGCTGATTGGTTATAGACCAGCGCCAAAAAAAACAGGTGTGCAGAATTCTCCCAATCATTTCATGAAAAACAAATGCCTTAGCATCGATAGAAACACTTCTTTGTCACTTACTAGTGTTTTGTCTTTAGCGTACTAAAGGATTACATATATATAAAATACATATATAAAATAAATAACATTAAAAATAATTTTCTTGCCAATGTCACAAAACAATTGGCATAGAAATTTTTGAGTGAGAAACTGATTTGCACTATAAATTTTCACCTAAAACACAATAAATTAAAAATAATAATAATTTTCTTGAAACATCTTATTTACCCCTTTCAAGGCTCTAGAATTCCAGAACATCTCTATCCCTTCACCTCAGCCCAGTGCAGCAGACACTTGGAACATGTGATGTGGCCATTGAATCACATGGTAAACCACTAACTCAGCTAGCTCTTCTAGGTACAGAGCCAGGCAGCCAAGCTGGGGAACAAACTAAAGACCAGCGATGTGAACATCCTCACAAAGCAATCCTAGTATATGTGTCTGGGGACAGAATTTTCATACATTAGGCAAACCCTCTTGTGAGATTGTATTAATAGATGGGCTTGAAGACCTGCGGTACTGAAATGTCTCTACTATGTTCAGGAATTTACTTCAGTTCACCAGATTTCAGGCTTAAAGGAGAAAACATGAGATCTGTCTAGCAATAGCATTTAATAAAATTCTTCTTTTGCACCTTTGTAATTAGGGGATGCATGTAATCTTTGCTCATTCACAGATACTTCTCTATCAGCAAAACATGGTTAACTTTTGTAGGTTCAGATTCTGTCAATTTTGGCAACCTTAGAGGTGGCACTTTGACATAACCATGAGGAAGGAGATCGTCAGAATAGGATATAGCTACATCTATCCGAGGCTTGTGGAAAGTAAGGGCTTGAGATAGGAAAGATTAGGCAATCAGAACTGACATGACTGAAGGTCATGCAAGTCTTATGTATTCTGTACCCACCCCACCCCATGCTGTGATATCTTTGGATTGCTTCCATGATGCCTACCTCTCTCTCTCTCTTTCTTCCTTCTTCTCTCTTTTTTCTCACCACATAATCTATCTCACATACTTGTGATTTCTCGGTTCAGTACTACTTCCTGATATCTGCTTCAAATTTTCTAGTCTGTTTCTGAATACCTATTTATCTTATTATCTGTATCAAGATAAAAATGTTCACATTTCTCCCACGAAAGGAATTCATCATCTGAAGTTCTGTTTTCTCTTTATTTCCCCTCATTACCTCCCCAATTCAAAACAAAATGCTATTTCAATAAAGGGAAAAAAAAAAAAAATGTGGGCTCAGAGTATCCCAGCTAGAGTTTAAACTCCAATGAACTTCAGTGGATCTTGCATGATAATATTTTAAGACAGAAATTGGCTTCTCATTGTTCAGATAGAAATACTCTCTACAGCATGATTTTGCCTTTTGGGATTAACGTCTGTGTCATTCATTGAATGTTTTCCAATTCAGCATTTTTCTCCTGGAGTCTGAAATATCATGAGATCTTTCACAATGTTCTAGGCAGGGAGCTGCATGAACACAAGCCTTATGTTGTCTGTAACCATTTAAAAACATAAAAATCACTCTGTGGGGATTAACACTTCTTTACATAAATCCCTGAGTCTTTAGCTTCAAGTTTTCAATATAGCTAGTGATGATTTTACTCAAATCAAAAATAGCCTCAATCCTGTTTCTTCTCTAGTGATACAAGGTTGTAATTATGATCAACTGTGCAGGCCGACTCCTTGATCCAGATAAAAACTGGAGCTTTCAGAAGAACACGCTACTCTGGGTTAAACATTACTTCTTTACCATGTACTGCTTCAATGTTAAGTATGGGGATCTCAAGAAGAAATCTAAAATTGCTTAATTACATGTCATGTTTTGATAGATGCTGACATAAAGTTTAGTCATTGGTCTATGGAAATACTTTAAAAAGCAAGTGAATAGTGTTCTCATTTCTAGAGCTAGTGACTCAACCACAGTATTCTATGGGCAATATATTCTCAGTCAATTTTCCCACCTCTGTGCACAGGTAAGGATTTAAGCAATTCCTTAAAACATCTGCTTTCCTAGATTATCTCCTTAGGATAGCATTTAATTTTCTATTGAGAGCTTATGATATTTAATATAATGCTCTTATCAAAGACTCAAGTTTTAAGTGTCTGTGAAAATGTAAGACAGAACTAACGGGATCCTCAGATACTCACATTTCATTTTCTATAATGGGATTAAAAACATGGATATAATACTATGCCAATACATAAAAATAGATATTACATTTTAAAGAAATGAAACCCATCCAGTCATCCCTTCATGCTATACAGAACATAATGTTAGTTGAGACTACACACACACACACACACAAACACACACATATACACACTAATCTGGAAGCATTTGTACATGATAGTTATCAATTCAAAGGGTCAATAGCCCTTTAACAAGTGGCTCTATATGCCCAGCATGCTATCCTTGAACTGGGAGATCTAAAATGCTTTTTAGGAAGTGGACTCATAAATAATTTCAATGTAACTTGGGAATTATGGTGACATATGTGCTCACAGCATACTATGGAAGCATAGAAGACAGACATCTAGCAAGGCCTGTGGTATCTGGAAGAAGAGAAAGAAAGGACATCTGAGAAGAGTCTTGAAGTACTTTAGAAGCTGTTCAGGCGAAAAATAGTAAAACAGACCTTCCAGGAAAGTGGATGGCAAGAAAAAGACAAAAATGTGAAACAGCACAGTTGATGCACTTCAGCGTGAGGCAGGCAGTGATGGGGAATGGTACTAGAGGGATAATTAAGGTTGAGTCACAAAAGTTTCTGTGTGGAACCCTAAGGCATCTGGATTTTCCCCACGGTAATAGAAGGGCGCTGAAAGTTTATTTAGGGGCGCACTAGTCAGATCTCTGCCTTTAACAGATCACTTTGGCAGCAGGAAGTACAACTGATTTGAAAATGGTAAAACTGTAGACATAGAAACCCAGAGAGGGTACTATTCCACTAGCTATAACAGAGTACAGAAGGTAAAAATAAAGGGAGAGGAGAGAGATTTGGAGGAGCTATTAAGAAGGAAAATCAGTAGAATTGATAAGGAGATGAAGAAGGAAAATCAAGGTTGATTCCTGGATTTCCCACTTGAAATGACAAAGGGGCTGGTAGTGTTAATGAATAAGATAGGGAACTAAGGTGAACAAAGGTTTGCAGAGCAAGGTGAAAGATAAGTTTGAGGACATAGTGTTTGAAAAGCTTTTGGGACATTGAAGTAAAAATTCCAACTGATAGTTACACATATGTTACAAAGCCTGTTGTTCAGTAGAGTTCAAACTGGCTCTAGGCAAGAAGTTTGTGTGCTATTAGCATATGTTGTTGTTAAAACCAAACCAAACCAAACCCATTGCCATGGAGTCAATTCCAACTCATAGCTGCTGCCAAATTGGCCCCAAATTGTGGAGATTCCATGCACTGATGGTAGTTAAAAATCATATAAGTAAGCTGAATAGAGCAGTGGTCCAGGCCCATAGAGAAGACCCATACATCATGACCAGAGGAGAGAGAGAAACCACAAAAGAGATTAAGAAGGAATTGGTCAAAGAGGCTCAAAACAATTGGCTCTAAGAGGTAAGAGGAGAGCTAGAAGTGGGTAGTATCGGAGAAAAAAAGGTAAAAACTTAAAAAAGGAGAACTTGATCAAAAGTGCCAAATGCTCTAGGGAGCATGAATTAAGTTGAATACTAAAAAGAGTCCATTGGGTTTGGCAGCTCAAATCTTTGCTAAACAAGTAGCTTTGACCAAGATAGGGAATGCCTCATCCTTGGAGTTTGGATGCAGAATCTTTGGTAAGGTAATATTTACAAAATATTATCCTTTCATAAAGTCAAGTCAAGCCAAAAGAAGAAAAGAAATTTCCAGAGGTAAATTACTGAAAGTCTTGCCCTTCATGGACTCCCTGTAAGTCATGGACTTACTGGGTGTTGTTTTGTTTTTGTTTATGGAGTTCTCTTTGATTAGTCTCCAGATTTTGCCAGTAACAGAGTTTGCTGCTGTGTTGTCTCTTAAAAGTTTTCTACCTACTGGAGGTAATATTTAATCTAACAATGAAAGATAGAGGGTTTACAAATGGCATAAACCCAGTGCCGTCGAGTTGATTACAAATGGCATAGTAGGCAACATATCTAAGAGGTTAGGTAGGCAGGATATAGAACTAGATTACTATGATTTTAATTCCTACTTCACCATTTCTTAGTTTTGTGAACTCAGGCAAGTTATTTAACCTCTCTATAGCTTTATGGCTCAGTTCTCCTATCTATAAATTATGGATAATAGTAATCTTTTTGCTGTTAGGTGCCATTGAGTCAGTTCTGACTCATAGCGACCCTACGCACAACAGAACAAAACACTGCCCGCTTCTGTGCCATCCTCACAATCGTTGCTATGTTTGAGCCCACTGATGCAGCCACTGTGTCAATCTATCTCATTGAGAGTCTCCCTCTTTTTCACTGATCCTGTACTTTACCAAGCGTGAGGTCCTTCTCCAGGGACTGATCTCTCCTGATAACGTGTCCAAAATATGTGAGACATAGACTCACCATTTTTCTTCTAAGGAGTATTCTTCCAAGACAGATTTGTTCCTTCTTTTGGCAGTCCATGGTATGTTCAATATTCCTTGCCAACACCACAATTCAAAGGCATCAATTCATCTTCAGTCTTCCTTATTCATTGTCCAGCTTTCGCACGCATGTGAGGCAACTGAAAACACCATGGCTTAGGTCAGGTGCACCTTAGTCTTCAAGGTGACATCTTTGCTCTTTTAACACTTTAAAGATGTCTTTTGCAACAAATTTGCCCAATGCAATGTGTTTTTTGATTTCTTGACTGCTGCTTCCATGGGTGTTGATTGTGGATCCGAGTAGGATGAAATCCTTGACAACTTCAATCTTTTCTCCGTTTATCACGATGTTGTTTATTGGTCCAGTTGTGAGGATTTTTGTTTTCTTTATGTTGAGGTGTAATCCATAATGAAGGGCATGGTCTTTGATCTTCATCAGTAAGTGCTTCAAGTCCTCTTCACTTTCAGTAAGCAAGATTGTGGATTTGCATAATGCAGGTTGTTAATGATAGTAATAGAACCTGCCTTAAAGAACTTCAGTTAGGGTTAAATGAGGTAATAAAAGTAAAAAGAGCCTTAGCACAGTACCTGGCACATAGAAACTGTTCACTAAATGTTAGCTATTGTTTTAAAAAACAAATAAACATCGACTATAGCAGTCGTTATTATCTATCCATTTCAATATCTCCCCCTAATCTCCTCCAAAAATAAAATTACTTTCCACCTGCTTTCTCTAAAGACAGAATATCTAAAAGTTCTTCCAACCCTAGCTGCATATTATACCCATCTGGGGAACTTTCTATTTCTATGTTTTCTGTTAACTCTGTGACCATATTCATAATAATTGTTTGAAAGTTCCTGTCTGCCAATTCCATCATCTCTGTCATTTCTGAGGATGTTTCTATTGACTGATTTTTCTCCTTGTTATTGTTCTCATTTTCATGCTTCTTCCCATGTCCAGTAATTTTTGATTGGATGCAAACATCATTAATTTTACATTGTTGAGTGATTTATTCTGTTGCCTTTTTCTTCTTTTAATGTTGGGCTTTGTTCTGGCGGGTAGTTAAGTTTCTTGTAGATCAGCTTGATCCTTTAGTGGCTTGTTTTTAAGCTTTGTTAAAGAAGATGTAGAGTAGTCCTTATTATAGGGCAGTTTAGCAGTATTCCTAAAGCATAACTCTTCTGGAGTCTCTATTTAATTCCATACGTATTCAGTAAAAAGCTCTCTAACCTGGCTGGTCAGAATTTGATATCTCCTAGTCATGTGTGATCTCTAGGAATTGTTCAACATACTGCTACTTGTCTTATTTAGATTCGTAGAGTTCCTCACTACATGTCTATGGCTTAGCATTCAGTAAAAGACTCAAGAAAAAGCTTATTCACATTTTACCATCTAGCTCCCTTCTCTCCGGTTTTCTGCCTTGCAAATTCTGGCTGCCTCAGGTTTCTTGAACTCTGATTTTATCCTCTCAACTTGGTGTGCTCTCCTTCAAATAAATTCCCCTTCCTCCTCATTGTCAGAAGTTGTCTCCAGGCAGAAAGATGGGGGATCATTGGGCTCATCTCCATAGTTATGCTTCTCTCAAGGATCACAGTCCTGTGCTTCCTGTTGTCCATATTAGAAAACTGTTGTTTCATGTATGTTGTAAAATTTTCTAATTATTTGCAGAAGAAGGGAATGTCCAGCCCAGTTAGTACATCATGGATGGAAGCTTTAGGAATTAAAAAAAAAAAAATCCCTGTGGCCAGACTCCCACCCACAGAGATTCTGATTTACTTGCTTGAGGTGGGGCCTTAGCTTTGGTGTTTTATTTAAGGGCTCCCCAGGTTATCCTAATGTTTATTCTGGGCTGAGAACCACTGAACAGAGGAAGTTCCTGCACCAACCCATAGGAGAGATCAGGTTCATTTGGTCAGAGTAAGTGGAGGCAGCTGGAGCCAGAGAGTGCTTATCTTCAGGAATGGGAAGTTTCTCCCTTAGGAATGAGGAGTTGTGAGAAGCATGAGGAAGAGCAGCAATCCTTCCACCTACTCAATTATGATCAAGTACAATTTGTTCTCAGCATCCCCTTCATGTTTTCCTTCTCTTCTTTTTCTGTCTCTCTTCTCTCTTCCTCTAACAGTGACTGGGTGGAGGGAGGCCCAAGTCAGATTTAGATCAGTGACTTCACTGGCTGCAGATTGGAATCACCTGAAAAGCCTTAAAAACTCTCTATGCCCAGGCCTCAGCTCCAAAGATTCTGATTTAATTGGTCTTGGGAACAGCCTGTGTGTAGGCATTTTTAAAGCCTCCCTAGGTGGTGTTCAGCCAATTTTGAGAACCACTGTTGAGGGAATTTGGGTTGATGATCTCGTTCGTATTGGTAGAGAAAAGGCATTACAGTTGTTGTCTTCCCACTTCCTTTCCCAGTGGACATTCTTGGATAGCTCCCATTCCATTCCTTCAGGATCACGAAAGTTGAAAAATTTTGAGAGTCCTAGCTGTGGATTCTTTCTAAGGTTTCTTACATAACAAAGTCACCTAGAATCCACTACTTCTAAACCCACTGCCATTGAGTTGATTACAACTCATAGCGACACTATAGGACAGAGTAGAACTGCCTCATAGGGTTTCCAAGGCTGTAAATCTTTACAGAAGCAGGCTGCCCCTATCTTACCCCTGTGGAGCAGCTGGTGAGTTGGAACCACAGACCTTTTGGTTAACAGCTGAGTGCTTTAACCACTGTGCCACAAGGGCTCCCCCCCACTATTTCTAGGCTCCAAGAATTAACATGCAAACTGTAGTCACACTACAGCTGCAACAATTCTTCTATTAGATTTATGTTAATAGAACATTTTTTCATAGTTTTATATGGCCAGGAAGCCACTGCCAGATTATTTGCCTCTGTTTTCATTTGAGTGCTGTGTACACTACTGGTGTCCACTGGCTCACACCCAGAGAGGCCCTGGCTTTTGAACAGTTGTTATTTTTGGGAAGCCCTCCTTGACCCTGAGGTCTTGTTTGTGTCTGGGATTCCCAGCCCTTTTATATTATTTCTCCCTCGCCCATGCACCTGTGTGGGAACTGAGACCAACGTTAGTTAACCTTCTCTAGCTTAGGCAACTGAGATTACACACCTCATCATCATTGGATGTTACTTACAGGAAACAGACTTGCCTCCGATGAAAGACTAACATGAGTCATTATCATTTTCCTTTGATTAATAACTAGCCATGGAGACTGATCATCATAAGACACTTGGAGTAGCATTTCCTGTAGTGAAGATGGTCCCAGAAGATGCTGGAGATAAAGGGATGGCAGGCCAAAAAGCTAACAAAGTGTTGTGTTCGTCAGGAAACATTTTTGGAACATTTAACTGCTTGTTTTTATATCTGCAGGATATTCTAGAGTGCAATCAAATTTGTGTCTCCAAAAAGACAAATCTTTGGATATGGCACAAAAACAGTAACCACAAAGAGAGTACTATCACCCCATGTTCTCCCTACTTCTGTTAATGGCATGACTACTTCTCCTGACACATTGGCTCAAACTTCAATTATCTTTGTCTCTACAATCTCCCTCCATTTCTACATCTCAAATATTCAATTCAATGCAACACATATTTACAGAGCACCTCTGTGTGTCAGTTATTTCCCAGCACTAAGGACATGATTTCATGAGCCTTCATTCTTGGAAAAAAGGTGAATAATAAATTAATTTATAATATACTAGGTGGTGATATGTACTGTGTAGAAATACATAATTAAAAATACAGTAGAAGGAGTCATGGAGGAATGTGTACTTTATTTAAAGTGGGCAGGAAAGGACTCTTTGGTACAGTAACATATGAACAGAGAAGTGAAGGAAGTGATGGGGTGAGCCATGTGGAAACCTGGAGAAAGAGCATTCTAGAAGGAGGGCACAGCAATAATTGCAAATGGCCTTTTAAATCCCACTGAGAGCAGACACTCTACTTATTCATTTTTGTGTCATTAAAGCCAAACCCAGGCCCTTGAACATAGTACATGCTCAACATTGATTCATTTACTTGAATGGAGTAAAAAAAAAAAATGAAAAATAAGAAATCCGTTGTTCAAGGTCACCTTTGGATCTTATTGGTCAGTGCCTAAACAAATCAGTGGACAGATATCTTGAATGCCACTGTGATTAAGTGAGTAGTAGTTACACTATAGTTGCAGCAAATACCCTCTTACCTTCAGACTAAACACTGCAGAAAAAAAGTTTTTAAATACTGGTTTTAAGAGGATGAGAGGGAAAGGACCAAATACTTATGAAATATTCAAGGATAAGAATATGACGGAAATGGACATCCCAAATTCAGACATCAGTTTAAGAGTCACCAAAGTACTTAACACAGTGTCACACACATGACACATAATTGGCTGTCAATATCTATTGATTGAATGAGGGAGAGGAGCTAAAGCTATGTTCTGCAAATCACGAAGTCAATGCCGTATAAAGTAGCCATTCCCCACTCAACATCCTTTGATTTCCTAAGAGACAGATTTAGTTTGCTATTGTGGTACACAATATTTTCCAAAGATGGTCTCCACTAAATCTCCTAAACCATATTTTCTTTTAGACCTTTGCCATCCTCCCTAGCAAGAGGTAGAGTTTATGTCCTCTCTTCTTGAACCTGGGTGAGCTTTTGTTAACTGCCCTGACCGATAAACAGAAGCAGAAGGGATGCTGTATGATTTCCAAGTCTAGGTCGTAAAAACGTCATGCACTTATCCTTTCTTCTTAGGACATGCTTGGAATCAAGCTACTATGCTGTGATTAAACCTGAGAAACTTAGGAAAAGCCCCACAAGGAGAGAAACTGGCAATCCTTCACCCAAGCCCATTTCAGCTCCCAGTTGACAGCCAGAACCAATTTTCCAGCCATATGAGTGAACGAGCTATCTTCTTTTTCCCCCAAGGTTACAAAGATATTTAATGAGGCTTTTTATTAAATGTTATTTAGTTGAAAGTTTACAGCACAAATTACTTTCTCATTCAAAAATTTGTATACAAATTGTTTTGTGACATTGGTTGCAGTCCCTGCAATGTGTCAGCACTCTCCCCCCTCCCTTTCTACCCTGGGTTCTCTGTGTCCATTAGTACAATTTTCCCGTCCCTTCCTGCCTTCTCGTCTTTGTTTTTGGGCAAGTGTAGCCCATTTGGCCTCATATACTTGATTGAACTAAAAAGCACATTCCTCATGTGTGTTATTGTTTGTTTTATAGGCCTGGCTGAAAGGTAAACTTCAGGAATGGCTAGAGTTCTGACTTAGCAGGGTATCTGGCCATAGTGTTGGAGGTTCCTCCAGTCTCTGTCAGACAAGTCAGTCTGGTCTTTTTTTGTGAATTTGAATTTTGTTCTACATTTTTCCCCTGCTCTGTCCAGGATCCTCTATTGTGATCCTTGTCAGAGCAGTCAGTGGTGGTAGGCTGGTACCACCTAGTTCTTCTAGGCTCAGGCTTGTGGAGGCTCTGGTTCATGTGGTCCACTAGTCCTTTGGACTAGTATTTTCCTTGTGTATTGGGTTTTTTCATTCTCCTCTTCTCTGAACATGATGAGACCAATAGTATCTTAGACGGCCACTCACAACCTTTTAAGATCCCAGATGCTACCCACCAAAGTAGGTGTAGAACATTTTCTTTATGAATTTGTGTTATGCAATTGACCTAGTTGTTCCCTGAGACCATGGTCTCCCCCCCTTAGCCTCAGGAACCCGCTCCCTCAAGGTGTTTTGATGTGTCTAGGAGACTTCTATGACTTTTCCTTGGTCATGTTGTGGTCCCTTCCCTGTACTGTGTGTTGTTGTCTTTCTCTTCACCAAAGTTAACTTGTCTACTATTTAGTTAGTAATCTCCCCTCCTCACCCCTCCCCTTCCTAGTAACCATCAAAGATTGTTTTTTGTGATTGACTTATTTCACTCTGCATAATGCCTTCCAGATTCAACCATGTTGTGAGATGATTTGTGGATTCGTCGTACATTATCATTGCTTAGTATCCCATTGTGTGTATGTACAATAATTTGTTTATCCATTCAACTTAGGTTGTTGCTATCTTTTTTGCTATTATGAATGAGCTGCAATGAACATGGGTGTGCATATGTCTATTCGTGTGACGGCTTTTACTTCTCAGGATATATTTCTAGGAGTGGGATTTCTTGATGATATAGTATTTCTATTTCTAACTTTTTAAGAAGGTACCATATCATTTTCCATAATGGTTGTACCATTTTACATTCCTTTCAGCAGTGCATAAGAATTTCAATCTCCCTGCAACCTCTCTAACGTTTGTTATTTTCTGTTTTTTTGATTAGTGTCAGTAATGTGAGGGTTAGATGATATCTCATTGTAGTTTTGATTTGCATTTCTCTAATGGATAATGATTGAAAGCATTTTTTCATGTATCTGTTAGCCGCCTAAACGTCCTCTTTTGTGAGCCATCTGTTCATATATCCTTTAACTATTTTTTAATTGGATTATTTGTCTTTTTGTTGTAGAGGTATTTTAGAGATTAGACCCTTGTCGGATATGTCACAGCCAAAATTTCTTCCCCAGTCTGTATGTTCTCTTTTTACTTTTTTGGTGAAGTCTTTTTATGAACATAACTGTATAACTTTTAGGAGATCGAATTATCTAGTTTATCTTCTGGTGTTTGTGCATTGTTATTGTATTTATGGCACGTACTAGGGCCCCTAACATTGTCCCTATTTTTTCTTCCATGATCTTTAACGTTTCAGGTTTTATGCTTGGGTCTTTGAACCATTTTCAGTTAGTTTTTGTGTATGGTGTGAGATATGGGTCCTGTTTCATTTTCTTACAAATGGACATCCAGTTTTGCCAGCACCATTTGTTAAAAAGACTGTCTTTTCCCCATGTAATGGATTTTGGGCCTTCATCAGCTGACCATAGGTGAATAGATTTATATCTGGGTTCTCAATTCTGTCCCACTGGTGAATGCGCCTGTCGTTGTACTAGTACCAGGCTGTTTTGACTACCGTGACTGTATAGCAGGTTCTGCGATCAGGCAGTGTGAGGCCTTCTACTTTGTTCTTTTTCTTCAGTAATGCTGTGATTATCCAGGGCCTCTTTCCTTTCCGTATAAAGTTGGTGATTATTTTCTCCATTTCATTAAAGAATGCTGTTGGTATTTGGATTGGGATTGCATTTTATCTGTAGATTGCTTTGGGTAGGAATGACATTTTCACAATGTTGAGTCTTCCTATCCATAAGCAAGGTATATTTTTCCATTTATGTAAGTCTTTTTGCAATAGTGTTTTGTAGTTTTCTTTGTATAGGTCTTTCATGGCCCCAGTTAGATTTATTCCTAAGTATTTTATCTTTTTAGGGGCTCTCATATGGAAACCCTGGTGGTGTAGTGGTTAAGAGCTACAGCTGCTAACCAAAAGGCTGGCACTTCAAATTCATCAGGTGGTCCTTGGAAACTCTATGCGGAAGTTCTACTCTGTCCTATAGGGTCACTATGAGTAGGAATCAACTCGACGGCAATGAGTTTAGTTCAGTTCAGTATAAAAGATACTGTTTTCCTGATTTCCTTTTTTAAGTTCTGTTTGTTGATGTATGCGGAGCCAACTGATTTTTGTATGTTAATCTTGTATGCTGCTACTCTGCTGTGTCTTTCTATTAATTTCAGTAGTTTTCTAGTGAAATCTTTGGGGTTCTCTGTGTATAGGATCATATCATCTGTGAATAGGGATATTTTTATTTCTTCCTTTCCAATTTCAATGCTTTTATTTCTTTTTCTTGCCTTATTGCTCTAGCTAGGACTTCCAGCACAGTGTTAAACAGGAGTGGTTATAAAGGGCATCCTTGTCTTGTTCCTGTTCTCAGGGGGAATGCTTTCAGCCTCTTTCCATTGAGAATGATGCTGGTTATTGGTTTTGTATGTTATTAGGTGCCATCGGTTGGTTCCGACTCATTGCACTTGTCTGTACAACAGAATGAAACACTGCCTGGTCCTGTGCCATCCACACAAGCATTGCTATGTTTGAGCCCATTGTTGCAGCTATTGTGTCAATCCATCTCATAGAGAGTCTTCCTCTTTTTTGCTGACCCACTACCTTACCAAGCATGACATCCTTCTCCAGGTACCAGCCCTTCCTGATAACATGTCCAAAGTGCATGAGATGAAGTCTCACCATCTTCAATTCCAAGGAGCACTCTGGTTGTACTTCTTCCAAAACAGACTTATTTGTTCTTCTGGCAGTCCATGATATATTCAATATTCTTTGCCAACACCATAATTCAAAGATATCAATTCTTCTTCAGTCTTCCTTATTTACTGTCCAGCTTTCACATGCATATGAGGTGATTGAAAGTATCATGGTTTGGGTCAGGCTCACCTTAGTTCTTGTCTTAGTTATTCAGTGCTACTAAATACTATAAGTGGCTTTAACAAAGAGAAATTTATTCTCTCATAGTCTGAAAGTCTGAATTCAGGGTCCAAGCTCCAGGGGAAGGCTTTCTCCCTCTGTCAGCTCTGGGGGAAGATCCTTGTCGTCAATCTTCCTCAGTTGAGGAGCTTCTCAGAGCAGGGACCCTGGGCCCAAAGGACAAACTATCCTCCTGGCTCTTGTTTCTTGGTGGTATGAGGTCCCCATGTCTCTCTGCTCACTTCTTTCTTTTATGTCTCAAAAGAGATTGACTTAAGATGCAACCTAAATCTTGTAGATTGAGTCCTGCCTCACTAACATATCTGCCATTAATCCCACCTCATTGACATCATACAAGAATGATTTACAACACATAGGAGAATCATATCAGATGACAAAATTGTGGACAATCACACAACACTAAGAGTCATGGCCTAGCCAAGCTGACACACATTTTGGGAGTACACAATTCAATCCATAACATTCAACCCTTTGGCCCCCCAAAATTCATGTCCTTTCCACATGTGAAATACATTCACCCCATTGTATCATGGCAAAAGTCTTAATTTGACTCCAAGTCCAAAATCCAAAAATTCCTCTTCGTCTGCGAAATCTAGAATGCAAGTTATCTGCTTCTAAAATACAGTGGTAGAATAGGCACAAGGTAGACATTTCTATTACAAATGGGAGAAATTGAAGGGAAAGAAGGGATAACCGGCACCAAGCAAGTCATCAGAATATATTACATTAGCTCTCAAGGCTTGAAAATAATCCTCTGTTCTCTGAGACCATTTAGGCAGTGGTCCTGCCCTCCAAACTCTGGGTATTGGCCATACACTCTGAATTGTGGGTGGAGGCCCCTCGGCCCTGGGCTTCAGCTCTGCCTTCCAGGCCCACTGGAATGGCAACACTGTTCCCTTGCATTTGGGCAGCCCCATTCTCCTAGGCATTCTGATGGTGACTCCACCCTTTGAGACCCCAGAGGTTGTAGCCCTACCCTTTGAGAATGAGGCAGCTCTGCTTCCTATGGTCCTCGTCTCTTCAGCTTCCTGGTTCCATGGCCTCTTGGCCCCTCGGGCCTCTCCGCCTACGTCTGCCCTGCCGGGAAAGTTTCCAAAGCCCTGTAGCTCCACTGATAAGTACCTGGAGGTGCCCTACTCTGCCAATAAACTTCGACTGGAAGGGACTCAGCCCTCTCGCTCTGTGGGTATTGGGTCCGCAAGCCTAGCTTTACCAATAAAGTGCCTGGAGGCTCTTCAGTCCGTGAGGAAGCCTCCTGTGCTAAAGCGCTCAGCTCTCTCACTCTGCGGGTCAGCTCCAGCACTGTTCCATGCTGGTGTCCTGCTTCTGCTACTGCGGTTTCTTTAATGCCACTTCTCACCATCTATGCAGTCTCCAGTGTGACAGCTCTCCTCACTTTCTTCTGAGTCCTCACCAGAATTGCCTTTGACGTCCATAAATCCACCAACAGTCTCTTTTCTTACTATTCTCTTCTAGCCTCTATTCACTGTTTCAAAACCACTTCCTCACTTTATGTATCTGTTGTGTGATCCTTTTTATTTCAGTCGGGTCTGTTGTAATGTCCCCCATCTCATTTCTTATTTGGGTTATTTGCTTTCTGCCCTTTTTTCCTTTTGTCATTTTAGCCAAATATTGGTCAATTTTTTTTTTATCATTTCAAAGAATCACCTTTTGGTCTCGATTGTTTCTATTGTTTTTCCATCCTCTGTTTCCTTTACGTCTGCTCTAATATTTATCATTTCCTTTCTTCCTGTGCCTATGGGCTTCTTTTGCTGTTCTCTTTCTACTTGTTCAAGTTGTAGGGCTAACGTTTTGATTTTGTCCAGTTTTTCTTTTTTGATATTTGTGCTTATTGCTGTAGATTAACCTCTAATCAGTGCCTTTCCTGTATCCCAAAGGTTTTGGTGTAATGTGTTTTCATCCACCTTTGATTCTAGGAATTTTTTTATTTCCTCTTTGATTTCTTCTATTAACCAGTTGTTTTTAAGCAAAGCATTATTCAGTTTTCAGGTATTTAATTTTTTCCTCTGCTCTTCCTGTTTTTGATTTCTACTTTTATGGCATTGTGGCCAGAGAGAATCGTTTGTATTATTTTAATGTTTTTGATTTTATTGACGGCTGCTTTATGGCCTAAAAATGTGGCCTGTTCTGGAGAATGCTCCGTATGTGTTGGAAAAGAATATGTACTTTGAACAAACTATCTTGAAATGGTTCATCCAGCCCCAAGTAGAGCTGCCCAGCTAGATGAGCCATCTTTGCAAGGCTTTCTCAAATCACAGATTCATAAGAAAAATAAACGATCAGCGTGGTTTTTAGCCATAAGCTTTGGGATAATTTGTAACATAGCAATAGATAACCAGAAGAGCTACTGTACACATAGATAGCTACTATGAACCATTGTAATAGCGTATTGGAGGGTTCATCCCCTGGAAAGTGCAAATTAGAAGCTCATACTATGGATTGGACAGGGTGATAAACTTGAGAACTGTTGTGAACATGTATTTTGTCTGCCACGAATGATAATAAAGAATTTCCTCCTTAAAGAAACCAGGCTGAGAAGAACATAAGGAGAAAGAAAATATCTGAAATGTTTTATAAATTTGGTAACAAGCTTATTAGATACTTAAGGGAGTAATCTACCTGGATTGTTAACTGAATCTAACAAATTTACTACTTATTATGTATGTAATTATTTTCTTGACTTATCTTGCTAATGCATTCATATCTCTTAAAGGCAAAGTAAATTAAACAGAAAAATATCTGGAACTAAATCTGATTAATTTGGAGGAACTGATTGTTTAAGTGGAAATAAATAATTGATTATCCAAATAAACCCAGGCATGTTATAAGAATCAAATGCCTTAAAGCAGAAATTGCAAATCAAGTGCCATCTCTGGTTATCTGATGGTAGCTATTAAGCTCTGCTTTGAGAAGAACTTGGGGGAAGAGTGCAGATCATGGAAAAGGGTACCTTGATCACTTATTGACGCTGGTCATGATCACAACAGTAAGGTATAAAAAAAAAAAAAAAAATTAAGGTATAGAGGTGCCCAAATCAGCGTATTCCATCACAGCTATAGGCCATGGAGCTAGTGGGCTTCATGAATGATAGAGACTTGATAGGTCAGTTCCATGAGATGGTATAAAAGTAGTTCCAGGGGGCCCGCCTGTCCTCCAAATCATAATTCTGACTAGGCAACGTCAAGTGATTCCAGTGAGGAAGAAATTGGTGAGGTACCCTAAATAATTAATGGCTACACAGAGAAATATCCAAGTAGTTTAAAGCTTAAAAGGAATGCACAGAAGATAGAAATAAAGGCACATAGCTAAGGATCAATAAAAGAATGTAGGAAGATGTTCAAAAGATTAATGCTGGAAATAAGCTGAAACACAAACATGGAAAGACCATTGAAAGGACTTTATAGGGTTGGGTGCAAGAATAATAAGGAAAGGATAGAATTGTAATTTTATAGATGAGAGAAAGTTAGAAAAACTTGTGAGGCATTCATCTTCTCTGCCAAAATAATTGCTCTTTTTACTGTAAAGGATGAAACAGACAATGGAAAAAAGAGAATAGAACTGGACCTCACTGCAGATCTGATGATTGTAAGTGAGGATCTATGTGCTGTAATTGAGTTTGGGGATCCTAGTTAGAAAAACTGCATCGCAGAGACTAAGAAGAGGTCAGCCACCTTCTGTCAATGATCACTGTGGCACAGCTGAGGGTGGGAGAGTTTTTGAAATAATTCAGATATTTTCAAAATGATGAAGAATTTTGATTCTGCAAAGTATAGGTCAATGAGTTTGATGTAGTCTAAAACAAAATTCTAGAATATATCCTTAAAACATACAAGTTTTCTTAAGGCGAGCCTGATCGGACCAGCCTCATTTTATTTGGGGACTGGGTTTCTCGAGTAATAGATCATGGTAACATTGAGTTCAGTGCATCTGAATTTTAGTAAGCTTCCCAACAGAATGTCTCAAGACATTCTTAGAGAAAGAGTAAGGCATGCAAACAATTAAGTGGATTCATACCTGATTTAATGACTGTGCCCAAAAAATACTTTTGGTATCCCCCATTAGGGAATTCTCATGGCACATAGTAGGGCTCTTTCCTTAACCCTGTTCCTGCAAACATTTTATTAATGGCATGCTAAGCACAAGATTGGAAGCTAAGAAAACACTGTAACATTGTACGGCTTTTATAAGGATCACAAAATAATAGTAATAATAACATGATGATATAAAAGTGGCATAGTCAAAATTTAATAGGCACACATGTATAATTCTATGATCCAAAAAGTTCCACAGATGAGGGAGATCGAATTGTAGTTGATTGTGATGGCTGAGACTGCAGTATCTACCAAGTTCTTTATTACTTGAAACTGAAAGAGTATGTATCCCAAATCTGAAAATCAAGAGTTGAGGCTTCAGTCATTAAGAAGTCACCCATTTTACATCATTTTTCTCAGATAGCCAGGCCAGCCTCCCTAAGTCTTTTGCTCTGAATAGTTCTTTTTAACAAAAGGAGAGATGTGTGAATGAAGGTAAAGCTTCAGAAATTGGGATTTGGATTAATTTTCACTAGCAATTATCTTTTTCACCCCACTTTAATAAACGCAGGTGAAAGTTTCAAAACTTAATGAAAGGGGCCAAGGGGAGTGGTAAATTAAGACCCAGATCCCAGAAGAGTTATCTTTTCCTGATGCTTGAGAATCACAATAATTAAAGTAATTCAACTATGATATTTGCTAAAATCCTCACAACTCTTTATTTGCTGTCTCGCCAATTGCAGTGCTAGTCATCACACTCTTACTAGTGAGATTTCTTTTTTTCTTAATTAAAATAATCCATATATTATTGGAAACCCTGGTGGCATAGTGGTTAAGTGCTACAGCTGCTAACCAAAGGGTTGGCAGTTCGAATCCACCAGGCGCTCCTTGGAAACTCTATGGGGCAGTTCTACTCTGTCCTATAGGCTCGCTATGAGTCGGAATCGACTCGACGGCACTGGGTTTGGTTTTGGTTTTTATATGTTATTACAAGCACTATGTGTATCTTGTAGAAAGTTAGAAAATACAGATAAACGAGAATAAGAAAATAAAAACACAAGACATTTGCATGAACACTTTATTACATATGCTTCCTGATCTTTTTATGTATTTTATATGTGTGTATGTGTGTGTAAAAACACACTTTTTTAAATCAGAAATTATATCATATCATACATGCTCTTCATAACCTACTTTCTCAGGTAATCTCTATCTTCTCATAGCAACAAATGTTCACTTTATCTAATTCCTAATCTAGTTTCAAATTTGCCCAGTTGTACCAAAATATCCTTTAGAGATAAGTGGTTCAAACCAGGATCCAATCCAGGACCACATATTGCATCTGGTTATTCTGTTTTTTACCTCTCTTCTAATCTAGCATATCGCCCCTATCCAACTATACTGCATGACACTGACTTGCAGTACTGGTTTCCTGTAGCTAAAGGCTTAAAAGATTGAATGTAAACATTTTTGACTTGAGCACATCATAGGTGTTATATTATATCACAACAGAGATGCATAGTCTCTGGTTGCCTAATAAGAATATTGATTTTTTTTTTTTAATGGAGTAGACTGGTGGATAATAAAATGATTTTATACTGAAAAAAAAAAAAAAAGTATTATTAACCCCAAAGGAATAAAATGAAAGACTTAAAAACTAAATTTAATACATAAGTCAGAAGATAGTAGTTGAGGATTAACGACTTGAAAGCAGGGCATAAAAACATCTCTTGCATTTTTTCTATGCCTGTGTTCACAGCAATTGTCAGACATCAAACAGAAGAACTATCTCAGATTTATCACTGGAAGCAGTGCTTCCCTGAAGATTAAATAAGAAGGATTAGGGAGACAACTGCTATCCAAGCCTGTCTACATTACTTATAAAGAGAAATGGTTGATTTCCTTTTAATATAAATTTTCTTTGACAGCAAGAGAGAAGGATCTGGTACAAATGTAAAATCATTGCCATGTAAGCCTGGGACAGAGTGACCTCAGTCACAGAGAACCCAGAGTGAGGTTTTTCTCTTTTACTTTCATGCATTTGTTCTGTCAGGCAAAAGTTACGTTCTTTGAAATACCAGATAACTTCAGAGAAGGTTCTATAGCCCTTTCTCCAACCTGGAAGCCTCAGTAAGCTGCAATTTCAGCAACTTCCCCTGCGGCCTAGGTCAGAGCTTGATATGTGTAGGACAAGGGACCACATGAGGCCTAAGCAGAGCAGGGCCTTCAGTCTCAGCTCAGTCAGGCTTCTTTGCCCACGTGGACCTCATCTGATGACATGGGTTAATAGGAATAGATCCAGGGAACCAAGACGAAAGAATGCTGCTGTTTGATCTGAAAGGAAACTAAAGTAATAGCTGCAGGGAGGAGGAGGCAAGAAAAGATAAGGAAACTGGAGGAACTCAGCTGTGTTGGGGGAAGCACAGAAAGCTAAAGCAGCTGTAAGGCCAAGCAGTCATTAGTAATGACACCATAATCCACGCGTCAAAGACACCTCACCTCCTACCTCTGAAAAGAGAGCAACTCCAAGAGAGGCTTGGAGATAGATGTCTCGTGTCAGAGTCAGAGAACAAGAAGCTAATGGTACATCAGGCTGTAATAAGCAGATGCAATTGTCACAGCAAAGATTTTCCCTGTGCAGAAGTCGTGAGCTGAGTATCACTCATCTTTATTTCCTGCTAAATTCCTCAGTCTCCTCAGAATGCCATGGCTGGCCCCAAACCATTAGTTATTTCATGTAAAAATGAAACAGACCCCTGTCTCAGACACAGTTCATAAGTCTGTGGACCAGGCCCTGAGACTCCAGAGACACCAGGAAGCATTGTTAAGAACCCACATGCACTGGATGTTGTCTAAAGTTAATGGAACAGAAGCCGTTTCTGCTTCTGAAGAGCTCACATCTAAAACTTCATCACAGTCTATCACTCTTACACCAGTCTGGAAAATACTCCATGAGTCTTGGAAACAACATATAAAATTGTGTTAATTGCAAGTTTTTGAAATATTTTTAAGTTGATGGGATTATATTTTTGAGAGCTTAATAAACTTTTTATCCTGCAATGTTCCACTATCTTCTGCACACAAGAAGCAAGGCTATTCTGGGCTCATGGAATTGGGGGAAAGATGTAAAAAGGCAGAAAAGAAAAGGATTCTTCCTGGCATTGTTTTTCAAAAGGCTCAGCCCTTGGAGCAATAAGGCTACCTAAAATACTTCAGAGAAGCAACAGGAGAGACCAAGACACTATCTGCCCATCAGAAAAGATGCCCCAAATGAAGCAAAGAGGTAAAAAAGAGGGTGAAATGGAAGAAGAGGCAGAGAGAGAGAAGAGAAGTGGGTGGATGGGCCATTTGACAGGAACAAGGGTTGTTTTATAAAAGGGCTTTTGTGGGAGATTGATTGAACACCCATGAGTAGGGCTTTGAACTAGTTCATTCATGTTCTAACCCCTGCTGAGAATTTGCATTTTCACCCCCAGATGTACTGAATGTACAATTTAACAAGATTCTCCAGGCAATTCTTACATCTAATAAATTTTGAGAGGGCTGGGCCAAGATGGCAGAATAGTCAGAAGACATTTCCTGTGATCCCTCTTACAACAAAGACCCAAAAAAACAAGTGAATTGACTATATATGGCAATCTGGGAGCCCTGAACATCAAAGACAAAGTTGAAGAATAGGACCGAGTGGCAGGGGGAGGGAGAGACAGGTTAGAAGCAGAGAAGAGTTGCAAGAGCTGACCCGGCTGGCACTGGCACCCTGCAGGCTGGACTGGCTGGCAAGTGCGGAATGAGGAAAGCAGTGGTGCTTGGGATGAATTTTCCACATCAAGAGAGACTGAGTGGCAGAGAGTCTACTCAAGCCTCCAGAACCAGCAAGAAGTGGTGCTCAATTGGTGAAAGATGAGTACAAGCAACTAGACTACAATGTGGATCCACCGCCCCCCTCCCTTTTTCGGAAGCACCTCTCTCTCTCTCTCATTTACCTGCCCCCACCCTGCTCTGCTCTGGGTACTGCTCTGGCTTCAGTGATTGCTGCATCCCCCGGTCCAGAAGTAGGACCCATCATACATCCTGAGCCATTCTCCTGGCTTTAGAGAGGGAACAAACTAACAAACAGGAAAAAATAATCTGCCAGCTCCCCTAAGCCAGGAACCCAGAGCACGCATAACCCCTTTGCCTAGGCACAGGCATAAGGGGTCCATGGACTTTGAATGCCTTTCACCCCTGCATAAACCTGTGTGGGCCTATTTCAAGAGCTTAGGCTCTCATTAGCCCAGTACAACAGGCTATATACCTGAAGCTTATTTTCAACTGCATCAGCTGTAAGGGGGAGTGGCATATTTGACACCACCCTGTCCATTAAGCAGGGTCCTCACCTACCCACATCAGGGGCCTGAGGGCTGGTTGTTCCACCCATGCCACATAGCCACCTGTGCCAGGGGTCCAAGAATAAGTGGTTTCTCCCAGATCTTACAGCCAACAGCACTGAGTGCCCACAGACTGGCTGCAAAACCCACCCACCTACACGCTCTAGGAGACAGGGACATACCTTTCATCCAGACACTCAGGGGTAGACGTCAACCCCCTGCCTTGCTCAGCACATGACCCCCTACTGCAGCCAGATACCTGTGCCTACTTCAGTCACCCCTGCCCATCTAGGACTGTAGGTGAGAGCCTGCACCACACACTTGGTGACTGATGACCTAGACACCTGAGCAGAATCCACACAAGAAAAGTAAGTGGACTCCTGGGCTTACATACCTAGAAACAGCTCTAACCACCTGGTGATAAGATGTGAGAGATCCAAAGAAACCAATAATCAAACTAGCTCACATGACCAGCCTATTTGGGCATATCAAAACAAGAAGCTAGGACAAAGTAAGCAAACATAAAATAAATAAATACAATAACTTATTGATGGCTCAGAGACAACAGTCAATATCAAATCACATAAAGAGGCACACCCTGATGGCCTCAGTAAGCCACCAAAACAAAGAACCAAGAAACCTTCCAAAGGAAGAAAACTTTTTGGGAATTACTGGAGCTAGAATTCAAAAGATTAATATACAGAGCTCTTCAGGAGATCAGGCAAACCCAGAACAACCCAAGGAACACACAGACTAAGCAATAGAGGTACTTAAGAAGATTATACAAGAGCATAAAGACAAATTTAACAGGCTGCAAGAATCCGTAGAAAGACAGAAAACAGAAATTCAAAAGATTAACAATAAAATTTCAGAATTAGACAACTCAACGGAAAGTCATAGGAGCAGAATTGAGACAATGGAAGTCAGAATTAGTGAGATTGAAGATAAAGCACTCGATACCAACTTATTTTTGATGAAAAAGCAGACAAAAGAATTTTTAAAAAATGAAGAAAGCCTAAGAATTATGTGGGACTCTATCAACAGAAATAACCTACCAGTGATTGGAGTACCAGAAGCGGGGGCAGGGAGGGAGGAATAACAGAAAATACAGAGAGAATTGTTAAAGATTTGTTGGCAGAAAACTTCCTTAATATTGTGAAAGCTGAGAAGATATCTATCCAAGAACCTCATTGAACCCAACACAAGGTAGATCCCCCCCAAAATTCACCAAGATATATTATAATCAAACTTGCCAATACCAAAGATAAAGAGAGAATTTTAAGAGTGGCTAGGGATAAATGAAAAGTCATCTACAAAGGAGAGTCAATAAGACAAAGCTCTGACTACTCAACAGAAATCATGCAGTCAAGAAGGCAATAGCATGACATATAGAAAGCCTTGAAGGAAAAAAATTGCCAGCCAAGAATTATGTATCCAGCAAAACTGACTCTCAAACATGATGGTGAAATTAGGGCACTTCCGAATAAGTAGAAGTTTAGGGAATTTGTAAAAACCAAACCAAAATTACAAGAAATACTAAAGGGAGCCCTCTGTTAGAAAATCGATAACATCAGATAATAACCCAAGACTAGAACACAGGACAGAACAACCAGATATCAACCCAGACAAGGAAGGCACAAAAATAAATCAAAGATAAAACACTGATAATAGGGAAACAGAGATGTCAATGTGTAAAAGATGACAACAGTAAAACAAAAAAGAGGGACTAAATAATGTAGTCATAGATCTTTCATATGGAGATGAAGTCAAGGTGATATAAAGAAATAAAAGATTGGTTTAAACTTAGAAAAATGAGGTAAATATTAAGGTAAACACAAAGGAGACTAACAATCCTACACATCAAAATAAAAAACAAGAAAAACATACTCAGCAAATACAAAATCAACAACAATGAAAAGGATGAAAAGAAAATAATAAAGAAAAACAACTCAGCACAGAAAATTAACTGAAACAAAGAAATTGTCAACAGCACACACAAAAAAATACATCAAAATGACAGCACTAAACTCATAACTATCAATAATTATGCTGAATGTAAATGGACAAAATGCACCAAATAAAAAGACAGAGAGTAGCAGAATGGACTAAAAAAAAAAAAAAAAAGATCCGTCTATATGCTGCCTACAAAAGACACACCTTAGACTTAAAGAAACAAACAAACTAAAACTCAAAAGATGGAAAAAAAAAAAACAAGTACAATCAAAAAAGAGGAAGAGTGGCAATATTAATCTCTGACAAAATAGATTTTAAAGCCAAATCCACCACAAAGGATAAGGAAGGACACTATATAATGATTAAAGGATCAATACACCAGGAAGACACAATCATAAAAAATATTTATGCACCCAATGACAGGGCTCCAAAATACATTAAAAAAAAAAAAAAAAAAAACTCTAACAGGGTTGAAAAGAGAAATAGCTCCACAATAATAGTAGGAGACTTCAACATACCACTTTAGGTGAAGGACAGAACACCCAGTAAGAAGCTCAGTAAAGACACAGAAGATCTAAATGCCACAGTTAACCAAATTGACCTCATAGACATATACAGAACACTCTACCCAACAGCAGCCAAGCATACTTTCTTTTCCAAAGCACATGAAACATTCTCCAGAATAGACCACATATTAGGTCACAAAGCAAGTCTTAACAGAATCCAAACCACTGAAATATTACAAAACATCTTTTTTGACCATAAAGCCATAAAAGTAGAAATCCATAACAGAGAAAGCAAGGGAAAAAAAATCAAATGGATGGAAACTGAACATCTTGCTCAAAAACTACTGGGTTATAGAAGAAATTAAGGATGGAATAAAGAGATTCACAGAATCAAGTGAGAATGAAAACACATCCTATCAGAAACTTTTGGACAAAGCAAAAGAGGTGGTCATAGGTCAATTTATACCAATAAATGTACATATCCAAAAAGAAGAAAGGGCCAAAATCAAAGAATTATCCCTACAACTGGAATAAATAGAGAGCAGCAAAAGGAGCGCTCGGGCACCAGAAGAAAGGAAATAATAAAAATTAGAGCAGAATTAAATGATATAGAGACTAGAAAAACAATTGAAAGAGTTAATAAAACCAAAAGCTGCAAGAAACCAAAAGAGACCTAAATAAGCGGAAAAACATACTTTGCTCTTCGATAGGTCAATTCTACTCAAAGCAATCTACAGATACAATGCAATCTCAATCCAGATTTCAATGACATTTTTTAATGAGATGGAGAAACAAATCACCAATTTTATATGGAAAGGGAAGAGGCCCTGAATAAGTAAAGCATTAGTGAAGAAGAAGAGCAAAGTGGGACGCCTCACACTACCTAGTTTTAGAACCTATTAGACCACCATGGTAGTCAAAACAGCTTGGTGCTGGTACAACAACAGATACATAGACCAATGGGACAGAATTGAGAACCTAGACATAAATCCATCCACCTATGAGCAGCTGATATTTGACAAAGACCTAAAGTCCATTAATTGAGGAAAAGACAGTCTCCTTAACAAATGGTGCTCGCATAACTGAATACCCATCTGCAAAAAATGAACCAAGACCCATACCTCACACCATGCACAAAAACCAAATGGATCAAAGAACTAAATGTAAAATCTAAAATAATAAAGACCATGGAAGAAAAAATAGGGACAACACTAGGAGTCCTAATACATGGCATAAACAGAATACAAAACATAACTAACAATGCACCAACACCAAAAGAGAAACTAGATAACTGGGAGCTCCTAAAAATCAAATACTTATGCTCATCAAAAGACTTCACTAAAAGAGTAAAAAAACAACCTACAGACTAGGAAAAAATTTTTGGCTATGACAAATTCGATCAGCGTATAATCTCTAAAGTCTACAAAAGTCTACAAGATACTGCAAAACCTCAGCAACAAAAAGACAACCCAATTAAAAAATAGGCAAAGGATATGAACAGACACTTCACCAAAGAAGACATTACAGAAATGCAAATCAAACTACAATGAGATACCATCTCACGCCAACGAGGCTAGCATTAACCCAAAAAACATAAAATAATAAATGTTGGAGAGGTTGTGGAGAGACTGGAACACTTATACACTGCTGGTGCAAAAAAATGTAAAATGGTACAACCACTTTGGAAATCGATTTGACGCTTCCTTAAAAAGCTAGAAATAGAGCTACCATGTGATCAATGGTATAGATATATGCACACCATGTTCATTGCAGCACTGTTCACAGTAGTAAAAAGGTGGAAACAACCTAAGTGCCCATCAACGGATGAATGGATAAAAAAATTATGGCATATTCACACAATGGAATACTCTGCATAGATAAATAACAACAATGAATCCACAAAACATCTCATAACATGAATGAATCTGGAAGGCATTATGCTGAGTGAAATTAGTCAGTCGCATAAAGACAAATATCATATGAGACCACTAGTATAAAAACTCAAGAAAAGTTTTAAACACAGAAGAAAACTTTCTTGGATGGTTAAGATGATGGGGAGGGAGGGAGAGGGGTATTCACTAACTAGAGAGTAGAAAAGAATTATCTTAGGTGAAGGGAAGGACAACACACAGTACAGGCGAAGTTAGCACTATTGGAGTAAGCCAAAAGCTAAGAAGTTTCCTGAATACAACAAAACACTTTGAGGGACACAGTAGCAGGGGCAAGGGTCTGGGCACCATGGTTTCAGGGGACATCTAGGTCAATTGGCATAACAAAGTTTATTAAGAAAATGTTCTGCATCTCACTTTGTTGCGTGGCATCCAGGGTCTAAACAGCTAGTAAGCAGCCATCTAAGGTGAATCAATTGGTCCCAACTCACCTGGAGCTAAGGAGAATGAAGAACACCAAAGACATAGGGAAAATATCAGCCCAGGAGACAAAAAGGACTACATAAACCAAAGACTCCATCAGCCTGAGACCAGAAGAACTAGATGGTGACCAGCTACCACCAATGACCACCCTGACAGGCAACACAACAGAGAGACCCTGACAAAGTAGGAGAAAAGTGGGGTGCAGAACTCAAATTCTACTAAAAAGAACAGACTTAATGGTCTGACCGAGACTGGAGGAACCCCAGAGGACATGGTCCCCAGATTCTGTGTTTACCCAGAATTAAAACCATTCCCAAAGCCAACTCTTCAGATAAAGATTAGACTGGACTATAAGACATAAAATGATACTCATGAAGAGTGTGCTTCTTAGTTCAAGTAGATACGTGAGACTAAATGGGCAGCTCCTGCATCTCACATACTTTGAACATGTTATCAGAAGGGATCAGTCCATGGAGAAGGACCTCATGCTTGGTAGAGGGTCAGCGAAAAAGAGGAAGACCCTCAATAAGATGATGGACACAGTGCTGCAACAACGGGCTCAAGCATAACAATGATTTTGAGGATGGCACAGGATGGGGCAGTGTTTCATTCTGTGGCACATAGGGTCGATATGAGTTGGAATCAACTTGACGGCACCTAGCAACAATGATAACAACAACAACAATCAAGAGCTGGTTGTCTGGATCAGTAAGCCTCACATTGATCAGTTATTGTGAGGACCCAAGGCACCAAGAAAATTGACACAAGGAAGGGTCTGAAACCCTGGGGACACTTTAAAACACTGGGTATAGCAAAGACCCTCAGGTGTAGGTCCATGCCAGGTCACCCCACCAATTCTGCTTCCCTGAACTGATGGGATCCAAGAGGTGTTGGTGGCAAAAAGGCAAGGGGGTTTAGAGTTAATGGTTGTACAATGTATGACGAGTTACCTTTATGTTCACATCATTCTAGGGCAAGCATATGAACCACTTCCAATTGAGGGGTTAGGAGTGTTGGGATAATGTGTTTTGTATGTTGAAATGTAACTCGTACTTTCATTTTGTGATAATAAAATGGATAGCTATATGGTCATCAGGGATGCAGATATGCCTGTGCTGTAAGTTAAGCTCCTGGGGCCATGCTGTGTTAGTGCTGATGGAATAAATTCTAACCTTTGCAAAATGATAGCTTAGGACTCAGCAGCTTGCAGGCACCAGCCAGAAAGAGGTCTGTTTACAAACACTTCCTGTCTTCTTCCTAGAGATTTAACTATAGAACACCCCCAACCCATTCATTTAAAGACTTAGAACTTTGATTTGGGATGTTTGCTGATACCTAGAACTCATAACATTTTCGGTCTCCATGAAAGTATCTTGCGGGGAGTCCAAGGGTAGATTGAATGATCTCTGACCTCAGAGAGGGAGAACAATGGTATTTGCTGATATAAAACCTGTTGATAAGGTGGATTCCCTGATAAACAGATTCTGAGGCAGAGATTTGATTACAGAAAGTTTATTGAGGGGGGTGTTTTTGGCAACAACCGCTGTGAAGAAGTGAGAGGAGCAGAACTGGATAGACAGAAAAGTTGGACAGACTCACAGTTGCTGCAAACTCCCCACCAATCCTACGGTGAGCTCTGGAGGTGGGATGGTTCTGCAGAGTTCTCCCCAGTTGAGGGATGAAGACCAGCCTCTGCTTCACACAGTCACTGGGCATGAGCTGCCCCTGGGGAGGAAGCATAACCTTGGGTGAGGCAGCTCCCTTAGAGGAAGGTCACTTTCTGGGGAGGCCCTTCAGCCTGGCACCATTGCCAGAAGCTGGAGGACTAAGTGCCTCTGTCCTTCATGGAATCTGGGTGGCACATCACACCATCTACTACAGGAAGGAGCCCTTCTTCCACCTTACCCATGCAAAGAGCTCCGTTGATGTGAACTCTTTGCCTCTCTCCAAACTCTCTTAGTCTTCACTGGTGGGGTGGGGGATGGGAGATGGGATTTATAACTGTTGAGTTTGGAAGCAGAAACTAGGCAGGCATAGCGTAGCTCCTTCTTTCTTTTCTGTGGGGTGAGAACTGCCATCAGAGAATGTGAGAACTCCTTCTCCTAGACTGTGGGAGGGACTGTGGGATGGGTAATAGCAAAATGGAGGAGGGGAACACTCACTCATTGTCTTGTATTAGTGTATGCTTCTGGTGAACAAAGTGCACAAAGAGGAAGGGATGGGCAATACATAACTACCCACAAAAGAATTCAGTGGGGAAACTATTCCCATGTTTTCTAGCACAAATGCTGCCTGTCAGAACAGAGGAAGAGAATACAAATGCAAGCAGAAGTTGAAAGCTATTCACTTGTCAGAGTAGACAGAAAGCTCATGGCTCAAGGGGAGGGATGAAATTTTTAATAGCAGTTAAATAAAATGGGATAATTTTTTACAATGGTAATCAATATTGTCCCTCTGTCCACCCCCATAAACTTCTCTTTGCTCTTTGCCCCTGTTTCAAAAAGAAGCTGGACTTTCCTGCGCTTATTGGCTTGAGGTGGGGGCAAGGAAAACTTTCAGGCAAGAGCAACAGTTGGAGACAAATGGAAGCCTGGAGCCTTCACTGTGGTGGGGACATGATGAGAAGGTCTGTAAAGGTCAGAAACAAGATGAACTAAACGAACCTTAATTGATACACTGTTGAAATAGGATCAATAAATAAGCTGCATATTGATAAGTTTTAATAATTTTATTCTAGCATATGTTCCTCAGTATCATTTCTATCACTAAGGCCATATTTTCCAATTACCAATCCTTCTTTGTTTCCAACTTTCGCATTCCAATCACCAGTAACTATCAATGCATTCTGATTGCATGTTCGATCAATTTCAGACTGCAGAAGTTGGTAAAAATCCTCAATTTTTTCATCTTTGGCCTTAGTATTTGGCTTGTAAATTTGAATAATAGTCATATTAACTGGTCTTCCTTGTAGGCGTATGGATATTATCCTATCACCGACAGCATTGTACTTCAGGATAGATCTTGAGGTGTTCTTTTTGACAATGATTGTAACACCATTCCTCTTCAAATTGTCATTCCCAGCATAGTAGACCATATGATCGTCCAATTCAAAATGGCCAATACCTGTCCATTTCAGCTCACTAATGCCTTGGATATCGATGGTTATGCATTCTATTTCATTTTTGATGATTTCCAATTTTCCTAGATTCATACTTTGTACATTCCACATTCTGATTATTAATGGATGTTTGCAACTGTTTCTTCTCATTTTGAGTTATCCCACATCAGCAAATGAAGGTCCCAAAAGCTTAACTCCACCCACATCATTAAGGCTGACTCTACTTTGAGGAGGCAGCTCTTCCCCAGTCATCTTTTGAGTGCCTTCCAACCTGGGGAAGAAGGATTGGTAGATAGAAAATATGGCTTTGGTGATAGAAATGATGCCAGAGATCGCATGATAGAATTTTTCAAGACCAACGACTTCTTCATTGCAAATACCTTTTTTCACCAACATAAACAGCAACTATACACATGGACCTTGCCAGATGGAATACACAGGAATCAGATTGACTACAGCTGTGGAAAGGAACAATGGAAAAGCTCAATATCATCAGTCAGAACAAGGTTGGGGACCAACTGCAGAACAGACCATCAGTTGCTGATATGCAAGTTCAAGTTGAAACTGAAGGAAGTTAGAACAAGTCCACAAGAGCCAAAGTATGACCTTGAGTATATCTCACCTGAGTTTACAGACCATATCATGAATAGATTTGACACATTGAACACTAATGACTAAAGACCAGACGAGTTGTAGAATGACATCAAGCACATCATACATGGAGAAAGCAAGAGGTCATTAAAAAGACAGGAAAGAAAGGAAAGACCAAAACGGATATCAGAATAAACCCTGAAACTTGTGTTTGAACATCAAGCAGCTAAAGCAAAAGGAAGAAATGATGAAGTAAAAGAGCCGAACAGAAGATTTCAAAGGACAGCTCGAGAAGACAAAGTATTATAATGACATATGCAAAGAGTGGGAGATAGAAAATCAAAATAGAAGGACACGCTCAAAATTTCTCAAGCTGAAATAACTGTAGAAAAAAATTCAAGCCTGGAGTTGCAATAGCGGGGAGTCTATGGGGAAAATATTAAACGACACAGGAAGTACAAATAGAAGATGAAAGGAATACACAGAGTCACTATAACAAAAAGAGGTGGTTGACATTCAACCATTTCAGGAGGAGGCATATATCAGGAACTTATGGTACTGAAGGAAGAAGTCCAAGTTGCACTGAAACAAGTCTCCAGGAACTGATGGAATATCAATTGAAATGTTTCAACAAATGGATGCAGCTCTGGAAATTCTCACTCATCTATGCCAAGAAATTTGGAGGATAGCGATCTGGTCAACCGACTGGAAGAGATCTGTATTTATGCCTATTCCAAAGAAAGGTGATCCAACCGAATATGGAAATTATTGAACAATATCATTAATATCACATACAAGTAAAATTTTGCTGAAAATCATTGAAAAACAGCTGCAGCAGTGTATCAACACGGAACTGCCAGAAATTCAACCTGGGTTCAGAGGAGGATGTAGAACCAGGAATGTCATTGCTGATGTAACAGTTCCTGGCTTAAAGCAGAGAATACCAAAGATGTTTACGTGTGTTTTAATGACTATGCAAAGGCATTCAACTGTGTGGATAGTAAGAGATTATGGATAACATTGCAAAGAATGGGAATTCCAAAAAACTTAATTGTGCTCATGAGAAACCTGTACATAGATCAAGAGGCAGTCATTCGGGGGGGTGCCAAGGTGGTGGAACAGACAGATGCTTCCAGTGAGCCCTCTTTACAACAAAGGCCTGAAAAAAACAAGTGAAATGAGTGTATTTGTGACAAGCTGGGAGCCCAGAGCTTCTAAGGCAAGCTTAGAAAATGAACTGAGGGCAGGGGGAGGAAGAGACCGTTCAGAAGCAGTAAGGAGTTACCAGACCTGAATTGCGGGGAGCCCTCAGGCCCCATTCCTGGAGCCAGTGGTGGCAGTGGCAGGCTGGTCCTAGGGTTCGGCCGCAGTTTCCTCAGGGAAAAGCAGCCAGCCACACAGCCTACTAACACCTCCGGAACCTGAGAAGAATGACGCTCTCGGCAAAAGCTAAGTACTTGCATATATTTTATTGCGCTCCCCCACCCCCAAGCCAGCATCAGCAGCTGAATTCCCTGGGCCTGAGATAGGCCCTGTTGAGCACCTAGAGCCATCCTCCCACCCTTGGAGAAGGAAAAAACTTGCAATTCGGGGAAAAATTAATTTGCTAACTCCACTAACCGGGAGAGCTCAGCACAGAAGCGGCTCCTATCGAGGCATAAACCGTCTATGGACATTGAACACCTTTCCCTTCTGCATGGACCTGTGTGGGCCTGTTTCGGGAGAATACGCCCTTGTTGGCAAACTCCAACTATTTCAGCTGTTTGGTGGAGAGGTGGGTGCTTGGTGTTTGACATTGCTTTGCCTATTAAAAAAGGTCCTCACTTACACACATCAGGGACCTAAGGACTGGTAGCTCCACTTGGGTCACCCAGCCACCCGCGAGAGGGGTCCAAAGACAACTGATACCTCCCAGTCCTTACAACCAAAAACTCTGGGTGCCCATGGTCCATCTGCAGAACCCACCCACCTGCACGCTCTAGGGAACAGGGGCGTGCTTTCGTCAGGGACACTTGTGGGTCGGTTCTCAGCCCCCTGCCTTGTTCAGAGCGTGAGCCCCCTGCTGCAATCAGATACCGGTATATACGCCAATCACCCCTGCCCATCTAAGACTGTAGGACAGAGCCTGTACCACACACTCAATGATCAGCTACCTGGAAACCTGAGCTGAATTCATACAAGAAAACTGAATGGACTCCTAGACTGATATACCCGATAACAGCTCTAGCCAGCTGGGGACAGGATGTCAGAGCTCCAAAGGTGAAAATAATCAAGCTAGCTCACTTGAGCAACCCATGGGGGTATACCAAAACAAAACAAAGCAAGAAGCTATGACACAGTAAAAAACCCAAAAAAAACCCAGGGCCATCGACACAGTAAGCAAGCATAAACTAATACAATAACTTATAGATGGCTTGGAGGCAACAGTCAATATCAAGTCACATAAAGAAACAGACCATGATCACCTCAACAGGCTCTCAAAACAAAGAATCCAGAGATCTCCTAGATGAAAGTGCATTCCTGGAATTACCAGAGCCAGAATACAAAAGTTTAATACACAGGACCCTTCAAGACATCAGGAAGGAAATGAGGTAATACGCAGAACAAGCCAAGGAACACACAGGTAAAGCAATTGAATAAATTAGAAAGATTATTCAGGAACATAATAAAAAGTTTAATAAGCTGGAAAAATCCACAGACAGGCAGCAATCAGAAATTCAGAAGATTAACAATAAAATTATGGAAGTAGACAACTCAATAGAAAGTCAGAGGAGCAGAATTGAGCAAGTAGAAGCTAGAATCTCTGAACTCAAAGATAAATCAGTTGGCACTAATATATTTGAAGAAAAATCAGATAAAAGAATTGAAAAAAAATGAAGAAAACTTAAGAAGCATGTGGGACTCTATCAAGAGAAATTACCTACGAGAGATTGGAGCACTAAAACAGGGAGGGATAACAGAAAATACAGAGAGAATTGTTGAAGATTTGTTGGCAGAAAACTTCCCTGATATTGTGAAAGATGAGAAGATATCTATCCAAGATGCTCATCGAACTCCACATAAGGTAGATGTTAAAAGAAAGTCACCAAGACATATTATAATCAAAGTTGCCAAAACCAAAGATAAAGAGAGAATTATAAGAGTAGCGAGGGATAAATGAAAAGTCACTTACAAAGGAGAGCCAATAAGAATAAGCTTGGACTACTCATGCAGCAAGAAGGCAATGGGATGGCATATTTAAAAAATTGATGGAAAAAAAATTGCCTGCCAAAAATCATATATCTAGCAAAACTGTCTCTTAAATATGAAGGTGAAATTAAGGCATTTCCAGATAAACACAAGTTTAGGGAATTCATAAAAACCACACCAAAACTACAAGAAATACTAAAGGATATTCTTTGGTTAGAAAATCAATAATATCAGCTATCAACCCAAGACTAGAACACTGGGCAGAGCAACCAGAAGGTAACCCAGAAAGGGAAATCCAAAAAAAAACAAAGCAAGATTACAAAAAAAAAAAAAAAAAAAGCTTAAAAGAGGGTAACGGCAATGTTATTATATAAAAGAAGACAACATTAAAATAATAAAGAGGGACTGAGAAATGTAATCATACACCTTCCATATGGAGAGGAAGATATGGCGATACAAAGAAATAAAAGTTAGGTTTAAATTTAGAAATATAGGAGTAAATAATAAGGTAACCAAAAAGGAGAGAAACTATCCTACTTATCAAAATAAAATACAAGAAAAACATAGAGACTCAGCAGAAACAAAAGCAACAACAACAAATATGAGGAAAGGACAATATATCATCTACTGAGCACATAAAATTAAGTGGGAAAAACCGTCAACAACACACAAAAAAAGACATCGAAATCATAGCACTAAGTTCATACCTATCCATAATTACCCTGAATGTACATGGATTAAATGCACCAATAAAGAGACAGAGAGTGGCAGAATGGATTAAAAAACAAGATCCGTCTATATGCTGCCTACAAGAGACACACCTTACACTTAGAGACGCAAACAAACTAAAGCTCAAAGGATGGAAAAAAATATATCAAGCAAACAGCAAGCAAAAAAGAGCAGGAGTGGCAATCTTAATTTCTGACAAAATAGACTTTCAAGTTAAATCCATCATAAAGGATAAGGAAGGACACTATATATGATTAAAGGGATAATACACCAAGAAGATATAACCATATTAAATATTTATGCACCCAATGACAGGGCTGCAAGATGCATAAAACAAACTCTATCAGCATTGAAAAGTGAGGTAGACAACTCCAAAATAATAGTAGGAAACTTCAACACACCACTTTCAGTGAAGGAGAGGACATCCAGAAAAAAGCTCAATAAAGACACAGAAGATCTAGATGCCACAATCAACCAACTTCACCTCATAGACATACAGAACACTCCACCCAACAGCAACCAAGTTTACTTTCTTTTCTAGTGCACATGGAACATTCTCTAGAATAGACCACATATTAGGTCATAAAGCAAGCCTTAGCAGAATCCAAAACATTGAAATATTACAAAGCCCTCTGACCATAAGGCCGTAAAAGTGGAAATGAATAACAGGAAAAGCAGGGAAAAGAAATCAAACACTTGGAAACTGAACAATACCCTGCTCAAAAAAGACTGGATTAGAGAAGACATTAAGGAGGGAATAAAGAAATTCATAGAATCCAATGAGAATGAAGACACTTCCTATCAGAACCTTTGGGACACAGCCAAAACAGTGCTCAGAGGCCGATTTATATCAATAAATGTACACATCCAAAAAGAAAGGGCCAAAATCAAAGAACTATCCCTACAACTTGAACAAATAGAAAGAGAGCAACAAAAGAAACCCACAGGCACCAGGAGAAAACAAATACTAAAAATTAGAGCTGAACTAAATGAAATAAAAAACAGAAAAACAATTGAAAGAATTAACAAGACCAAAAGCTGGTTTTTTGAAAAAAACCCACAAAATTGATAAACCACTGGCCCAAATAACAAAGGAAAAACAGGGGAGGAAGCAAATAACCTCAATAAGAAATGAGATGGGCGATATTACAACAGGCCCAACTAAAATCAAAGAGTAATGAAAAATTGTACTCTAACAAATTTGAAAACCTAGAAGAAATGGATGAATTCCTAAAAACACACCACCTACCTAAACTAACACAAACAGAGGTAGAACAACTAAATAGACCCATAACAAAAGAAGAGATTGAAAAGGTAATCAAAAAAACTCCCAACAAAAAAAAAAAAAGCCCTGGTCCCTATGGCTTCACTGCAGAGTTCTACCAAACTTTCAGAGAAGAGTTAACACCACTACTGCTAAAGGTATTTCAGAGCATAGAAAAGGATGGAACACTACCAAAATCATCCTACAAAGCCACCATATCTCTGATACCAAAACCAGGTAAGGGCACCACAAGAAAAGAAAATTATAGACCTATATCCCTCGTGAACGTAGATGCAGAAATCCTCAGGAAAATTCTAGCCAATAGAATTCAACAACATATCAAAAAAATAATTCACCATGACCAAGTGGGATTCATACCAGGTATGCAGGGATGGTTCAACATTAGAAAAACGATTAATATTATCCACCACATAAATAAAAGACAAGAATTATATGATTTTATCAATTGATGCAGAAAAGGCCTTTGACAAAGTTCAACACCCATTGATGATAAAAACTCTCAGCAAAATAGGAATAGAAGGAAAATTCCTCAATGCAATAAAGGGCATTTATACAATGCCAACGGCCAACATCACCCTAAAAGGAGAGAGCCTGAAAACATTCCCATTGAGACTGGGAACCAGACAAGGATGCCCTGTATCACCGCTCTTATTCAACATTCGGTTGGAGGTCCTAGCCAGAGCAATTAGGCTAGATAAAGAAATAAAGGGCATCCAGATTGGCAAGGAAGAAGTAAAAGTATCTCTATTTCCAGAAGACATAATCTTATACACAGAAGGCCCTAAAGAATCCCCCAGAAAACTACTGAAACTAATAGAAGAGTTCAGCAGAGTATCGGGATATAAGATAAACATAGAAAAATCAGTTGGATACCTCTACACCAACAAAAAGAACATTGAAGAGGAAATCACCAAATCGATGTCATTTTCAGTAGCCCCCAAGAAGATAAAATGCTTAGGAATAAATCTTACCAGGGATGTAAAAGACTTATACAAAGAAAACTATGACACTCTTCTGCTAGAAACCAAAAGAGACTTACATAAGTGGAAGAACATACCTTGCTCATGGATAGGAAGACTTAATATTATAAAAATGTCTATTCTACAAAAAGCGATCTATACATTTTGTTGATCCAAATCCCAACAACATTCTTTAATGAGATGGAGAAACAAATCATCAACTTCATATGGAAGGGAAAGAGGCCCCAGATAAATAAGGCATTACTGAAAAAGAACAGGGTGGGAGGCCTTATTTTACCTGATTTTAGAACCTATTATACTGCCACAGTAGTCAAAACAGCCTGGTACTGGTACAACAACAGATACATGGACCAATGGAACAGAATTGAGAATCCAGACATAAATCCATCCACATATGAGCAGTTAATATTTGACAAAGGCCCCAAAACAGTTAAACGGGGAAAAGAGAGTCTTTTTAACACATGGTGCTGGCATAACTGGATATCCATGTGCAAAAAAAATGAAACAAGACCCATACCTAACTCCATGCACAAAAATGAGCTCAAAATGGATCAAAGACCTAAATATAAAACCTAAATCTTTAAAGATCATGGAAGAAAAAATAGGGACATTAGGAGCCCTAATACATGGCATGAACAGTATACAAAACATTATAAAGAATGTAGAAGAAAAACTAGATAACTGGGAGCTCCTAAAAATCAAACACCTATGCTCATCGAAAGACTTCACCAAAAGAGTAAAAGGACTACCACCTACAGACTGGGAAAAAGTTTTTAGCTATGACATTTTCGATCTGCTCCTGATCTCTAAAATCTACATGATACTGCAAAAACTCAACTGTAAAAAGACAAATAACCCAGTTAAAAAATGGGCAAAGATATGAATAGACACTTCACTAACGAATACATTCAGATAGCTAACAGATACATGAGGAAATGTTCATGATCACTAGCCATTAGAGAAATGCAGACCAAAACTACAATGAGATTTCATCTCACTCCAACAAGGCTGGCATTCATCCAAAAAACACAACATAAGAAATGTTGGAGAGGCTGTAGACAGACTGGAACACTTATACATTGCTGGTGCGAATGTAAAATGGTACAGCCACTTCGGAAATTGATTTGGTGCTTCCTTAAAAAGCTAGAAATAGAACTACCATACGATCCAGCAATCCCACTCCTTGGAATATATCCTAGAGAAATAAGAGCCTTTACACGAACAGATACATGCACACCCATGTTTATTGCAGCACTGTTTACAATAACAAAAAGATGGACGCAACCAAGGTGCCCACCAATGGATGAATGGATAAATAAATTATGTTATATTCACACAATGGAATACTACGCATTGATAAAGAACAGTGAGGAATCTGTGAAACATTTCATAACATGGAGGAACCTGGAAGTCATTATGCTGAATGAAATTAGTCAGTTGCAAAAGGACAAATATTGTATAAGACCACTATTATATAAGAACTCGAGAAATAGTTTAAACTGAGAAGAAAACATTCTTTTGTGGTTACGAGAGGGGGGAGGGAGGGAAGGTGGGAGAGGGGTATTCACTAATTAGATAGTAGATAAGAACTACTTTAGGTGAAGGGAAAGACAGCACACAATACAGGGGAGGTCAGCACAACTGTACTAAACCAAAAGCAAAGAAGTTTCCTGAATAAACTGAATGCTTCGAAGGCCAGTGTAGCAGGGACAGCGGTCTGGGGACCATGGTTTCAGGGGACGTCGAAGTCAATTGGCATAATAAAATCTATTAAGAAAACATTCTGCATCCCACTTTGAAGAGTGGCGTCTGGGGCCTAAAACGCTAGCAAGCAGCCGTCTAAGATGCATCAATTGGTCTCAACCCACCTGGATCAAAGGAGAATGAAGAACACCAAGGACACAAGGCAATTTTGAGCCCAAGAGAAAGGGCCACATGAACCAGAGACAACATCATCCTGATACCAGAAGAACTAGATGGTGCCTGGCTACAATGGATGACTGCCCTGACAGGGAACACACCAGAGAAGCCCTGAGGGAGCAGAAGAGCAGTGGGATGCAGACCCCAAATTCTCATAAAAAGGCCAGACTTAATGGTCTGACTGAGACTAGAAGGACCCATGTGGTCATGGCCCCCAGACCCTCTGTTGGCCCAGGACAGGAACCATTCCTGAAGCCAACTCTTCTGGCATGGATTGAACTGAACAATGGGTTGGAGAGGGATGCTGGTGAGGAGTGAGCTTCTTGGATCAGGTGGACACTTGAGGCTATGTTAGCATCTCCTGCCTGGAGGGGAGATGAGAGGGTAGAGTGGGTTAGAAGCTGGTGAAATGGACACAAAAAGGGAGAGTGGAGGGAGAGAGAGAGTTGTCTCAATAGGGGGAGAGTAATTGGGAGTACGTAGCAAGATGTTTATAAGTTTTTGTGTGAGAGATTGACTTGATTTTTAAACTTTCACTTAAAGCACAATAAAAATTATAAAAATAAAAAAAAAAAAGAAGCAGCCATTCAAAGAGAACAAGGGGATATTGCATGGTTTAAAGTCACAAAAGGTGTGTGTCATGGTTGTATCCTTGCATTATACTTATTCAATCTGTATGCTGAGCAAAAGAAGAAGAATGGGGCATCAGGATTGGAGGAAGACTCATTAACAACCTGCATTATGCAGATGACACAATTTTGCTTGCTGAAAGTGAAGAGGACTTGGAGCACTTACTGATGAAGATCAAAGACCACAGCCTTCAGTATGGATTATGCCTCAAAATAAAGAAGACAAAAATCCTCACTACGGGACCAGTAAGCAACATCATGATAAATGGAGAAAACATTGAAGTTACCAAAGACTTCATTTGACTTGCATCTGCACTCAACACCCATGGAAGCAGCAGTCAAGAAATCAAAAGACGCATTGTCTTGGGCAAATCTGTTGGAAAGCAAAGATGTCATGTTGAAGCCTAAGGTGTGCCTGACCCAGGCCATGGTGTGGTCAATCACCTCATATGCATGTGAAAGCTGTACAATGAATAAGGAAGACCAAAGAAGAATTGACACCTTTGAATTGTGGTGTTGTGAAGCGCCAAAAGAATGAACAAATCTGTCTTGGAAGAAGTACAACCAGAATGTTCCCTAGAAGCAAGGATTGTGAGACTATGTCTCACAAACTTTGGACATGTTATCAGGAGGGATCAGACCCTGGAGGACATCATGCTTGGTAAAGTAGAGGGTCAGTGAAGAAGAGGAAGACCCTCAACAAGACGGATTGACGCAGTGGCTGCAACAATGGGCTCGAGCATAACGATTGCGAGGATGGCACAGGACCAGGCAATGTTTTGTATATTGGATCACTATGGGTCGGAACCGACTCAGTTGGACCTAACAACAAAGACATTGACAAGTATCTTCTTGCGACTACCACCATGCTCTTTCGAAGACTCTAGTTAACCAAGGTTTTACTGAATGATGAGTGAGGAAGACAACGGAGCGGTATTGGAGGAGTAGCAGAGAGATTGAAGAAGCCGAGGGGCTTAAAGTATAAAAAAAGAAGAGAGGGTGATATACTCAAAGGCAGACAGGAGAAAAGTAAAAAGAAGTTAGGAGAGAAAAAGTATATGAAGTATGCAAACCCATCATCTTGGATGACATGAGTGTAAAATTATTTTAGTGCCATTATTTTCATTAATAATATAAATTTTTCAACAAAGCTATAACTCCATCTCACTAATGAACAATCTGAAAATTAGAGAGGATTAGCAACTTGTGCAAATATAGACTACTAGTGAGTGACAGCTAGGATTCAAGGACATCCTTTCTGACCCCAAAGTCCATAGACTTAGCCACCGGGTTATACTGTCAATGTAAACACATGCTTCCAAACCTCAGACTCCCAACCATCATATCCTCAATTATGCACACAGAGATCAGTGATAACTGTTTGTCTTTCCATATTCTGCTCACTAAGTTATGGTTAAGCAAGTACATGTGCTTCAGGGAAAAGAAACTTCAGCTGGGCTCTGACCCAGCTTTGTCATTTAGAGCTGAGTGCCCTTGAACAAGTCACTTCACCTCTCTGGGTTTCTATCTGTTGTCCATTGATGGAGATGGACTTGGAGATTGTGAAGTTCTTTCAGGTTGTTGTGTCTTTGTGTTTTCAATATGAGAATGATAGATAAAGCTGAGGAATTTTAGCACTGGGCTGAGATATTTACATTTAATAGAGTAAGCACTAGGGAGCCAGCTCTTGAATAGGGAAAAGATAAGCTATCTGAAAAGAATTATTCAACACTTGAATATACACATGAACAGGTAGAGGCCACATGTGGGAAATGAGATAGAAAGTTATTGAATTCCACTCATATCCTCTTGATGGGCCATACCTCAATAAGCTAATGACTAGGAGCAAAGAAAGCTTTCCATTGTAGTACCTTCTGTATACCTGGAGACTCTCCCATCCTAGCAACTGAGGCTACAAAAGCTTTGACGGGTACTGAGGTGCTGTGAGTCTCTGGGATAAGTTTCACGTTGAAATTTTGGCCTATGGCCACCTGGGAGAGAAAGATCAAGTTGGCATTGGCACTACCAATTGGCAGCCAGGATCAGCAGTCAGGTTGAGGGAGGGGACACAGGTAGGATGGGGAAGGAAGGGAAAGTGGAGGTTGCAAAGATAGATTCCTGGGAGCTGTGAACAAAACCATCAAGGCAGAGAGCCAGGTGTATCACTGCTACTTGTCAGGGAATGGCAGAGAGACAGTGGCACAGCATAGTGAGGACTTTCCTGGCTGCAGTCTCTAAGCCAAACCCTTCTTCTGTTTCACAGATTGGAGTGAAAACAACCCTGAAAGCAGCCCAGAGAAATAAAAGACTGGATAAGTAGGACGGTTCGTGACTCTCTCAGGTATTACCCTGCCTTTGTCTTCACTATAATCAATTCTCTCTGGTCCCTTCATGTCTCTAACTAGATGGACTTGCATGTGAACATGCAAAACCAGAGAACCTGGCCCAACAAATTTGAAAGGTTTCCACCAGCCGCTCTGTGGGAGAAAGACATGGCAATCTGTTCCTGTAAAGACTTACAGCCTTGGAAACCCTATGGGACAATTCTACTCTGTCCTATAGGGTCACTAGGAGTTGGAATCAACTCAACAGCAATGGGTTTGGTTTGGTTTGGTATTGGTACCCCAAGGTCCCCTGGTGGCACAAATAGTTAAGCACTGGCTGCTCAGTGAAGGATCGGTGTTTCAAATCTACCCAGCGACTTGCTGTCAAAGAAAGGCCTGGAGATCTTGTTGCAAAGATTACAGCCAAGAAAATCCTATGGAGAAGTTCTACTCTGTGACTTGGGGTCACTACGAGTCGAAATTGACTTGACGGCACCTATTAACAACAACATTGGTACCTCACAACTACCACCTTCTGTTAATTAATATGTACTTTACAAAAAAAAAAAAATTTTTTTTTTTTTAAGTCTTAGTTATCTAGTGCTGCTATAACTAAAGTACCACAAGTGGATGGCTTTAACAAGGAGAAATTTATTCTCTCACAGCCTAGGAGGCTAGAGAAGTCCGAATGCAGGATGCCAGCTCAGGGGAAGGCTTTCTGTCTTTCTCTGTTGTCTCTAGGGGAAGGTCCTTGTCATCAATCTTCCCTTGCTCTAGAAGCTTCTCAGTGCAGGGGCCCTGGGTCCACAGGGTGTACTCTCTTGGCTGTACTTTCCTGGTCATGTGAGGTCCTCTTGTCTCTCTGCTAGCTTCTCTTTTTTATATCTCAAAAGAGATTGACTTAAGATATAACCTAATCTTGTAGACTGAGTTCTGCCTCCTTAATATAACTCCTGCTAATCTTGCCTCATTAACATCATAGAGATAGGGTTTATAACACATAAGAAAATCACATCAAATGACAAAATGGTGGACAATCACACAATACTGGGAATCATGGACTAGCCAAGTTGACACACACTTTGGGGGGACACAATTCAATCCATGACACTCTGTGACAAACCTATTTGAAACATTTGTAGAAGTTATGACTAGGAAAAGTAAAGTGTAAAACCATGGGGGGAAATTTGAGTTTATGTTCAAGTCAACAATAATGAGATAGAAAACCATTTTAATTATTAAGGAGGTATGGGACGTAGTGTGTATTCGAGGCAAAAAGCCAAATGCTTAAGCTACTAGCTATTGTTCGCCAAGAAATTCCAAATTGACCAGATGATGTTATGCTAGATGAGCTGTCCTTTAAGTTCATAAAGGCAAACTGGCCATTTCTAAGGTCAATGAAATCTCTGAGGAAAATGTATACATCAAGTCCCTCCCCAATACACAACACTGTGGTGGGAGCTGTGGGGCAATACAAAGATGGGGAAGACTTGGTCTGGCACTCAAGGGATTTACAACTGCTAGCGGAGGTGGCGTTTGCTTTTTTTTTTTATGGGCATGTATAGAAATGAGGAAATTATTTGTTTCTCTCTTTTGCTTTGGCCATTAGGAACATTAGAATTCATCTTTGATAAATATATCAGATCCTGTGGCCTACAGATCTGTTTTAATTCCTCCACCCTCATCCGAGATCATAATCCCCTGCTCTATGCATGATTTTCTTGAAATTAATATTCATCCCCAGTCAAGAGAATTGGAATATAGTTTATGAATAAGGAGGGCTGAGACATGTTCTTAAAGTTATAAAGGTATAAGTGCCCCGATACAGGTTCCTGTTAGGGGAAGGGAAGCGTTCAGATAAGGAAGATATCCATTTCACCTGGATAGAACCAGGGAAGTCTTGTAGAGGAGATGACCTTTAAAGCAGGGGTTGCAAACTCAAATACCTAGAGGGGCCTGGCAAGAAATATATGTAAGAATAAGTGGATTGGGTAGGGACTGGGGCAAACAATATAGCTTATGGATCTTTTAAAGAGGAGTCACTCTGCAGCTCCAGCTTTTAAGGCACGAAGTGCCTATAGATAGAATTATACTTGCAAATTTCTCACAAAAGTCTCAAGTCCCCTATAAATTATAGAACCAATACTGGAATCCCAAAGAATAATGCATACATGTGCTTATATGCTATGAAACTTTGGAGTTAAATCGATTTAATTACTATTTATTATGTTGCCTTCTTTTCCCAGCTGTGTGCTAGATGTCAGAGCTGATAGGTTCAAAGAAACAATTCCACAGTCATTTCCCTTGAGAAACAAGTAAGTTGAATCTCTGTGAGTTAAAATGCATTTGATGTTATTTTCTTGCATAACTCATCACCAAAGCACGACTAAGGTCAAGCATCTCACGTGGAAAGACAGCACAGATCACACTGAATCAGTAGACATTGTCTGCCACCAGGAGTTGGCCATGAGGACTTCAGTGTTTTAATCAGATTGATATGGTGGTGAGCCAGAAATGTATCAAGTCATCATCAGGCCATTTCTACTAAAAAGTGTCCAAAAATAGACAGGAGGGCAAAGACAACAAAGGGAGCCTCAAAAGGATATTGTTGACTTGCAACAGCACCCTCGAATAAACTGAACCAACGATTGGAACATAGGCAGAAAATTCCATTTTGGAAGCCTGTCCAGGGCCTGAAATATTGCTTCTAAGTATTAAATTAGCAGTAAACCTTGGTCTCCAGTTTCTTCTGAACCTCACTCTTCAAAGTTTCAGATCTGCCTATTTCACTACCCCAAGGTGTTTGAGAAACAGAACCTTCTTGATGGCATTTCAGGTCTAACGTTTTATTCAAATATGCATGGTACAATTCACCCAATTGTTTAACAGAAACCAGGTACAAGGGTCAGCAAATCTGGCACAGCTGTGAAGCTACTGAAAGAGTCCAAGTTTGTAGATTAAAAGGAAAAAAAACTAAAATAAACTGCGATTGGATTTCAAGGGTTTAAATGAACCCCACACTGACACAATCCGATAAAACCACCTTGAGAAAGAAAAGCAACAGAGGAATCGAAATTCTCTAGTGATAACTGAAGTCATTTTGTGCCAGAAAGAAAGATCCAGCGAAACTATTAGAATCTAATCAGGATGAATATTTGCACGTTAAAGGGCTCAAAACTACAACTCCCTTCTGTAAAATCAACATTTTCTGTCATTTGAAGAGAGTCTTGGGTCACAAGTTGAATAATAATCAGAATAACTTCCCTTTCTCCCCTGTCTTACCCCCAGCCCTCAGCTCTACCTCTCATCCCCCACGTTGTTTTCATGAACAATGAGAAAGAAAAGTGAGAAGGTTGTGAAAAGACACTCCATGTGAGGAGAAATTTGCCTAAACTGGTCATTTTAATTTCTCAGCTTCTCCTTCACCCACAATTGTGTGGTCTGTTTTTAGAAAATGGAGAAGCCAAAAACACCCCCTAAAGTCCGAACTCTGGTGTCTGAGGGCTGGTGTCAGATTTTCATGGAACAAGTGAAGGCAACTGGTTGTCACGTATGTTATTATCAAGTCCGCTGCAATAAAGACTGTATTGAATCATAAAACAAACTTTCCCAAATCAAGAAAATGAATCTGTAGTGCTGGTTTTCAGGGCAGGTTAGAGGGATGCTCCTTTGTACTACTGAAGAAACATCTGAGGCTTAAACATGTTGATTTAGAAGATGGCCCGGTAAAGCCTCCCTTGGGACCAGCTTGATCTCACAAGCAATACATTCATTGCAGAAGAAACTATTTACTAAAGCTTCAGACTGCAAGGCACAGCCCAAAGGGGAGCAATTACAAGTAGAACAGACACAAATAGAACAACCTGTATAGCTTCAAACAGGAGGACAGGCAAGACTCCAAAAGAATAAAGTGTAGTTGTGGTTTGGCTGCCATTCTTAAATGAGTATTCCCACTTCCTCTCTAAGGTACGCTATTTAGGAAGAAAATAAAACTTGGTGGCAAAATGTGTGTGGGGTGGTGGGGTGAGAAGGGAGGAAGGTAGGAATATAAATATCCCCCAAAAGACTAAAAGATTAGATGTAGTCAATGAGATTATGCTGGATATTGATTATGCCTTTGCTTCCACCTCTTCTGCCTGTCCTTGAGTCAGGTCATTTCTTCTTTTGCCATCACCAGAGAGGAAGCAGGAAAGATTAGAGGTGAAACTCAGAACTGAAAGTGTGGTCCTATGGGGAAACCTGAAATCTAGGACTTTGTGTAGGTCCTAGCATTTTGTAAGATCTTCTCTGCTAAAATATGAAGGGAAAACAACACTGTTACAAATTAGATTAATGTAATGGCCAAAAGCAATATTGTAATTTGAAAATTTTTAAAGTAGAATACAATTTGAGAAGTCTTTACCCAATCAAAAATAGGAATAATCTACCAGAAATAAAATCCAGAGCTAAAAATTTATCACAACTTTGGGAAAAAGTCTTTTAGCTTTTTTTATTAATTACTCTGAAACGCTTACTCATTTTTTGGCCAGGAAGAAATGAAAATGAATGATATATATGAAAGTACCTTGTAAACTCAAGTACTACTAACATAAAATAACAGTTTTCTTTCTTTCTTTCTTTTTTAATCATATTTGGTCAGGTCGACTGCTCTAAATTTAGCTTCTTGTTATCAGCCTCATAAAACATAGCTGGAAGAGGTTGTTTCAACCTTCCATGATTCTATGAGATTTATTGAGCAGTAACTGTATGCCAAGCATTGTTCTCAGTCCTGGGGATAGAGCAGTGAACAACAGATAAGGCTTTTGGTCTTGTGGAGTTTTCATTTAGTGTGTGAAAGTGAAGACAGAAATAGGAAAGCCAACATGAATAAGTTGGATTAAAAGAGTGATAAGGATTTATAGGACCCTGGTGGTGCAGTGGTTAAGTCGGCAGTTCAAATCCAACAGTTGCTCCTTGGAAATCTTATGGGACAGTTCTACCCTACCCAGTACAGTTGCTATAATTTGACGGCAATGGTTTTTTGTTTTAAGTGATTATAATGAACTGTGCAAAGACCTGGATTTAGAAAACCAAAATGGAAGAACATGCTCAGCATTTCTCAAGCTGAAAGAACTGCAGAAAAAATTCAAGCCTGAAGGTGAAATTTTGAAGGATTCTATGGGCAAAATATTGAACAACATAGGAAGCATCAAAAGAAGATGGAAGGAATACATAGTCACTATACCAAAAAGAATTGGTTGATGTTCAACCATTTTAGCTTATGATCAAGAACTGATGGTTTTGAAGAAAGAAGTCCAAGCTGCACGAAAGACATTGCTGAAAAGCAAGGCCACAGCAATCGGCTGAATACTGATTGAGATGTTTCAACAAACAAATGCAGCATTGGAAGTACTCACTTTTCCATGCTGAGATATTTGGAAGACGACTACCTGGGCAACTAACTAGAAGAGATATATATTTGTGCCCATTTCAAAGAAAGGTGATCCAATAGAATGTGGACATTATTGAACAATATCATTAATATCATGCACAAGTAAAATTTTGCTGAAGATAATTCAAAAATGGTTGCAGCAGTACATCAACAGAGAACTGACAGAAATTCAAGCCAAATTCAGAAGAGGACATAGAAAGAAGGATACCATTTCTGATGTTAGACGGATCTTGGCTGAAAGCAAGATGTTAAGGCATTCGACTATGTGAATCATAACAAATTATGGATAACATTGAGAAGAATGGGAATTCCAGAACATTCAATTGTGCTCATGAGGAGCCTGTACATAGACCAAGAGGCAATCCTTCAATCAGAACAAGGGGAATCTGTGTGGCTTAAAATCAGGAAAGGTGTGTGTCAGGGTTGTATCCTTTCACCTATACTTATTCAAATCTGTATGGTGAGCACATAAACCAAGAAGCTGTACTGTATGAAGAACGTGGCATCAGGACTGGAGGAAGATTGATTAACAACTTGAGATATGCAGAGGACACAAACTTCCTTGCTGAAAGTGAAAAGGATTTGAAGCACTTACTGATGAAGATCAAAGTACAGCCTTTAGTATGGATTACACGTCAGCTAAAGAAAACACAAATTCTCACAACTGGACCAATAAACAACATCATGCTAAAAGGAGAAAAGATTGAAGTGGTCAAGGATTTCATATCACTTCAGTCCACAACCAACGCCCATGGAAGCAGCAATCAAGAAATCAAACATGGTATTGCATTGGGCAAATCTGGTGCAAGAGACCTCTTTAAAGTGTTAAAAATCAAAGGTCTCACCTTGAGGACTAAGGTGCCCCAACCCAATCCATGCTATTTACAATCACCTCATATCCATGCAAAACCTGGACAATGAATAAGAAACACTGAAGAAGAATTGAAGCCTTTGAACTATGGCGTCTGCGAAGAATATTGAATATACCATGGGCTTCCAGAAGAACGAACAAATCTGTCTTGGAAGAAGTACAGCCAGAATGCTCCTTACAAGCGAGGATGGCAAGACTTTGTCTCACGTACTCTGGACAACTTATCAGGAGGGACTGATCAGCCCATGGAGAAGGACATCATGCTTAGTAAAATGGAGGGTCGGTGAAAAAGAGGAAGACCCTCAATGAGATGGCTTGACAAAGTGGCTGCAACAATGGGCCCAAACACAGCAATGATTGTGAGTATGGTGCAGGACTGGACAGTGTTTTGTTTTGTTGTACATAGAGTCACTATGAGTCAGAACTGACTCAACAGCACCTAATAACAATGACAACAAAGGGTTATAAGGAACATAAAAAAGGGTGATGAAAGAAAGAATGATAGAGACGGACTACTTTAGGTTAGGTGGTTAAGAAAGGCCTTTCAGATGATATATCATTTGAAATAAGAGTTGAATGTCAAGAAGGAGTCTAGATGATGGGAATGAAATTACTATTCTGAGAGACAGAAAAGCTAGTGTGATTGTTAAGCTTGTGTGTTAACTTGGCTGGGCCATGATTCTCAGTGGTTTGGCTTTTATGATGCAGTTTGGCCGTCCTATAATGATATAATCATGTCCATGATGAGATCTGATATGTGATCACCTCCATGATGGGATCTGCTGTGAATAGGCAATCAATTGAAAGGGAGTTTTGGGGGGGGCAGGGGGTGGCCTGCATCCAATATAGGTGGACTTTCTGGCAAGGCTCACTGGCTTTTACTTGCTCTGGATCCTGCAGCTGGGTCCTGTTCATCTGACCTCTAGTTCTTGGGACTTGATCTAGCAGCTTACCTACTGATCTGGGAATTCATCAGCTTCTGTGGTCTGGATCTTGGGTTCTCCAGCCCCTGCAGCTATTTGGGTCCAGAGAAGCCTCCAGCCTGACCCATGGACTTGAGACTTTCCAGCCTCTACAATCATGTTATAGATTGAATTGTGTCTCATCAAAATATGTATTGGAATCCTAACCCTATACCTGTGGATATAATCCTGTTTGGAAATAGAAGTTTCTGTTATGTTAATTAGGTCATACCAATGTAGGGTGTGCCCTAAACCTAATCACTTTTAAGTTATAAAAAGAACAGATTAGACACAGATGCATGTACCTGCACGAAGGAAGACAGACACCATGTAAGGATCACCAAGGAATCAAGGTGCTCCCGGGACTACTGACAAGGAAGGAATGCACATGGTGGAGACCCTGATTTGGACTTTTAGCCCCCAGAACTGTGAGAAAATAGATTTCTGTTCTTTAAAGCCACCCACCTGTAGTATTTCTGTTAGAGCAGCACTAGGAAACTAAAACAGGAGGGGGGAGATGTTCTGGTTATCTACTGCTATATAACAACTTAGTGGGTTAACGCGGCAATCGTTTTATCATCTCTTACAGTTTCTACAGGTCAGGAATTCAGAAAGGGCAGTTCTGGCTCTGAGTCTCTCATGCCACTGCAGTCAGACAATAGCTGGAGCTGGATAAGCCAGGGTGGGGATGAGGGGATTAAACCAGTTGAGGACTGGCCAAGTATGTAGTATGTGGTCTCAGGGCCTCTCCATGTGATCATTCCATGGGAGCTAGTTTGGTCTTCCTTACAGCATGGAAGCTTCAGGGCAGTCAGATTTCTTATATAGTGACCCAAAACTCCAAGAAAACCAGCTGGAAACTGTATCATCTTTTATGACCTAGCCTTAGAAATCTCATATTGTCACTTCTGCTGTAGTCACAAACCCAACCATATTCAAGGTGAGGGAACATAGACTCCCAGCTTTTCGTGGGAGCAGTGTCAATGTCACACTGTAAGAAGAACATGTAGACCAGAAGAACTAGATGGTACCAGGTTGCCACCAATGACCTCCCTGACAGAGAACACAACAGAGAGTCCCAGACAGAGCAGGAGAAAAAAATGCAGGACAGAATTCTAATCCACATAAAAAAGATCAGACTTAATGGTCTGACAGAGACCAGAAGAACCCCTGAAACTACAGCTCCCACACTCTCTGTTAACCCAGAACTGAAACCATTCTCGAAGCCCACTCTTCAGGCAAAGATTAGAGAGGAACGTCCTTCTTGGTTCAATCAGACATATGAGACCAAATGGGCAGCTCCCGTCCAAAAGCAGGATGAGAAGGCAGGAGGGGCTAGGAACTGGTTGAATGGACACAGGGAACCCAGGATGGAAAGGTGGAGTGTGCTGTCACATTGTGGGGATTGCAACCAATGTCACAAAACAATGTGTGTAAAATTTTTTTTTTCTTTTTAGTGGATGTTCTTTAATTTTTTTTATTTTTATAATTTTTATTGTGCTTCAAGTGAAAGTTCACAAATCAACTCAGTGTCTCACACAAAAACTTATATACACCTTGCTATAGACCCGTAATTACTCTCCCCCTAATGAGACAGCCCACTCTCTCCCTCCACTCTCTCTTTTTGTGTCCATTTCACCAGCTTCTAACCCACTCTACCCTCTCATCTCCCCTCCAGGCCGGAGATGCCAACATAGTCTCCAGTGTCCACCTGATCCAAGAAGCTCACTCCTCACCAGCACCCCTCTCCAACCCATTGTCCAATCCAATCCATGTCTGAAGAGTTGGCTTCGGGAATGGTTCCTGTCCTGGGCCAACAGAAGGTCTGGGGGTCATGACCACTGGGGTCCTTCTAGTCTCAGTCAGACCATTAAGTCTGGTCTTTTTATGAGAATTTGGGGTCTGCATCCCACTGCTCTCCTGCTCCCTCAGAGCTTCTCTGGTGTGTTCCCTGTCAGGGCAGTCATCCATTGTAGCCAGGCACCATCTAGTTCTTCTGGTATCAGGATGATGTAGTCTCTGGTTCATGTGGCCCTTTCTGTCTCTTGTGCTCTTAATTACCTTGTGTCCTTGGTGTTCTTCATTCTCCTTTGATCCAGGTGGGTTGAGACCAATCGAAGCATCTTTGATGCCTGCTTGCTAGCGTTTAAGGCCCCAGACGCCACACTTCAAAGTGGGATGCAGAATGTTTTCTTAATAGATTTTACTATGCCAAATGACTTTGACGTCCCCTGGAACTATGGTCCCCAGACCCCTGCCCCTGCTATGCTGGCCTTTGAAGCATTCCGTTTATTCAGGAAACTTCTTTGCTTTTGGTTTAGTCCAGTTGTGCTGACCTCCCCTGTATTGTGTGCTGTCTTTCCCTTCATCTAAAGTAGCTCTTATCTACTAATTAGTGAATACCCCTCTCCCACCTTCCCTCCCTCCCCCCTCTCGTAACCACAAAGGAATGTTTTCTTCTCAGTTTAAACTATTTCTCAAGTTCTTATATAATAGTGGTCTTATACAATATTTGCCCTTTTGAAACTGACTAATTTCATTCAGCATAATGACTTCCAGGTTCCTCCATGTTATGAAATGTTTCACAGATTCCTCACTGTTCTTTACCCATGCATAGTATTCCATTGTGTGAATATAACATAATTTATTTATCCATTCATTCATTGATGGGCACCTTGGTTGCGTCCATCTTTTTATTATTGTAAACAGTGCTGCAATAAACATGGGTGTGCATATATCTGTTCATGTAAAGGCTCTTATTTCTCTAGGATATATTCCAAGGAGTGGGATTGCTGGATCGTATGGTAGCTCTATTTCTAGCTTTTTAAGGAAGTGCCAAATCGATTTCCAAAGTGGTTGTACCATTTCACATTCCCACCAGCAGTATATAAGTATTTCAGTCTCTCCACAGCCTCTCCAACATTTATTATGTTGTGTTTTTTGGATGAATTCCAGCCTTGTTGGAATGAGATGAAATCTCATTGTAGTTTTGATCTGCATTTCTCTAATGGCTAATTATCCTGAACATTTCCTTATATATCTGTTAGCTCCCTGAATGTCTTCTTTAGTGAAGTGTCTATTCATATCTTTGTCCATTTTTTAATTGGGTTATTTGTCTTTTTGTAGTTGAGTTTTTGCTGCATCATGTAGATTTTAGAGATCAGGCGCTGATCAGAAATGTCATAGCTAAAAACTTTTTCCCAGTCTGTAGGTAGTCTTTTTACTCTTTTGCTGAAGTTTTTGGAAGAGCATAGGTGTTTGATTTTTAGGAGCTCCCAGTTATCTAGTTTTTCTTCTGCATTCTTAATAAACTTTTGTATACAGTTTATACCATGTATTAGGGCTTCTAATGTTGTCCCTATTTTTTCTTCCATAATCTCTATCATTTTACATATTATATTTAGGTCTTTAATCCGTTTTGAGTTAGTTTTTGTGCATGGAGTGAGGTATGGGTCTTGATTCATTTTTTTGCAGATGGATATCCAGTTATGCCAGCACCATGTGTTAAAAAGACTGTCCTTTCCCCCATTTAACTATTTTGGGGACTTTGTCAAATATCAACTGCTCATATGTGGATGGATTTATGTCTGGATTCTCCATTCTGTTCCATTGGTCCGTGTATCTGTTTTTGTACCAGTACCAGGCTGTTTTGATTACTGTGGCTGTATAATAGTTTCTAAAATCAGGTAAAGTAAGGCCTCCCACCTTGTTCTTCTTTTTCAGTAATGCCTTATTTATCCGGGGCCTCTTTCCCTTCCATATGAAGTTGGTGATTTGTTTCTCCATCTCATTAAAAGAATGTTGTTGGGATTTGGATTGGAATTGCATTAAATGTATAGATCACTTTTGGTAGAATAGACGTTTTTATAATGTTAAGTCTTCCTATTCATGAGCAAGGTATGTTATTCCACTTATGTAAGTCTCTTTTGGTTTCTTGTAGAAGTGTACTGTAGTTTTCTTTGTATAAGACTTTTATATCTCTGGTAAGATTTATTCCTAAGTATTTTATCTTCTTGGGGGCTACTGTAAATGGCATTGATTTGGTGATTTCCTCTTCAATGTTCTTTTTGTTGGTGTAGAGGAATCCAACTGATTTTTCTATGTTTATCTTATATCCCGATACTCTGCTGTACTCTTCTATTAGATTCAGTTGTTTTCTGGGGGATTCCTTAGGGTTTTCTGTGTATAAGATCATGTCTTCTGGAAATAGAGATACTTTTACTTCTTCCTTGGCAATCTGGATGCCCTTTATTTCTTTATCTAGCCTGATTGCTCTGGCTAGGACCTCCCACACAATGTTGAATAAGAGCGGTGATACAGGGCATCCTTGTCTGGTTCCCATTCTCGGTGGGAATGCTTTCAGGCTCTCTCCATTTAGAGTGATGTTGGCCGTTGGCTTTGTATAAATGCCCTTTATTATATTGAGGAATTTTCCTTTTATTCCTATTTGCTGAGAGTTTTTATCCTGAATGGGTGTTGAACTTTGTCAAAGGCCTTTTCTGCATCAATTGATAAACTCATGTGATTCTTGTCTTTTGTTTTATTTATGTGGTGGATTACATTAATTGTTTTTCTAATGTTGAACCATCCCTCCATACCTGGTATGAATCCCACTTGGTCATGGTGAATTTATTTTTTTGATATGTTGTTGAATTCTATTGGCTAGAGTTTCATTGAGGATTTTTGCATCTACATTCACGAAGGATATAGGCCTATAATTTTCTTTTCTTGTGGTGTCTTTACCTGGTTTTGGTATCAGGGATATGGTGGCTTCATAGAATGAGTTTGATAGTATTCTGTCCTTTTCTATGCTCTGAAATACCTTTAGTAGTAGTGGTGTTAACTCTTCTGTAAAAGTTTGGCAGAACTCTGCAGTGAAGCCATCCGCACCAGGGCTTTTTTTTGTTGGGAGTTTTTTGATTACCTTTTCAATCTCTTCTTTTGTAATGGGTCTATTTAATTGTTCTACCTCTGTTTGTGTTAGTTTAGGTAGGTGGTGTGTTTCTAGGAATTCATCTATTTCTTCTAGGTTTTCAAATTTCTTAGAGTACAATTTTTCATAATAATCTGATACGATTCTTTTAATTTCAGTTCGGTCTGCTGGAATATAGCCCATCTCATTTCTTATTTGAGTTTTTTGCTTCCTCCCCTGTTTTCCTTTTGTCATTTGGGCCAGTGGTTTATCAATTTTGTTGATTTTTTCAAAAAACCAGCTTTCTGTCTTGTTAATTCTTTCAATTGTTTTCCTTTTTCTATTTCATTTACTTCAGCTCTAATTTTTAGTATTTGTTTTCTTCTGGTGCCTGTGGGTTTCTTTTGTTGTTCTCTTTCTACTTGTTCAAGTTGTAGGGATAATTCTTTGATTTTGACCCTTTCTTCTTTTTGGATGTGTGCATTTATTGATATAAATTGGCCTCTGAGCTCCGCTTTTGCTGCGTCCCAAAGGTTCTGATAGAAGTGTCTTAGTTCTCATTGGATTCTCTGAATTTCTTTATTCCATCCTTAATATCTTCTATAATCCAGTCTTTTATGAGCAGGGTGTTGTTCAGTTTCCAAGTGTTTGATTTCTTTTCCCTGCTTTTCCTGTTATTCATTTCCACTTCTATGGCCTTATGGTGCTTTGTAATATTTCAGTGTTTTGGATTCTGCTAAGGCTTGCTTTATGACCTAATATGTGGTCTATTCTAGAGAATGTTCCATGTGCACTAGAAAAGAAAGTAAACTTGGTTGCTGTTGGGTGGAGTGTTCTGTATGTCTATGAGGTGAAGTTGGTTGATTGTGGCATTTAGATCTTCTGTGTCTTTATTGAGCTTCTTCCTGGATGTCCTCTTCTTCACTCAAAGTGGTGTGTTGAAATTTCCTACTATTATTTTGGAGTTGTCTACCTCACTTTTCAATGCTGATAGAGTTTGTTTTATGCATCTTGCAGCCCTGTCATTGGGTGCATAAATATTTAATATGGTTATATCTTCTTGGTGTATTGTCCCTTTAATCATTATATAGTGTCCTTCCTTATCCTTTATGATGGATTTAACTTGAAAGTTTATTTTGTCAGAAATAAATATTGCCATTCCTGCCTCTTTTTTGATTGTTGTTTGCTTGATATATTTTTTTCGATCCTTTGAGTTTTTGTTTGTGTCTCTAAGTCTAAGGCGTGTCTCTTGTAGGCAGCATATAGATGGATCTTGTTTTTTAATCCATTCTGCCACTCTCTGTCTCTTTATTGGTGCATTTAGTCCATGTACATTCAGGGTAATTATGGATAGGTATGAATTTAGTGCTATCATTTTGATGTCTTTTTTGTGTGTTGTTGACAGTTTCTTTTTCCCACCTAGTTTTATGTGCTTAGTAGATTATATATTGTCGTTTCCTCATATTTGTTGTTGCTTTTGTTTCTGCTGAGTCTCTATTTTTTCTTGTATTTTATTTTGGTGAGTAGAATAGTTTGTCTCCTTTGTGGTTACCTTATTATTTACCCCTATTTTTCTAAATTTAAACCTAACTTTTATTTCTTTGTATTACCTTACCTTCCTCTCCATATGGAAGGTGTATGATTACATTTCTTAGTCCCTCTTTATTATTCTAATGTTCTCTTCTTTTATATAATAACATTGCTCTTACCCTCTTTTAAGTTTTTTTTTTTTTTCCGACTTCCCTGTCTGGGTTGACTTCTGGTTGCTCTGCAAAGTGTTCTAGTCTTGGGTTGATAGCTGATATTATTGATTTTCTAACCAAAGAACTCCCTTTATTATTTCTTGTAGTTTTGGTGTGTTTTTTATGAATTCCCTAAACTTGTGTTCATCTGGAAATGTCTTAATTTCACCTTCATATTTAAGAGACAGTTTTGCTAGATATATGATTTTTGGCAGGCAATTTTTTCCTTCAATTTTTTAAATATGTCATCCCATTGCCTTCTTGCTGCATGAGTAGTCCAAGCTTATTCTTACTGGCTCTCCTTTGTAGGTGACTTCATTTATCCCTCGCTGCTCTTATAATTCTCTCTTTATCTTTGGTTTTGGCAACTTTGATTATAATATGTCCTGGTGAATTTCTTTTAACATCTACCTTATGTGGAGTTCGATGAGCATCTTCGATAGCTATCTTCTCATCTTTCACAATATCGGGGAAGTTTTCTGCCAACAAATCTTCAACAATTCTCTCTGTATATTCTGTTATCCCTCCCTGTTCTAGTACTCCAATCTCTCGTAGGTAGTTTCTCTTGATAGAGTCCTGTATGATTCTTAAGGTTTCTTCATTTTTTTTTAATTCTTTTATCTGATTTTTCTTCAAATATATTAGTGCCAAGTGATTTATCTTCAAGTTCAGAAATTCTACCTTCTACTTGCTCAATTTTGCTCCTCTGACTTTCTATTGATTTGTCTACTTCTATAATTTTATTGTTAATCTTCTGGATTTCTGATTGCTGCCTGTCTATGGATTTTTCCAGCTTATTAAACTTTTTATTATGTTCCTGAATAATCTTTCTAATTTATTCAATTGCTTTATCTGTGTGTTCCTTGGCTTGTTCTGCGTACTGCCTCGTTTCCTTCCTGATGTCTTGAAGGATTCTGTGTATTAAACTTTTGTATTCTGGCTCTGGTAATTCCAGGAATGCACTTTCATCTGGAAGATCCCTGGATTCTTTGTTTTGAGACCCTGTTGAGGTGATCATGGTCTGTTTCTTTATGTGACTTGATACTGACTGTTGCCTCCAAGCCATCTATAAGTTATTGTATTAGTTTATGCTTGCTTACTGTGTCATAGCTTCTTGCTTTGTTTTGTTTTGGTATACCCCCATGGGTTGCTTGGGTGAGCTAGCTTGATTATTTTCACCTTTGGAGCTCTGACATCCTGTCCCCAGCTGGCTAGAGCTGTTATCGGGTATATCAGTCTAGGAGTCCATTCAGTTTTCTTGTATGAATTCAGCTCAGGTTTCCAGGTAGCTGATCATTGAGTGTGTGGTACAGGCTCTGTCCTACAGTCTTAGATGGGCAGGGGTGATTGGTGTATATACCGGTATCTGATTGCAGCAGGGGGTCATGCTCTGGACAAGGTAGGGGGCTGAGAACCGACCCCTGAGTATCTCTGAGGGAAGTGTGTCCCTGTTCCCCAGAATGTGCAGGTGGGTGGGTTCTGCATATGCACCGTGAGCACCCAAAGTTTTTGGTTGTAAGGACTGGGAGGTACCAGTTATCTTTGGTCCCTTGTCGTGGGTGGCTGGGTGACCCAAGTGGAGCTACCAGTCCTTAGGTCCCTGATGTGTGTAGGTGAGGACCTTGTTTAATAGGTAAAGCAATGTCAAACATCAAACACCCACCTCTCCACCACACAGCTGAAATGGTTGGAGTCTGCCAATAAGGGCCTATTCTCCTGTAATAGGCCCACACAGGTCCATGCAGAAGGGAAAGGTGCTCAAGGTCCAGGGATGGTTTATACCTGGACAGGAGCTGCTTCTATCCTGGGTTCCCCTGGTTAGTGGAGCTAGCAAATTATCTTTTTCCTCAGTTGCAAATTTTTTCCTTCCCCAAGGCCGGGAGGATGCCTCTAGGTGCTCAACACGGCCTATCACAGGCCCAGGGAATTCAGCCACTGAAGCCAGCTTCCGGGTGGGGGGGCACAGTAAAATACATGCAAGTACTTCACTTTTGCCCAGAGCGTCATTCTTCTCAGGTTCCGGAGGTGTGAGTAGGCTGTGTGGCTGGCTGCTTCTCCCTTTGGAAACTGCAGCTGAACACTAGTACCAGCCCACAGCTGTGGCTCCAGGAATTGTGCCTGAGGTTTCCCCATGTTTCAGGTCCGGTAACTCCTCTCCACTTCTGAATGGTCTCTTCCGTCTGCCCCTCAGTTCATTTTCTAAGCTTGCCTTTTAAGCTCAGGGCTCCCAGCTGGTCACAAATATACTCATTTCACTTGTTTTTTCAGGTCTCTGTTGTAAAGAGGGCTCGCCAGAAGCGTCTGTCTAACCCACCATCTTGGCTCCGCCTCTGTGTGTAAATTTTTGAATGAGAAATCAACTTGAGCTGTAAACTTTCACCTAAACCACAATTAAAAAAAAAAGAACATGAAGGATAGTAGATATTGCTGTGTGCAATTCTGAAATATGCGATATGCCACAAGAGGAAAAGGGATTTGGCAAAGAGGCAGAACAGATGCAGAGGGACTATGACTCCACAATTATATTTACTGGGACAATGCAGCTCCACTTTGTCACATTCCTATTAGTCTAAATGATACCATATTAATTGTTGGACCTTCGTTTTCTGCATCTTCTCATGTCACCACACCAGCTGCCAATCTGCCCCAAAAGGTTGTTGTTGTCAGGTGCCATCGAGTTGATTTCAACTCATAGCAACCCCACGTGACAGAGTTTTCTAGGCTGAAATCTTCACGGGAGCAGGTTACCAGGTCTTTCTCTTGCCAAGCTGACGGGTGGGTTTGAACTGACAGCCTTTCAGTTAACACCCAAGTGCTTAACCGTTGTGCCATCAGTGCTCCTCCCCAAAAGTTTAGCTTAGGGGAAATTGTCACCCTGCCATTTTCTTTCACCTTCCTCTCACTGAGCATCTTCAATGCAATTCACAATCTCCAAAGGATTGGAATGATCAGGAAAATCTGGCCACATGGAATCTGAGTAGTTGAAAAACTTTCATAGTAAAATCTTCCATTTGAAGGGGTAATAATTTTATCACTTGCTTCAGCTGAGATTTTAACCTCTTAAACTTCTGAGCCAGCTGGTCATTTAACACACATTCCATGAACAGGAAATGTCCATGTACCAGAAACCTCACTAAATAACTATGACAATAAGCTAAAGAATGCTATGACCAAGAACACAAACAGACCAGGAAGATTTCAGGAGTTCTTCCAGGAGGAACCACAGTACAATTCCTGGTATTTCATGGAGCAGAAGAACTGGGAACATGACTGAAGATGATAGCAAATACAACCAGGGAATGCCTGACTGCAATTTAGACAGCATTAGTACCTTGTTGAGGAAATGAATGATAATAATGGGACTCATGTGGACAGAGTTTAACATCAGATGAGGGCCATTGAGAAAGGGGTTAGAAATGTATGCATGTGAACAGGGTTAAAAAAAGAAAGCAGCTAAAAATAGGTCTAAAGGGAACTATATCAGATGTAGTATATTTTAAAATAGCTGAAGTAGAAAAAAGTTCTATCTATGTAATAAACACACTGTATTGCAAATTCCTCATGAAATTCTTTTAGATGAAACTCACTCAGGTTCTGGCCACGTTACAGCTTGAGTGAAGCTTTTAACGTGAGGCCACTTCTACGAAAATGGACATTCATTGAACCTTGAAAAATGGTCAACTACACACTTTGTTGTCCTGGCACAAAAAGAAAAACCTAGGCCAAGAGTGAGGTACACTAGTGGATCAATGTAATTTCTTTACATGTTTTCCATTTTTTGCTTTCTCTTTTGTGTAGGTTAGCCACTGGAGTCAACTCAAGTTTCTTTCACAGTAAAGAAATAACAGACAGTACTGGCGAACAGGTTAACTAAAGGTTTTATTTTTTTTCTCTCCCGTTAATCACCCTCATCAGAAATAAGCCTGATTTTGTTCAGCTAATTTGTCTGGACCTCCTGTTTTGGGCTTAGCCATGAGGAACTATCAAGGTGAGTATGTGAGGTGAAGCCAGGAAATAGGGGGGGCAAGATAATGCAGGTAACTTTATGACATTGTTCTAGTCTTTGAGGACATTGTGTCCATCATGGAGGTGGCAGACTCCCTTCTTCAGTGTCCTTTATTCCATCTGGGTGTTCCATCTGTCATGCCTCTCCTGCCCAAGGTATTTGTGTGGGGTACAAAGAGAGGGGATAGGATATCAGTATAACTCAATGTCATGGATTGAATTGTGTGCCCCCCCAAAATCTGTCAACTTGGCTAGGTCATGATTCCCAGCATCGTATGGTTTTCCACCATTTGGTGATTTGATGTGATTTTCCTGTGTGTTGTAAATCCTACCTCTATGATGTTAACGAGGCAGGGTTACAGACAATTATGATAATAAGGCAGGACTCAATCTATAAGATTAGGTTGAGTCTTAAGTCAATCTCTTTTGAGATATAAAAGAGAAAATCGAGCAGAGAGATGGGGGACCTCATACCACCAAGAGACAAAGGCCAGGAGAAAACAGTGCCCTTTGGACCTGGGGTTCCTGCACCAAGAAGCTCCTCAACTGGGGGCAGATTGATGATAAGGACCTTCCCCCAGAGCTGAGAGAGAAAGAAAGACTTCCCCTGGAGCTGGTATCCTGAATTCAGACTTATAGCCTCCTAGACTGTGAGAGAATAAATCTCTGTTTGTTAAAGCCATCCACTTGTGGTGTTTCTGTTATAGCAGCACTAGATAACTAAGACAGAATTTAGTACCAAGAGTGGGGTGCTGCTCTAATAGATAAGTAAAATGTGAAAGCTGTCTTGGAACTGTGAATGGATAGAGGCTAGAAGACTTTTAAAGTGCCTAATAATAAAAGCTGAGGTTGCCTTGAAGTGACTGTTGGTGAAATTATGGATGTCAGACAATTCTGGTGAGGACTCAGAAGTGAAGAGACAAATAGCAGCAGCAGAGAAATGTCAGAAGCAGAACCAGGAGACCAGCACAAGACAGTGCTGGAGCCTACCCATGGAGTGAGAAAGCTGAGTGCCTCTGTGCAGGTGGCTTTCTGAAGGAGCGGGGTGCCTCCAGGCACTTAACGGTGAAGCCACAGGGCTTTGGAACATTTGCCCAGCAAATATCTGTCAACTTGGCTAGGCCATGGTCACCAGCATTATGTAATTGTCCACCATTTTGTCATCTGATGTGATTTTCCTATCTGTTGTAAATCCTACCTCTATCATAGAAAGAGGCAGGATTATACACAGCTATGTTTTTTATGTTAATGAGGCAGGACTAAACCTACAAAATTAGGTTGTGTCTTAAACCAATCTCTTTTGAGATATAAAAGAGAGAGGGAGCAGAGAGACATGGGAACCTCGTACCACCAAGAAACAAGAGTCAGGAAAATAGTGCTGAGAAGCTCCTTGACTGGGGAAGATTGATAACAGGGACCTTCCCCCAGAGTCTACAGAGAAAGAAAGACTTCCCCTGGAGCTGGCACTTTGAATTCAAACTTCTAACCTCCGAGACCGTGAGAGAATAAATCTCTGTTTTTTAAACCCATCCACTTGTGGTATTTCTGTTACAGCAGCACTAGATAACTAAGATACTCATTAATTATAGAATCTTAGATCTCAAGCAGCTTTAAAAATTACTTGACTTTGTGGTTTCAGAATAGCCATGAACTCACCATAGCTGTCCAAGATGAAATCCTAAAAAGCCCAGGGCAAAATGAGAAAAATAAGGGTGATATTCATGTGAGAATGTCCATATGTATATGCACGCCCATGTGAAATGTTTGCCAACTATTGTGTCTTGTAAAAAACTGTCCATTTTTATATTAAAATATCTTATGAAGTGCTAATCATAGCAGATGTAAGTCGTATTTTTCTTTTTATGTCCTTACTTGGCAAACTAAAATTATGGCAACACTCTGTTTGCCCCACCTCCTGCCCCCACTAAGTTTTGTAAATTTTACTGGTATGGTACATGTAATCTTGAATATCCAACTTCCCTTGTTCCCAAAATTATTCTGACCTAGAAACCTGCTGTGCTAATAAAAAAATCTAGAAAGACAGTTTGGGAAAGAAGCTTCTTTAAAAGTTAGTAAAGCAAAATACCTACAATTCCCCCCATTCCTGTTCCCTCCTCTCATGAAGATTCAGAATCCTTTCCTAGACCTTGAGTCTTCTGCCCTGAAGAAAATCTGAGCATGAAAGCCCCTCCTTCACATTCCTGGAATCAGCTGCAATTTTTGTGGGTAGGTAGGAGTCTGTGGACTTTCCTGTTGATTCAGCAAAAGGTCAATTGTTAAATGGCAGCTACTTTCCTAGGAGGAAGAAAAACATGGCATAACCAGAACTATTCCTAGATCAGGCTCAGTCAATATCAAAAATTCCATCCTGGCTACTTCAGTGGCCCAAGAAGACACTGATGTCAGAGACTTGCCCTTTCCATCTCTTCCGTTGTCTATACCCGGCATGTTTGCTAGAAGACAGCATTCAAGAGCACTCTCAATGCAAATGAAATACTATGTCATTGCAACCTGAATGATTCTGGGCTAGAGGGCAGGGACAAAAATTAGAAAACATTTTTATCTTGGTTCAGTATCTACCAAGAAGCAGTTGACCAATATGTATATTTTTATTTTCATTTACTGAAAACATTTTCAAAGATGACAAATTGCTCAGAACCCAAAGGAACACATTATAAACTAGCAAAATAAATGGGAGGCAATCCAGTCTCTAGGCATAGATGATTAATGATTGCCCTTCCTACTCAAAGGAGACATCGCTGACAGGATATTTACCACTAGGTGCAAGTGTGACTGACCAGAAGTCCCTTCCATTGTGCTCCATGAAGGTAGTTCTTGATTTTGTAGGTGCTGTTGCTGAGCACCTAAGCTATATAATATCTATCTCTGCTATTGAGACACCAGCCTTCCCAGCATGCCACTCATTTATTTATCAAGTATTTATTAAACAATTACTATATGCCACTATAAAGGAGCCCTGGTGATGCAGTGGTTAAGCACTCAGTTGCTAATGGAAAGGTTGGTTATTCTAATCCACCAGCCGCTCTGCAGGAGAAACATGTGGCAGTCTGCTTCTGTAAAGATTTACAGGCTTGGAAACCCTGTGGGGCAGCTCTACCCGGTCCTATAGTGTCTCTATGAGTCGATAGCAATGAGTTTGGTTTTTTGTTTTTATATGCCACTATAAAATATGGGGATGCAAAGACGCATGAGGCACAATCATTGGCCTTGAAGATATTAATAGCCAAACCAAACCCATTGCCTTTGAGTCGACTCTGACTTATAGAGAACCTGTAGGCCAGAGTAGAACTGCCCCGTAGGGTTTCCAAGGAGGGGCTGGTGGATATGAACTGTTGCCCTTTTGGTTAGCAGCCTGAGCTCTTTTTAACCTATTGAGCACCTACTGTATACTAGGCAATGTACTAAGCATTTTATACATGTACTCAGCATGCCACAAGTGCTATCTTGTTTAGAACTGTGCTTTAATGTATTCTCTTTTATAGCCCAGATTGGTTCGGTTTTTTTTTTTTTTCCCCAGTTTGTTTTCTTTGCCTGTTTTGTTTTGTTCTGTTCCCTATACTGTCCTCTGAGTATGTCTTCTGGGACCTGGCTTCCCTTTATAAACTCATCATCAGAAAAGCCAGGGTTTTCAAGCTTCTGACTGGCTGCACTGAAGCTTTCTCTGACATCTCTCTCGTAGGCAAAATGGTCCTCTCTGTTTGTATTCTCCCTCCCTTACTTCCCTAAACCTCCATTCAGAGAGAAGTGTAGATGACATACCAATTTATACTAAGGTGTCCATGAATGATAACTGCTGTTTCTTACCTGGAGATTAATAGCACACTATTAACTTGCTAACTCAAAGTGTGGTCTGCAGATCAGCCTTGCTTGAGAGCTTGTTAGAAATGCAGAATCTCAAGACCCTGTCCAGCCCTATTGAATCAGAATCTGTATTGTTAACAAGATCTCTAAAGCAATTCTTATGTGCTTTCAAGTTTGAGAAGCTTGGTCCTACAAGTAACTAAAATAATTAGTCAGCATTTGTTCATGAGCCAGGCAGCACCTCACCAACATTCAGCTCTATCATCCGTTGGATAGAAACAATCATCCAAATGATCATCCACTCCATTCTGTCCTTTTCAGTCATCTTGAAATGCTCCTATGAAGTTCATTCTCCTCGACAGAGCCTCCAGTCCTTCCAGGAACATTGAGTCACACATGCAGTCTCTTAAACCATCTGCCCGGCCCCTTTCCATCTGTTCTGTGGCACGCTCTCTTCCTCTCAATCCCTTCCTCACCTGAGATCTAGGCCTGCTGCTAGGCTGTCCTTTCTGTCTGAAACCTCCTGATCACTGGTTTCTCCTCCCTCACACTTTATTCAGGACTTTCCTCAAATCAGCTCAAGGAGAAACTTCCCAAGGCTAAGCAAGAAGATTTAAGTCTTTCATTTCTTCAAATCTTTTCTCAATTAAAGTTAAAATTTAGACATGTCTATGTGTGGACATATACTATAAATTAAAAGGATGTATATATATATACATGTAAAGACAAAACCCAAAAGAAAAAGAACATAGAAAAACTTAATCAATGGAGTAATGTTCTACATGGTATTGACTACAAATGACCTAGGCATGATTCTAATGGTCAATGAATGTGGGAGACTGGATTAAGCCTAGCTAAATTTAATCCCTGATACACCACGGAATAACCATGATAAAATAATTAGCTCCTAAAAATAATCTTTCTCCTAAAAAGCACTAATATCTGTGCAATTTCTCATGATTGGAGCACACAAAGTGTAATTGCTTTTCCTAGCTAATATTGCAAAGCAGTGAAAGTTGATTCTGCTCCAAGAATTTGAGAGTATTATAGATACAAATGTTAGAGCATAGTGGTTTAGAGTCTGGACCCTGAATCCCAGCTCTGCCCTTTACTGGCTATGTTGCCTTGAACAAATAACTCGACCTCACTATGTTTTCAGTGAAAAAAGAGGTAATACCTACATTATAAAACCAGCTGCCGCAGAGTCAGCTTCAACTCACAGTGACCTCAGGGTAGAACTGTACCCCTTTTTTAATGGCTGATTTTTCAGAAGTAGATCATTAGGCCTTTCTTCCAAGGTGCCTCTGGGTTGACTCAAACTTCCAACTTTTTGATTAAAATGATTGGATTATTTATTCCGTGTAAAAGTACTTAAATAAGTGCTAAAGACAATAATGCCAAAAATGTTAGTCGTTATTTTAATACTATAACCCCTCGGGTACAGGTGCTTTGCCTCTAACGTTTATCATCTTTGGAAGCAAGCATCAAGCCCAGTAAAAAATGTGACCTTCTATGCTGCCCATACCTGTGGTGGTCAGCCTATACAGTATTGCTCTATGAGTTCCCTATCTCTTAAGGAAATGAAGAAAGTGAGGTAAAATTGATGAAGGTGATGGATCAGTAAGGTTTTTTCAATTATCCTTTCAGCAAACACACATTATTTACAGGGTACCTGCTAGATGTCTGTCATACATGGTGGCTTCATGAAGCACTCAGGAGCTTAGTGCCTAAGATGGGCAAAAACAAGTAAACTCCCAAATAAACAGAACTTCAAACTGTGGTAAGCAAGGGAAAAAAGATGGAACTATGACAGATAATAAGGGGGGCCTGCTTGAGGAATTAGGGTTTCCCCACTTTTTTTTTTTTCTTGAGGAATTAGGTTGCGACACTAGTAGAGGAATTCAGAAAAATAAAACTACTTTTCACACTTAATAACAATGCAGTATTTCCCAAAGTGTTTCTAAAGAATGGAATTCTATGCAGTCAAATCCCTCATAGAGGAATTCTTTGAAATTCCTCTTGAAGATTAACAATCCATGTTAAAACAAAAACAAAAGCCAGTTGCCATCAAGTCAACTCTGACCCATGGTGACCCCAAGTGAACGAAGTAGAAGTGCGCTCCATAGGGTTTTTCAAGGCTGTGACCTTTCAGAAGTTGATTGCCAGGACTATCTTCTGGGTGGGTTTCAATCACCACTTTTCAGTTAGTAGTTGAGCACTTAGCCATTTGTGCCACCCAGGGACTCCACAATTCATATTAACTTATTAAACCTAGGCACTGAGAGGACCTGTAGTAAAGAAAACTGTTTTAATTTACAAACTTGGGGTGCCTGTTTTGTTCACACCTGTATCCCCAGCACCTGGGACAGGGCTAAATTCATCAGACGGATTCAATAAACACTTGCTGCATGAGTGGATGAGAGAATAAATAAATTGAACGAACAAATCATGGGGCCATTTTTACACAACATTTGTTAACACCCTCTGGAACTAGTGCCCCGGGAAATGTACCGGGAACCACCAAGGAAACACTGGGATGAAGGGAATACCAAAGGCCCAACACTCCTCGCAATTCTTGCACTTCAAGACTTAGAGTAGGATGGAGGCCCAGGTGTCATAACTGAGCCTAGGAGAGAGGAATAGAGCTAAAACACTCCTCCTTCTGTTTTGATCTTGTACGGAAGTATTACAAATCTCTGTACTTTTTATTTAGAAGTTTTCTGTATGCACCTCTTTCCATTCTTCACCTGATTTTGTTTTCTCTATGTTATTCTGATGCCTTCTTCCATACTGGTGATTTACATCACGGAAACCATCCTTGCTGGCTGTTTTTAGGTCTTCAGTCTTTGTTAGGTGGAGCTGAGACATTTCCTTTCCCACAATGTTCTGGAGCAAATTGTCACATGTTAAATCTGAATTTCAAGGAGGCTGAACCATGTCAGATCCAGGTCCAATTCATCATGCATTAAATTAGTCTCCAAGATATTCTCTAACTGTGAGAGCATAATGTGCTATTACCAACCTGTTGCCAGATAATTGTGGTTTTGAGACCTTCGTTACTCAGTTGTGAAGCAAACCACATTCGGAAGTTTGTTCAAATATGTAGTATGGTTGATACTTCTATCAAAAAAAATGGCCTTAAAAGATCTTCTGAAATTGGAGCCCCTTACATGACTTGAAGAGAAGACCTCTCCATTAACAGAGGATATAATCTCACACACCCAAGAATTTGGAGATGCTTTGAACTGTGGATCTTACCTGACATAAGAAATGGGCTTCGATATCAAAAAAGATGATGGAAATAATTGCCTTAGCAAAGCCAAGCTATGGACACTGGACATTTGTCATCAGAATGTTGTTACTCACTTGAGACATGTGAACATACATGTTTAAAACAGCTTCTGGATCTTGGGATGGAGCCATAGTGTAAAGAAAACGGTCTGGCATGAAGAGAGCATAGTTACAAGGTCCAGTATACTTAAAAATATTTATATGAGCCTGGAACTAAATACACATATGGTTAATGGAGACAGGAGAGGAATTGCTAGGGTGGGAAAAATATAGCTGGGAGGAAAAGAAAAGGGGAAAATTACTGTTTCTTTAAACACATGTATTAATCATAGTTCAGATGCAACTCAAGATGGGAAGCTGCAGCTGTAAAGGGGAGTATATGATTATTATTTTAAATATATTTATATTAAATTATTACTGAAAATGTGGAACCAGACTAGGAATTTTCAGCTGGGAGAGGGGGGTGATGGGAACTTCGTTCTTATCCTTCGAAATGGATGTGGTAAATGGGTCTCCAACAGGTCACAGGGCCATCCTCTGCAGCTGGAAGTGGGAGGACTGCTGGAGAATGCTATTTTGTCTACCTGTCACTTTAAAATACGCTCCTTCCCTCTCAGTGTAGGATCCTTTTGCAAAATAGAGGACCGTTATTAAGTGAGAGAAAAGAACAACCAGCTTTCTAGCTAGGCTACTTTGATTTCTCAGTTTTAGAAATGCCATGGATTTTGCAACAGACTGTCATTTTTTCTTCCTCTGGGGGAAGAAGTATCAACATTCTTTGTATGCTAGATAATGAACATCTTCAGGGCAGAGGCTATTCATCTACCATGTTAATTTCTGTATCCCAGACCTAGTACAATGTCTGACACAATTCTGGATGGATGGGTCGGTGAGTGGGTGGATGGGTGGGTGGGTGGATGGATGGGTGGGTGGGTGGATGTGTGGGTGGGTGGATGGATGAATGGATGGATGGATGGATGGATGGATGGATGGATGGATGGATGGATGGATGGATGGATGGATGGATGGATGGGTGTATTCATACGGGTGTATAGATTGATGGATGAAAGTAAGGAGAGGTCAATGGACAGATGCTCTTAAAGCAAATGTGCATCAAAAAGAGACATGGACAGCACCTAGGAATATACCGGATATTGGTTTACAACTCTAGAGTGAGGCTGGGAAGCTTTATAAACAGGATAAGGATGAGGCAACGTGTACAACAACGTCGGTACCTTTTCTTGGAAAGTCATGGAGAAGCCAAGGGAAAACCAGCCCGAAGTGGATGATGAGGAAGCAGCTTATGGATTCACTTGGAAAGAAAATCTCCACTCAGCCTCCAGTTATTCCACCTTCTGAAGGCACATTAGATCTATTACACCACTCATGGAAAAAATGCTGATTTACTGGAAAAGCACTGCCCGCCTTTGGCAAGATCTGGTTTCAAACCTTAGTTCTGCCTGGCTGTGTAACTTATAGTGAGTAGCCTTACCTTTCTGAATCTTGACTTGCCTATCTATAAAAATGTGATTATGATAATAACAGTCTTGCAGCATTGTTACAAAAATTAAACCATATAGTATAAGTAAAATAAAAGTCCCAGAGTTGTGCAAATGGTTTGCTCTAGGCTAGTAACTAAAAGATTGGTGGTTTAAACCCACCCAGTGGCACCATGGAAGGAAAGGCCTGGTGATTTGCTTCCATAAAAATTGCAAGCAAAAAAACCCTATGAAGCAGTTCTACCCTGTCACACACATGGGATCACCATGAGTCAGAAACAAATCAACAGCATAATGACAACATAAGCAAAGTGTCTGGCATCTAACCAAAAACCAATCATGTTGCCATCCAGTCGATTCTGACTCATAGCAAACCTATAGAACAGAGTAGAACTGTCCATAGGGTTTCCAAGGAGCAGCTGGCAGATTTGAACTGCCGACATTTAGGTTAGCAGCTGAGCTCTTAACCACTATGCCACCAGAGCTCCATAGAGGAATTGAAATTTTTGAGTTTTCTCTCAACTAGGAACAGTGATGGAGTCCCTGGGTGGTGCAAACAGTCAACAAGCTTAACTGCTAACCGAAAAATTAGAGGTTTGAGTCCACCCAGAGGCACCTCAGAAGAAAGACCTGATGACCTACTTCTAAAAAATCAACCATCAAAAACCCTATGGAGCAGTTTTACTCTCACATAGGGCTGCCATGAGTCAGAAATGACTTGATGGCAACTGGATGAGAACAGTGGTGTGCTGGAGCCAGCTTGTACCAGCTCATGAGAGCCAATGGTACACATTTCTTCTCAGCTGTATGGTCAGTGTTGTCAAGTTGGTGGCTTGAAATTGGCCATGGTAGGAGGATGTACAGCACAGACATTGGGAAATGCAATGATCAGGACTTTCATTTTTCAGAAAACCAGTTGTTTTTACACGGAAGCTTGAATTTACCAGTATACCACTGACTAACACACTAAATGAAAGTATGGATAGTAGAAAGAATTCTGGTTTGGGGGTCAAGGGAACTAAGTGCTAACTGTTTGGCTTTAAATAATTTACTTCACATTCTGGGCCTAAAGTTTCTTCATCTATAAAATGAAAACGTTGAAATAGATTAGGTTTCAGTTTCTGAAAATGATGAGTTATTTATTTGGATAACCCTTCCGCTAAAAATTTAAGATGCTGGATAAAACAGACAAAAATATCTTCTTAAAAGCATCAAAGAGTTAACAAGAAAATAAGAAATTACTGAAGGAAAATAAGGAGCCAGTGTCGTAAGAAAAGAATTTGCTTTTGCCTTGAGGGCATTCCCCAGTTCCAACAAATTTGGATTTTTATTTTGCTGGCCTTAATGGGCGTGGGGGATAGAAACCAAAGCCTAAGTCCAGATAATGTGAGGTATCTAATAGAAGAATCTCCCAACAGTAACCTAGAACTTCAGTGTAAATTGATCCTCTCATGTTCTTTCAACTCAGTTTCTATGGTTCAGGAGACTTAAAGCCTTGAACTTGGACACAAGTGGCCCCAGACTTTAGTTCCTTCATATACTTGAGAGAAACAAAAACCTCTCTGGGAAACGGTACCTTAATCCTAGGGCTCAAATAACTTCTACAAATAAATTTTTCACCTACAATGAGTAGCTTATAGTCAAAGATAACCAGACATTTAAGGAAAGAAAACACTGTAGGTGATAAGCAAAAGAAATAACAAGCTACAGAAACAGATCCACAAAAACTTCAGGTATCAGAATTATCAGATGCAAATTATAAAACAACCACACTTAAAAGATAATCTTGAAAATATATACAGGGAGTAAGGAAACTATAAAAAGTAGCATAGTAAATTTATTTTAAAAAGCTAAATAGAACTTTGAGAAATTAAAAAAAAAAATGGGATAACCAAAATTAAGAAATAGACTGTATTACATAAAATGACAGCCTAAGGGCCAAATCAAGTCTGAATTCTAAGGGTTTGGCACAGAAATTCAAACCAATCTTTAAAAATTCAAAATCTCACTTGAGATTCAGATTTTGAGCTTCTCTTATAAACTGAAATCTGGTGACACTGGGCCAGTTCACACAAAGCAACAATTAGTTTGAGCTGAGTAGTGGTTTTCTCCTTAAGCTACTCTTCAGTTTGCTACAGTCCCCATAAATTTCCATCTCCCTATCACTGACACTGGGTTGTCTTTTACCAGGGGGTTCGCAAACTCTTCTGTAAAGGGCCACGTAGGAAATATTTTAGGTTTTGCCAGGCATGCTCTCTCTGTTGCAAATACCCAACTCTGCCATTCTAACATTAAAGCAACAATTGACAATACATAAATAAGTGAGTGTTGTGTGTTCAATAAAACTTCATTCACAAAAACAGGCAGTGGACAGAATTTGGCCAATGGGCTGTAGTTTTCCAACCTCTGCCATATAGCTTCTTACTTGCACTACTGTTTTCCTCGAGAAATATTTCTCCCTACTCATGTCCCTGTCAACAGTGGAAAAAAAAAAATATGTGTGTGTGTATATATATACTGAGAGGACCATATGTTTAAAAAAAATAGGCAAGATCATAAAATTGGCCTATCTTGCTAATTTGCGTTACCTCTGTGGCCACTGTAGGCCTTCATATTTGTGTCACCAAGTCTAAATGATCTCTCTACAATTCCTTCCAGCTCTATAAATTTATGATCTGATGACAGTTATCAATGTAGCCAGAACCCCTGGGGACTATGCCTTCCAATTTCTCTTATCAACTACCAAGCCCTCCCTAAAGTAGTGTGTTCTGAAGTTATAACAGATATGTAAGACTGGCCATTTGGGACAAAAGTGAAACAGGACCTCCCTATGTGTAGAAGTGACTGATGAAGATAAAAATGCTCTTTTCTCTTACCTTTGTTTCATCAGCTACTATATACTTTTAATAAAGTTTTTTGTTTACCAAATGCAAACCAGAGCAAAAGATGAACACTTGAGCAGATGAATACTACTCAAGTTTTTTAACAGCAAGTAATTAAAAGAAGCATTAATACTCAAAGGCACAAATACATTAATTCTGTCGTTTAAAGCCAATTTCCAGTCAGAAAGTTCACCACAGTCAGGATTCAGTTCAAGTTGTTGTAATGTCTTTGCCCTTTTCTTTGACTGGAATCATAGTGAAACATTTTTGTTGTCTTTAAAAAAAAATCATATTCTCAATAAAAATCAACAAAGGAAATAAACCAGAGTCTCTCTATAACTTTATTCTCTGAGCTCACTCTGAAAGATGAGTCCATATATATAATCCCTTTACAGGTAAAGACCTCTTATTTTTCTCAGGCTCCAAAACCTCTTGAATAAAACAAAATAAAAATTATCTAATTCCAAATTCTTCTCTATAGTGAACTGTGTTATAATATTGCTAGATTTAATCAATTCTTAAAGGCACATTTTTTCACACTTTAATATCTCCATAATTGGGATGACTCTCACAATTACTGTTATCTAGGTGACAGTTAGCCACCATTTGTCAGTTTGTCATAATGTGATGGCTTGCATGTTGCTATGATGCTGAAAGCTTTGCCAATACAGTACAATCTAGGACACCACGACTCCCAGTTATGTTAACCAAACCAAATCAAACCATTGCTGTTGAGTTGATTCTGACCCATACCAACCGTAAAGGACAGTGTAGAACCGCCCTATAGGGTTTCCAGGGAGCGACTGGTAGATTCGAACTGCTGAATTTTTGGTTAATGATGTAGCACGTAACCACTGTAAGTAAGTAAAAAGTTCAGCATAATTAGCCATTAGAGAAATGCAAATTAAAACCAAAATGAGATCCCACTACAAAGCCATTGGAATAATTATAATAGAAAAGACTAACGATACCAATTGGTGAGGGTATGTAGGAATTGGAAGTCTCATGCATTGCCGGTGAGAATGGAAAATGGTACGCCACACTGGAAAAGCTTGGCAGTGTCTTTAAACATTAAATATACAATTCCCATATGGCCCAGCGCTTTCATTCCTAGTTATCTCCCTTGAGAAATGAAAACATGTCTACACAAAGTCATGTATGCAAATGTTCATAACAACATTATTTATAATAGCACAAAACCTAGAACGTTTCAAATGTTTGTAAACAAGATGTGGCATATCTATACAATGGAATACTACTCAGCAATTAAAAGGAACAAGCTACTGATACATGCTACATCATAGATGAACCTCCAAAATATCATGTTAAGTAAAAGAAGCCAGACACAACCAAAGTACATATTATATGATTCTATTGATGTGAAGGAGCCCTAGTGGTGCAGTGGTTAACAGCTATGGCTGCTAACCAAAAAGTCGGCAGCTCAAATCCACCAGCCACTCCTTGGAAACCCTAAGGGGCAGATTTTACTCTGTCCTATAGGGTAGCTACGAGTTGGAATCGACTTGAGGCACCTAACAATGACAAAAAGTAATATGAAATTTCCATAAAAAATAAATTTGTCCGTACAAAGTAGTTATTGGTTACTTCAGTCTGGGAGTAGGAATGGAAACTGAATGCCAGCAGGGATGAGGAAACTTTCTGGAGTGATGGAAATGTTCTAAAACTAGAGTCTAGTAGTGGTTGCACAGCTCTATTTTTTAAAAATCACTTACGATGGGTGAGTTTTATGATATATAAATTATACTTAAAGCTGTTTAAATAAATAATTTAGAAGAATTGAACTCTGAATATAAAAAGGTTTTGGAATTTTTTCATTCATGTATTCTTTTTTATGTTTGCACAAGAGTAATATGATAAAAATATATGCCTAAATAAATCAGAAAGAGGTCTATGAATAGGTTAAAAAAAAATAGGTAGAGGATAAAAATTCTAAGTGATAAGAAAGCACTATATTATAGGTTGATAACTTTTTTCTGTCATAGTGACACGTAATATAATCTTATAATCAATTGCATTTTAAACTCAACAAGATCTGAGATCATCTATAATCTACTGTTGTAGAGCACCAGGGAGGTAAAGCAATGTCCTCAAGATCACAGAGATCGTTTTGTGAGAGCTAGAACCAGAAATAAGAATTCCCTACCAATGGACTTTTCAGTATGAAAATTCTGGGATATTACATAGGCCAACAGGGGGAAAAAAAAAATTAATGGAGTAACTATTTTAAATTACTCTGAAAAAAAAATGTGAAGGATAAATTAGCAATACACGAATAGATAATGAATAGATATGTAAACATTTTAGGTATTCAGCATCAATAAATTCTAGTTGTATTCAACCAAAGCATTTTATTGTAGAATCTTTATATTCTGTAAATAGCTATTTTCTTATGCAGTGTAGTTCATTCTTTCTGCACGCCTAGAAATTTGATTTCCCAGGGTAGATCGTAAGCTCTGCATAATCATAGATCATGGTTATCATGGTGTTCCAACATCTTGTGTCTTCCTGAGCCTGACACTGAGTGCAGAGCACTCCCTCAGTAAGCACCTGAGTCCCCCACAACTTTCTGGGAGGTCGTGCTGCCACCCACCCTCCACTGTTCTGGGCCTCTGTCCTAGAGCTTACTGGAATTCCCAGTAAGGATTAAGTTTGACCAACTTGAACAAAAGCTCCATCTTCATTCTCTTCACTCTTCTTGTCTCCAAAGAAACCTCAATATTTTTCAAGAAACTAAGAAGTCTTCATAGAAGCCTACGAGGTGTTTTGATTTTTGTTTCTCCTTTATCTCCATAAAGAACATAAAACCTGTCCCAGAGATCTGAAAGCAAATTTCCTCTATATATTTTTTAAACTTGGAGTCAATAAATGGAAACCCATGCTTTTGTCTTAAAGCTATGGTATGCGGCTTGGATATACGGGATGAGAAAGAAATTTTTTTAAATACAAAGACTCTTATCTTGTCTTTCTGTTCTGTGTTCCAGAAAAAATATGGAGCCCTCTGGTGGTAGGATTACTATCCTCACAATTCAGTTCCCTGACATAAATCTTTCCTGCGGATCTAATGGCAAACATTTCATTTCCAGAAGCTTGGTAACTCTTAATCTTCAAAGGGGCATTTTATTAAAACGAGTGCAGGTTTTCACTTTATATAGCTCTTTGTATTGTGTGCGTGTTTTCCCGGCAAGGAGTTTGAAACAAATAAATACTTAAACCTATGTAATAGCGCTTTTTATGTTATGTCCAAGTAAAATTAGAGGCTAGAAACAAGCTCCAGTATTAACTCTGGTGATTAGAGGTCACTCTGATATACCCTAATCCCCTCAAATATAAAATGGTTTCAAATATCAAAACATTTTACAACTATTGTGGTTTATTTGGAAATTTTACAGCATCCTATATCCAACATTTAAATCTCTGTTTGTTAGCAGATAAAACTGTTCTTTAGCATAGCACCAGGTAACATGGAGCTTATAAAATGCAATGAGTCTTAGAGATAAATGATACTACCCCTTCTATAAGAAAAATAAGTAAATAAATAAATAAGATGCATTCTAAATCGTAGCAATCAGCCTACATTTTTTGGACCATAAATCCAATTGGCTTTTGTAGTTGTTGGGCGAGAGAAAACACTTCCTTTGGTTCCCACATCCCCTCACTACGGAAACAGAGGAAAACACAGATGTGGTGAAGGTCTAACTTCCTGGTAGAATCAAGGAAGAAAAAGGCAATGATTACCTAATTTGATCTTGGATGTTTTTGATTTATTGATCTAGGCTCAATTTGAAATGTGTTGACTCACCTAGTGCCAAGTAAGGGATGTCCCTTTCTAAAAGAGCAAATTTGCTTCAAAGACTTTGCTAGGAAACATTATTTAGTGGAGTGAAAAGTTAGAGTGTAGACATGTGTGTTTTATATAGCAAACACAAGCAAACTTTGCCTAACCATTACTTGGGTTATTTCTTCAGAGGCTGTACTGGATAGTTCTTAGACCCATGTTTTATTTTCAGAAAATCGAAAGTTTCCTCTCCTCTTCAGATTCAGGAGCACAAATTGCATCGGTTCTTAAAGAAATCCATACCACGAGACCTCACAAAGAGGTATCTATTACCAGGAGCTCTAAGCAAATGTTCTTTTAATTAGCTACATTTATCTTTAATCCCTGTTTTGACAGAAACTCTAACATAAACATACATTACCAATACGTAAAACCCAGCTGAAAGTATGGTTAATTTTTATATTTGACAGAGTCAGTTGGAAAAAAATAGCTTTGACCTTTCTCTGTCTCTGTGTGATGTCACCAAGACCTAGTCTCAGGACCTAAAACAGAAACAGTGGCATCTGCAACCGAAGTACAATAACGATTCTTAAACTGCTCCTTAAAAGCAGCAATAAAAAGCCTAATAAGACCTCTGGGCCTTATGTCGAAGCAGCTGCAAAATCGAGTTAAATAATTTCTGCAAGGACTACAGTAATTATAAAACTGATTAAAGTTTACCTACACTTCATTCCTAGAGGGTTTTCACCAAGGACTTAGAAACCAGATGGTTCAAGACTATGCATGATGGATATATTCCATGAAGCATGTCCGTTGTCATGGAAACAACAGGAATAACATTATCTTTACTGTCTATTCCTTCTCAAAACCTTTCCTTTAGGAGTTGCCACCAATTTAAGCAAGACGCGAATGGATACTTAGGTACCAGGTCAAAAACCAACGCCTCTACCAACATTTAACACCAAAGCCTAACTGTTGAATTCGCTAAAATGGAAGAGTTTTTGTCAAACTTATTCTCTCCTTCTTCAGCACCTTCAACCTCATTCATAGTAGCCATAATAATAATAATCTAACATTTATTGAGCACTTACTACATGCCTGGCATGCAACATGACATTTTATCCTCACACTAACTCTGAAGTAGGTATCGCTATTATCCTTATTTTATAAATAGAGAACTGTGGCTTAGAGCAGCACTTCCCAAACTGCAATGTACATATGAATCACCCAGGGGATCTTTTGAAAATACACAGATCTGGGGAAAGAACCAAGTTTCTGTATTTCTAACAAGCTCCTGGTGATGTGGATGGATGCTAGTCCATAGACTACACTTTGAATATTTAAATAGCAAGGACTTTAATGGTCAAGAAACATGCCCCCAAAGCACCCAGCTAATAAGGAGCAGAGACTGGGATTTCAGCCCATAAATCCCTGGCCCCAGAGCTCCAGCTCTCAGTCACTACACTCTGCCGTCACCCAATTCCATCATACACAGCAGCCCCTACTTAAGCAACAACAAAAGACAAGTTCTTAACAACCCTGACAACTACTACTTCTTTCTTACGACTTCTTTTCTCTCAGCCACACTTCCCAAACCAATGGGTTTACACCTTGTTCTGACGTTTCCATACCATCTACTTCTTTATCACTCTGAAATGTAATTTCTAAACCTGTGACTTCCCTGAATAATGCTGTCTCCTTCTATCATTAATTGCTCCATGAAAAATAATACTGGTCTTATTGGAATGTGAGTTACGTACATGATTTTTTCTCCTACGATGTATATTGACGTATGAATTGGATTCTTACACACGTAAATGTGTAGTGGTTACGAAACTGCAGATAAGTGTTATGGATTGAACTATTTCCCCTAAAGAGATATAATGTATTGAAGTCCTAACCCCTGTACCTGTAAACATGACTGTTTGGAGAAATGGGGATTTTCATTGCAGTTGTTATCAGATAAATTAATGAAGTCAAGCCAGAGTAGGGTGGATCCTAATCCTAATCCCTTTTGAGTGGTATTTTATAAAAGAGAACAGCAGACATGAAAACAGACTCACACACAGGGCGAAGAGCACATATGAGGATTCATCTATAAGCCAAGAAACGCCTAGAGCTACCAGAAGCTGAAAGAGACAAGAAAGGATCTTTGCCAGAGCCAACAGAGAGAGAACATGCATAGCCCTGCCAATGCCTTAAATGCAGACTTCTACCCTCCAAAACTGTGAGAAAATACAATTCTGTTCTTTAAAGTCATTCACTTTGTGATATTTTATTAAATAAGCTACTATTGGAAGCAGCTGAAGTTGGAGTCCTGGTGGTACAGTGTTTAAGAGCTCAGCTGGTAACCAAAAGGTTGGCAGTTCGAATCCACCAGCCACTTCTTAGAAACTCTATTGGACGGTTCTACTCTATACATTAGGGTCGCTATGAGTTGGAATCGACTCAACAGTAATGAGTTTTCTTGTTTGTTTGTTTTGGTAAGTAGGTTTAGAAAATAGAAGATAAGATCAAGAGAAGAGAGAAGAGGACTTTTCTATGCAGGGTACCTAGGCAGACTCGTGAACCTTGGTCAGATGGCACATGACTATTTCAATATTCTGAGGGGGGATGGAGGGTCTAAGAAGATAAACCAGACTGATCTGGAAAGGCCTGGGTCAGAAAACAAAGTTTTCTGGGAATTAGACCAAGAAGACCTATCACCAGTACAACAACTGAATTAACACCCTGCTGTGGTTTTCACTTTGCACCTGGAATTTGTTCATCTGTACTTAGAGTTTTCGCCTTGAGAATCTTCAGCTGGCGGTCAAATATTCCAGACTGGGTAGGACATACGGACCATACATTGACTGCCTATAAGGGTTAATTGTAGGGGTTTCCAGAAGCATCACTTCTAAACAAATCCTAACCCCGCCAGATGTCTCTCCCACCTGCTCCCCCAAGCTAAAAATGTCTTACAGTTGAGCAGAGCTTTGAAGTCTGGCAAATGAGGCCAAAGCCCAGCTCTACAACTCACTAGCTGCATGACTTTGGGCAGAGTGCTTAATCTCTCTTAGCCTCGGTTTCACCAACTGCCAAATAGTAGTAACAGCTTACATGGCAGAGATGTTGTGAGGATTAAATGGGGTGGGGGGGGGGTGGTCACGCTTGTAACAAATGTCTAGTATCATGCCTGGAACATATGGAACTGGGCTCAGACTGTGTTAGTTTCTTTCACGTTCCTCATTGATGCAACGGTGCCTCTCTTCCTTTGCTTCTATAATATTGGACCTCTTGAGCTATTTTGCCACACCTCTGATTGCTCTTTTTTAGTCTCTTTTACTAATTTCTTTTTCATTAAAACTTCTGGGTCTCCATTTCCTAATCTATAGATAGAATGGGTTTGACCAAATAGTCTCAAAATTCTAACACTAATTCAGATGCTAAGGTCCCTGTGTAGTTACTTCCCTCTCTTGTTTCCCACCTCTCTCTGGCAGAGTTCACACACTCTTAAGGCTCAAGGGAGCCTCTCTGTCCTGGTGAAATCCAAAGCTACATCTGCAAGCCCAAATGAAATGATAAATTTCTAAATATTTTAGAATGTTATGATTGTATTTTTTAGGAATTCATTGCAGTTATTTAGTCTTTTCATGTGCTTACATGTCACAGGCTTTCCCAATATGATAGCACTACCTAAGTGAATGATGAAAGGGGGACAAAAGGCCTTTTGGGAGGTGATTATCACACACTTTATGTAAAGGCAAACAAACTTACAGGGGTAGTACCTTAATGTTAAATTAGATGGGGGGTGTTCTATTCCTCCCCTCATCATTCAAATGGTAGTAGGTCTTCCTATATGCACATCCCTTAGGGAAGGAACTGGAAAGAAAAAACAAAACATTACACTCTTGGCTTTTTCATTCTAAAATTTATATTTGTATATCTAGAGTAGAGATGTGGAGTCTTAAGTCTTAAAAACCTTTGCTTTCTGTTGCAAGAGTCAAGCATTTAAAAGAGAAGAAAAGTTTTTGAAACTCAAGCAGTTGGTTTAAGTATCCAGGGTCAACCCTAAAGGACCCAGAGCATATAATACGTATCATGGAGTGGGGATGAATGCTTGGTGATGCAATGCCATTCAACCCCCCAAAGCAAAAAGAGGGCTCCACAGCTTTGTGGAAGAGAGTGGCAGCACCCCGCCCTGAGCTGGACCCCAGGAGCAGTGTGACGATAGAAATCCCAGAGAAGTTTCGTGGGATCCCTGAGCAGAACAGACCATTTTCTGCTGCTTCCCAGAGCACAGACTAGAAGACTGCAGGCCATGTAGAGAACCTCTGCCTCCAGCATGGTACCTGAGCAGTAAAGAAGCAATGACCAAGGAAGGTTTCTAGAAATATAGACCTCAAAGAAGCCTCACAGCATCCTGACCATTTCAAAGTGCTGTGGGGAAAGCCCCCAGGTCCCCAGGAGCGTGCACATGTTGGGGAAAAGTTTCTAAAACAAAATCTACTCCCCACCCAGAAAACCTCTCCACAAAAATAGAAGAGAAAGAAAAGTTTTAGTATGGAATAAAGGATTAAACCAGAATGTGATGCATCACAGGCAATCCAACAAAGAGATTGCAAAGCCAGAAGGGAATCTGAGCCTTTAGGTAGCTAAGTGGATACAACCCACTGCGTTCACATTTTCAAGATAAAATTGCTGATTTTCTAATATCCGTATGGCAAGATACCTGAAGTTATGCTAATCTCCTTCCAGGAAACTGAGAGGTAGGGATGTCATTTTCTTTGATGACTACATTTCAAAAAAGATGGTTCCCAGGTCCTTGAGGAAACATCCTTGATTTACATATTTTTCAAAAGCTAGAGAAAGAATTTACAATTACAAGTTATCTAAAGTGAATTTTGAAACAACGGGGGAGGAGAGGAGCCTCTTCCTTTTTTTCAAGAGGGAGAATTAAAACCTCTTTTCAATCTGTATTTGTTCTTACATACACAAGTGGCGGGTGGGGCTGATAGATTCTGAAAGAAGCTTCATGGTTGGTATGAGGGCAACACAGAGTCAGGAGATCACAAAGTGAGGGCAACCAAGTCCTAGGAACCATGGAGAAACTACTGACACCAGCAGGGGGCAGTGCAGTTCGATGGCAATGCCCAAGGCCTGATGGGATGAATGGTACCTCAGGAGAGGTCAAGGAGGATAGGAAGTGATCATGGAAGCATTGCCAACCACCCCACACAACCCGCTGTGTGCCATATGTGATATAAAGCTTTCCTCCCATCCAAGACAAAAAGAAAAACCTGGACAAAGGGAGAATCCTGGTTTGACTAATTATTTACCACCCCTTCATCACCAAGAGTCCCTGGGTGGCTCAAATGGATAAGCACTCTACCACTAACTGAAAAGTTGGCAGTTCCAACCCACTCAGAGATGCCTCAAAAGAAAGGCCTAGTGATATACTTCCACCATGAAACCAACTCAAAGGCAACTGTTTTTATTGTTTTCGCCACCAAGAAACGAAGTGTTCAACTAAAAGTTAATGAATTTTCTGGAACTAGCAAGATTAAGTTTTCTACTGCCAAGTCAAGATAGGTTTTAAAATCTAGGTACAGTTTATAGATAAGCCACAAAACTACTACATTTTTTGGTATACTTGACTTTGTGATTGGGTAAAATTCATCCTTATTTCACAATCCTTAGGAAATGTGGACTTTCTGATAGTATGATGGACTTGGTTGGGTCTTATTTCTTTATTATTCAAATTATCCTGACATGCCCATTTGTAAAGTGATGAGTTATAAACTTGAAAGAAGGTTTATTTGCATGGGGGAGGGAGAAACTGGAGCAGGTGGGTGTCAGCTGTAACAGTTGCTAGGAAGCAGAAGAAGGACTCATTGGTGACCCAGTTTGCTTATGAAGGCAAGAGCAGTGAGCTGACAGGCAGCTTATGGGCCACCTGAAACAGCTTTGTGAGCCACTCATGGCTCATGAGGGGACAGGTGGGGAACCACTAGTGTGTGGGAGGAAGCAATAAAAATACATGAGTGTGGAAGAGAGTTGGAACTGCAAAAAAGATGAAATAAGCCATAGTTTCACTGCAAATGTAAGCATCAAGAAATAGATTCTGTGGATTCAGCAGGGACTCCTCAAAGATATGAAAGCAAAAAGAACTCAATTTTTTTAATTAAATAGGAAGAGGAAAGGAAACCATCTGAGAAAACAGAGTGAAATCGGACTTTCAGCAAAGAGGACTGAAGAACATTCTAATTAATGCTATTCAAATTAATGCTATTCAAACTCCAAAAATTAAACAGGAGTAAAAATGGGAAAGATGTAAATTGGGTAGGAAAACAAACAAACAAAAGTTCTTGTAAGAGAGGGTGCCTCAGGTTAAATACGGGCGCCCGCAGGTTACCAACGAGACCCGTTCCTAAGTGTGTCTTTAAGTCCAATTTGTAGGTAAATCTCAACAGGTGCATGTGGTTCTTATTTAGCCATATTTTACGGCAAGAAAAGGCTTGAAGCCTTTTCAATGATTTAAAAGCACCAGGTGCAGCAAGTGAAGGCGATTGTGATGAAGACCTTATTGCAGTAGGGGATGGTTCAGTCATTTCAAAGTGAGGAGAAATGCAAGTATGAGCTGTCCGTGAGTCGGACGTCTGTAATATGCAGACTTGCTGTGATTTTCCCAAGAGAACACAACCATTAGTTCAGGTAGCAGACAAGAGTTTAAGGGAGGATTATTATGGAATTAAAATTGCTTTACCATTTAGAAGAAAAAATCCTAATAAACTACTGAAATATAAATACTTCATGGGCCTGAGTAATATGAATTTTAAATGGAAAAGAGTACCTTTTATACATTAAAGCTAAAACCCATCAACGATCTTAGTAGTTTATTATTCTCTCCATTACAGGGATGTGAGACAGACAATGGTTAAATACCTTGATCAAGATCTGAGTGAGGAAGCTATAGACAGGGGTTTATCCCTTAGGTTCCATTTCGTTGTCCTAAAGCCATAATCTTGTCTGCCTTTCACCACTAAAAAATAAACTAAGATAAAAAATATATTAAAAAAAAACAAAAAACCCGCTGCCATCAAGTCCATTCTGACTCACACACACACACACAAAAACCAGATCCACTGCTGTCAAGATGATTCCGACTCATAGCGACTCTATAGGACAGAGTAGAACTGCCCCATAGAGCTTCCGAGGAGCGCCTGGCGGATTTGAACTGCCGACCTCTTGGTTAGCAGCACCAGCACTTAACCACTATGCCACCAGGGCTTCCTTCTGACTCATAGGGACCCTATAAGACAGAGTAGAACTGCCCCGTAGTGTTTCCAAGGAGCGCCTGGTGGGTTCAAACTGCCAACCTTTTGATTAGCAGCCATAGCTCTTAACCACTATGCCACCAGGGTTTCCATAAACATATGTATATATATATCTGCAAAAGCCTGAAACTGTGTAAGGTGGAAACCTGTCAAAGAAAAAAACTTAAATATTTTCCACTAACTAGAGAGTGATAGAAAAGTAGTAGACATCCTGCCAAAGGCAGAAAAGCCTTGAGACCCAGAAAAACAAGGCAGCCCCATCTAGTTCTGGCTCTCACAGTTTTCACTGCATATACGCATATATATGTATGTATATATATGTATGTATATATATGTATGTATGAGCATGTGTGTGTGTGTATATATATACACATACAGTATGTTGTTGTTTTTGTTAGGTGCCATTGCAACTCTATATACAACAGAAACACTGCCCAGTCCTGCACAGAGTCGTCTTCTTTTTCACTGACTCTCTAATTTACCAAGCATGATGTTCTTCTTCAGGGGCTGGTCCCTCCTGAAAACATGTCCAAAGTACATGAGACAAACTCTTGCCATCCTTGATTCTAAGGAGCATTCTGGTTGTACGTCTTCCAAGAGAGATTTGTTCATTCTTCTGGCAATCCATAGTATATTCAATATTTTCCCAAAACACCATAATTCAAAGGCATCAGTTCTTCTTTGGTCTTCCTTATTCATTGTCCAGCTTTCACATGTATACGAAGTCATTGAAAATACCGTGGTTTAGGTCAAGAGCACCTAAGTCCTTAAAGTGATGTCTTTGCTTTTTAACACTTTAAGATGTCTCTTGCAGCAGCTTTGCCCAGTGCAATACATCATTTGATATCCTGACTGCTGCTTCTATGTGTGTTGACTATGGATTCAGGTAAAATGAAATCTTTGACAACCTCAGGCTTTTCTCCATTTATTATGATGTTTCTCATTGTCCCACTGGATCTAGGGGAGGCGCTCTTCGTTCTCTCTAGGGGGAAATCTTTGTTTCAGCTCCTTTGGCCCGGTGGCATCTATCTTTCCGCCATTTGGGCTTGCTTCCTTCTGTGCCTAATCTGCTCTTTTTACACCTCAAAAGCGGTTAGTTTTAAGACACACCCTACACTGATATGGCCTTATTAAAGTAAGAAAGAAAATCCTATTGCCAAATGGAATTACACTCACTGGTATAGACATTAGTATCAACAATACACACCTGGGGGGTGGGAGGGGCACATAATTCAATCCATAAATGTAATTCCGTATTAATTGCTCATCTCTGATTTCTGTGTTTCTATAAACTTTATAAATAACAGATCATTACTGAAAAGAAGGAGGGGTTGGAAGGAGCCAGAAGACATAACAGGTCATTTTCCTTGACTCTGAATTTAATGCTGAAAAATTCTACAAACTGTCCATGGGATTTGAGTGTTCCCAGAAATACAAATTCTAGAACTACTGGTGAGGGTAAGTGGGTTCAGTCAGAACTTAAGCGTCCCCGTTCCCACTGCAATGTCTGTGGGCTGTGGAATAAAATGTTTAGGATTTAGGGCAGTGTTTTTCCAAATGGGAGCAGACAGGTTTTCAAGGCGTGATATTTACCCCCGCTTATTGCAAGAAAACGCCTGACTCTTTATACTTACCTGAGTTAATAAATTTTATTCTTGTTGACAGGAAAGAAGGCTTTGAAATAAATAGGTACATCGTGCTTGAAAAGTCCGCTCTGTTTCCCTGCTTCATCTTTATATACAATACACACATTATTTCAGATGGACATTTTAAAAAATAAAATGATACCCACTGCCGTGGAGTCAATTCCAGCTCAGAGAGACCCTGTAGGACAGAGGAAAACTGGCCCATTGGGTTTCCAAGGCTGTAAATCTTTACGTAAGCAGACTGCCATATCTTTCTCCCGCTGAGTGGATGGGGGGTTCAAATCACTGCCCTTTCAGTTAGTAGCCCAGCGCTTAACCACTGCACCACCAGGGCTCCTGAGACATTTTAAGGGACAGATATATACCTGGTCCTTTAAAAGAAATTATACCTTTTTTGGAGCCAGAGCACACAGATGGTCCATTTACCACTTCAGGGAACTTGTCACTGTTTTTGAAGCAGTAAAAGTTTCTTTTTCTCACTTTTTTGGCTTCCTATTCTCTTTCATGATATCCACTAATACTATGAAATTCTCCAGACATTTGGGAAGCTGTTAAAAATGAAGAAAATTATCCGTGGATCTAATATTTATTGTTAAACCAAACAGGTGTGTTAGAGGCGTATGGGTTTTATACTTCTATAGTAACTATAGCCGTTGGTTCAAAGCCAGGCGTACCAATGTCAAATCACGTCTTCTAGTCACTGCACATATGAGGAACTCAAGGCTTATGGATCAGTTGATTGATTAGTGTATTAATGTAACAAGTTTGACTTGCTTCCTTTGGGCCAAAAAAAAAAAATCCTCTAGAAATGAGAAAGGGGTAAAAAATGCCTGAGACCGTTTGGTAGTTGACCAGTTGCCTTTGAGTTGACTCCGACTCCTGGTGACCCCCTGTGTGTCAGAGTAGAACTGTGCTCCACAGGGTTTTCCATGGCCGGTTGTTCAGAGGTAGATCGTCAGGACTTCCTTCTGAGGTATCTTTGGGTGGGCTCAAACCTTTTTGTTTTTAGCTGAGCACATTAACTGTTTGCACTACCCAGGAACTCCAAAATCTAGTCAGCCCTATATATTTAATAGAGAACACTCATTTCATCAATGAAAAATTATGCCTAATATCCTGGGTGGTGAGAAGTTGGGTGGATGATTAATTTCTTGTATTGGCTAGTTGATCTTGTCAAGGTAGCATGAACTGCACTGATGATATAGAAAATCTTTCGAGTACCCAGGAATCCACTAAAAATACTTCCCTTTCTCCAGTTCCACATATCATCAAGGTCACACTGGGTGGTAATTTAATAATGATTCTCTAAGTCCTATCATAAGGAGCCCCGGTGGTGCTCGGCTTCTAATAGAAAAGCTTGAGGTTTGAATCCGCCAGTCACTCCATGGGAGAAAATGTGGCTGTCTGCTTCTGTAAAGATTTACCGCCTTGGAAATCCTGCAGGGCAGTTCTCCTCTGTCCTAGAGGGTCACTACGAGCTGGAATAGATTCAACGGCAATGGAGTAGATAAGGCCCATCATATAAAGCTTTGCCAACAATACTTTGAGATCATTAACCCTTTGATGTTGCTCAATATGTGTATCAAGGCCTTAGGCCAGACATGTTTCCTTCTCATTCCTCGTATCCTCTTACACATACTGTCTCTTTAACATTTTATTTCACCCAAGCATATCAACTTGTGAATAGAGTTGTAAAAAATTCCTTGGATTGTCCAGGGACCAAAGAGTAGGCATTCCAACAAAAAAATTCATGAGGAAAATCAGCCAAAATAACACACTGTAATAAATTTCTAACAACGCTGTAACAACAACAAAAAAAAAAACGGTATTTTTATATTCAACAAGTTCTACTCTTTGTGGAGTCGGGGCAAATCTGTAGTCATTCAAAGGCGAAAGTAACTAGAAACTCAGAGAGTCCATCTAATTCTATTTAAAAAGCATATTCTTTAATTTTCTGCTGGAGATTCCCCCTTTCCTTCCTCTGGTCCAAACAGCCAGTCCAGGAAAGAGTGGGTTTAGTCCACCACCCATCCTGAGTACAGAAAGAGGGCAAACAAAGTATGAAACATTTACAACTAGGGAATATTAGTATTAATGCAAATAGAGGAGCTTGGCGCAGTCACAGATTTAAGACCATCCTTTCTGACCTATGGCAAAGCCCATCACTTGACCATGATGTGTAGAAGTCTAAATAGGTAAAGCTCTACAATACAATAGCCACCAGCTACTTGCTATTGAGATTAAATTTCAAATGAAAAATTCAGTCTCTTGGTCACACTAATCACATTTCAGATGTTCAAAAGCCACATGTAGCTAGTGACCACAATGTTGGACAGCTTAGACGATCATCTCAGAATGTTCTGTTGGACAGCACTGCATGTGCTTCTCTGTAGTTCTTGCAAGCTCTCAGTACCCATCTTCAAACCGGAAATCATTAAGTTAATGTTCTCCCTTCTCTTTCTCTTTAATTTCAAAATTGTCTACTTGGACTGCCCAACTCCTTAAGCTTTGCATCTCAAACACTTTACCTCTTCCCTGGGCTAGACTCAGACCTGCTTCCTGGTTTTACCTACACTTTGTATCAGATTGGTCTGGTTCTTGTTATATTTTCTCATCATAACAGTACATTTTTGCATTTTGAAAGGTTTTTCCACTGGGATCCAGTATACTTCCATCCAAAGGAAGAAGAAGGAAGCGGGCACTCAAAAGAATGCTGTTGCTACTAGTTGCAGCCGAGTCCATTCCAAGTCATGGCAACTCCGTGTGTTACAGAGCGGAACTGCTCCATAGGGTTTCTTAGCTGTGACCTTAACAGAAGAAAACCACCTGGCTTTTTCTTCCACACTACCACTGGGTGAGTTTGAACCACCAGGCTTTACGCTCGCAATCAAGTGTAAACTGGTCATTTAGGGACCTGCATTCAGAATAATAGATTTCATTGAACTATTCCAGATCAAACATTTTGCAGAGTTCTTTCCTCTTTTCCTACCATATCTACCCCAAAATAATAAAGGAATACTTAGTGATCATATCTGAGCCTGATAAGAGATAAATTCATGATTAAATGAAAGCCAAATTTCCCTCTTCAGTTTCTTGACCTTGACATGAAGAAATGTTATACCTAAATTTCAGATTCTGTTCTTTCAGGCAAGAGTTTCTCTTATCCAAATATACCTTTTGAAGCCAGTAGAAAGGACTTGCTGATAAACGTTTCAACACCACACTTTAATAAAACAAGTTATTTCTGTTGTTTACTATGTGGTTAGACCCTGATGAAAAGCAGATCTTCGCCAGTGCATTTGTGGGCAAATTCCTTACCTTTCTGTTTACAGAAGAAAGTGAAGAACTTTCAGGGCTATTTGTCACTATGACCTAGTAGCCAACAATGCACACTGTCAATTGCTTAAGGTTTCACTTCCTAATTAACTTTCCTAGAAGCATAAAAACTGTCTGAAAACACAAAACTCTCCCATTTCACCTTCCCTCATTCCACTCCGTTTAGCTTCAGTGGGACGATGAGCGGGTTACACAACGAAGTTCTCAAGAGAGGTACGGACCATCCTGCGAACAAAGAGAGTAATCTGAGAAGGCTTCCTGCAGGACAAATTACTTATCTACTTCATTTAGAACGTTTTTAAAGGATTACAACATTAAGGCAGTCCAGCCCCAAATCCATGCACGAATGTTGAGGTTATTCTCAAACATACTTATTTCCTCCATTCCCAAGGTGAGATTCATTTTCACATAATCACTGGCGAAATTTTCCAGCCCTTGGCTGAGGGATTCCAGATCACACATGCACACAATATCTCAATGTATTTGTAATGGTAAACTTTAAATAGAATCATTATTATTAGAATCAATAGAGTTTTCTTTTAAATCCTTGTTTGAGTTAGACATTTGTAACAAAATCCACCCCACTAAAGAACTAAACTTCTCAAGTATCCTACAATTATTATGCTACCGTCCATTTTAATTGAGGGAAATCCTCTTGGCAAAATTTGGGGGCAGTGTTTGTAAAAAAAAAAAAAGATACAGTACTGTAGACATTTAACACAGTTTCTCATAGAAGCAGGGATTATTTTGCCCATTTTACAGGAAAAGGAAATAAGGAAGAGGAAAGTTAAGTCAGCACTCGCAGGTTGCATAATCTGTCAGCCATGAAAACAAGAGCACACCTGACTCACAGACAGGCACATGTGTTTTAATGGCAAGCTCCTATCCTAAGTATGTTAGGATTCTCTACCCATCTTAGAGAAGAAACCAAGATAGTATCTCAGGTGGTGAGTTCTTATTCATTACAGATCATTCCTAAATTTTTACAATACTTTTATAACTTCAGATAGAAAAGGGTAACTGTGATATACCTGACATTTCTGAATACAGGAGTTTGACTTTTTTTCTGGTAGAACTACTTATTTCTACAAATCTTACTTTTCTAGAAAACATAAGTTCAGTCATAAAGGTCTCTGCCTTTTCGCTGCTTTCTAGAAACATTATTGAGCAGATATCTCAGGATACATTTCTAACTCCATGGTATCCCTAACTGACCAGGGACACCCAAACCATCATTTATTGATTCCCACTACAAAAGAAAAATCACTTTGTATAAAAGATAAAAATTCAAAGTCAGCCCCATGAGGTTTTTCCAGTAGCCAGTTATATGTATCAAAGAGAAAAGTCAAGTGGCAGGGGACACAGGTTGGTGGAAGAAGGCGGCTGGAAGATTGAAGGCAATAAAGTGTAGATTTAAGGGTTGTTACTGTTATTAGGTGCTGTCAAGTTGATTTCAACTCATAGCAATCCCATGTGACAGAGTAGAACTTCCCCATAGGGTTTTCTAGGCTGTAATCTTTATGGGAGCAGATCGCTAAGTCTCTCTTCCACAGAACCTCTAGGTGGTTTCTGACTGTCAACCTTTCAGTTAGCAGCCAAGCTCTTAAATGTTGCGCCACCACTAGGAAGTGGTTTTCACTGGGTCTATAGGGTCGCTATGAGTCAGAATCGACTCAACGGCACTGGGTATGGTCCTCTTCCTTAAGGTCTATTTAGAAAGGCTGGTTGGGTTAAAATGCTGTCTGGTTGCTGTTCAAAACATAGCAACCATTTGTACTGCGCAAGAGGCAATGACACTAATAACTCGTAATCCTCGTTGAGGCAACCTGGTCTCTTGCCAAGTCAGCTTAAATTGACCATGACCAGGGAAAAAAGGGACTTTCAAGGATTGTCAAGAACAAACCGGCCTTGCCGCCTGTGAGAATCTGAACAATTATTTATCTAAACATTCTCGTGCAGAATTGTGGCACTGCTTTCTCACTTGAAGTCTTGCCTAGCTAAACATATAAGAAAACGGCAAATCCCACCTGAGCCACTATATATTCTAACCTGTACACATGGCCAAGATGTGAAGAGATAACTATGTGTAAAATTACTGCCCAGAGCCTTTAACTAAACAAGAAGAAAATGGAAAGGAAGATGAAAGAATTTAGAATTGTGTAACTGATTAAATCATGGCAAAAAATACAGTTTGTTTTGCAATGCCATGTAAACCGCAAACTTTACCTTCTGTATTTAACACATAACAAAGTGGTTAAACAAAGGTTTTAGCAATTTTTTTTTAACTCTCAGCTTGACATAAATATCCTTCCTTCAATTTTTTTCTCTGTACAATATAAGTAGTTAAATTTGTCTGCTTGGAAAAGCTACTCAACTGAACCAGAAGTGTTAGGCTCGGACAATACCTTTGTGTGTGAGATGTGTGACCTCAGAAAGCAAAAGCTCTCAGGCAAGATGGCTCCATGAAGGCAGGCAGCCCTCTCTCAATGGTTATCATAGTACCATTAGATACCGCGCAATGTACTAACATAGACAACTCATTATCTCATTTGATTCTCACCACCATCGCTTAAGGTAAAAAAAAATCATTTAAGGTAGATATTCTTATTTTAAAAATCAGAAAATTGAAATTTAGAGAGCTTAAGTAACTTGACCGTGGTATGCAGCCAATAAGTGGTGGACCTGGTTTTTGACTCTCTGTCTCAAGGAGCCCTCCTAAACCTGTGCTTTTAATCAGCACTCTGTGCGTCACCCATACTCTCTCACTTGCTCCAGCTTAACGAAGAGCAAAGAAAAAAAACCAAAGTAATGGCATCCAAGGTGCGTGCGTGTGTGTGTGTGTGTACATGTGCTTTAGGTGAAAGTTTTCAAGTGCAAATTAGTTTCTCATTCAAAAATTTATACAAAAATTGTTTTGTGCCATTGGTTGTAATCCTGGCAATGTGTCAGCACTCTCCCTCTTTCCACCTCGGGTTCCCTGTGTCCATTCACCCGGTTTTCCTGCACCTTCAAGCCTTCTCATCTTTGCTTTTGGGCAGGTATTGCCCATTTGGTCTCGTACACTTTATTGAACCAAGAAGGATGCTCCTCATGTGTTTTATTGTTTGTTTTATAGGCCTGTCTAATCTTTGGCTGAAAGGTGGACTTCGGGAGTGGCTTTGGTTCTGAGTTAGTAGGGTGTTCAGGAGCCATAATCTTGACAGTTCCTCCAGACTCTGTCAGACCAGTCTGATCTTTTTTTGTGAATTTGAATTTTGTTCTGCATTTTTCTTCTGCTCTGCCCTGGACCCTCTATTGTGATCCCTGTCAGAGCCGTTGGTGGTGGCAGGAGGGCACCATCTAGTTTTTCTGGGCTCAGGCTGGTGGAGGCTGTGGTTCATGTGGCCCATTAGTCCTTTGGATTAATATTTTCCTTGTCTTTGGTTTTTTTCACTCTACTTTGCTCCAGACAGGACGAGACAAATAGATATATCTTAGATGGTCGCTCACAAGCTTTTAAGACCTCAGACATTACTCACCAAAGTAGAACGCAGAACATGTTCTTTATGAAAGATGTAATGCCAATTGACCTAAATGTCCCCCAGAACCATGGTCCCCAGCTCTCAGCCCCAGTAACTCAGTCCCTCAAAGTGTTTGGATGTGTCTAGGAAGCTTCTATAACTTTGCTTTGGTCAAGTTGTGCTGACTTCCCCTATATTGTGTGTTGTCTTTCCTTTCACCCAAGTTAACTCTTGTTTACTATCTAGTTAATAATTTCCTCTCTCCTCCCTGGTAACCATCAAAGATAGTTTTTTCCTGTGTGTAAACCTTTCCTTGAATTTTTATAATAGTATTATAGTAATTTTTACAATTGTATGTGGTCTCATACAATATTTGTCCCTTCGTGATTGACTTACTCACTCAGCATAATGCCCTCCAGATTCATCCACGTTGTGAGATGTTTCCCAGATTCATCATTGTTCTTCATTGTTGAGTAGTATTTCACTGTGTCTGTGTGTGTCTGTGTGTGTGTGTGTGTGTACCATAATTTGTTTATCCATTCCTCTGCTGATGGGCACTTAGGTTGTTTCCATCCTTTTGCTATTGTGAATAATGCTACAGTGAAACTACGGACGTGCATATGTTTACTCGTGTGATAGCTCTTATTTCTCTAGGATATAGTCCTAGCAGTAGGATTGTTGGATCATATAGTATTTCTATTTCTAGCCTTTTTTTTTTTTTTTTTTAATTTTTATTAAGCTTCAAGTGAACATTTACCATTCCAATCAGTCTGTCACATGTAGGTTTACATACATCTTACTCCCTTCTCCCACTTGCTCTCCCCCTATTGAGTCAGCCCTTACAGTCTCTCGTTTCGTGCCAATTTTACCTTCTTCCCTCTCTCTCTATCTTCCCATCCCCCCTCCAGTCAAGAGTTGCCAACACACTCTCCTGTGTCCACCTGATTTAATTAGCTCACTCTTCATCAGTATCTCTCTCCCCCCCACTGACCAGTCCTTTTCATGCCTGATGATTTGTCTTCAGGGATGGTTCCTGTCCTGTGCCATCAGAAGTTCTGGGGAGCATTGTCTCTGGGATTCCTCTAGTCGCAATCATACCATTAGGTGTGGTCTTTTAATGAGAATTTGGGGTCTGCATCCCATTGGTCTCCTGCTCCCTCAGGAGTTGTCTGTTGTGTTTCCTGACAGGGCAGACATCGATTGTGGCCGGGCACCATCTAGTTCTTCTGGTCTCAGGATATTGTAGGTCTCTGGTTCAAGTGGCCCTTTCTGTCTCTTGGGTTCTTAGTTGTCGTGTGACCTTGGTGTTCTTCCTTTGCCTTTGCTCCCGGTGGGTTGAGACCAATTAATGTATTTTAGATGGCTGCTTGTTGGCATTTAGGACCCCAGGTGCCACAATTCAAAGTGGGATGCAGAGTGTTTTCATAATAGAATTGTTTTGCCCATTGATTTAGAAGTCCTCTCAAACCAAGTTCCCCAGACCCCAGCCCCTGCTCCGCTGACCTTTGAAGCTTTCATTTTATCCCGGAAACCTCTTTGCTTTTAATCCAGTCCAATTAGGCTGACCTTCCTTGTTTTGAGTGTTGTCTTTCCCTTCACCCAAAGCAGTTCCCATCTACAGATTGATCAATAAAAAGCCCTCTCCCTCCCTCCCTCCCTCCCTCCCCCCTTTGTAACCACAAAAGTATGTGTTCTTTTCCGTTTTTTCTATTTCTCAAGATCTTATAATAGTGGTCTTATACAATATTTGTCCTTTTGCAACTGACTCATTTCGCTCAGCATAATGCCTTCCAGATTCTTCCATGTTATGAAGTGTTTCAGAGATTCGTCACTGTTCTTTATCGATGCGTAGTATTCCATTGTGTGAATATACCACAATTTATTTACCCATTCGTCCGTTGATGGACATCTTGGTTGCTTCCAGCTTTTTGCTGTTGTAAACAGAGCTGCAATAAACATGGGTGTGCATATATCTGTTTGTGTGAAGGGTCTTGTATTTTTAGGGTATATTCCGAGGAGTGGGATTTCTGGGTTGTATGGTAGTTCTATTTCTAACTGTTTAAGATAACGCCAGATGGATTTCCAAAGTGGTTGTACCATTTTACAACCCCACCAGCAGTGTATGAGAGTTCCAGTCTCTCCGCAGCCTCTCCAACATTTATTATTTTGTGTTTTTTGAATTAATGCCAGTCTAGTTGGTGTCAGATGGAATCTCATCGTAGTTTTAATTTGCATTTCTCTAATGACTAATGATCGAGAGCATTTTCTCATGTATCTGTTGGCTGCCTGAATATCTTCCTTAGTGAAATGTGTGTTCATATCCTTTGCCCACTTCTTGATTGGGTTGTTTGTCTTTTTGTGGTTGAGTTTTGACAGAATCATGTAGATTTTAGAGATCAGGCGCTGGTCTGAGATGTCATAGCTGAATATTCTTTCCCAGTCTGTAGGTGGTCTTTTTACTCCTTTGGTGAAGTCTTTAGATGAGCATAGGTGTTTGATTTTTAGGAGCTCCCAGTTATCTGGTTTCTCTTCATCATTTTTGGCAATGTTTTGTATTCTGTTTATGCCCTGTATTAGGGCTCCTAGGGTAGATCCTATTTTTTCTTCCATGATTTTTATCGTTTTAGTCTTTATGTTTAGGTCTTTGATCCACTTGGAGTTAGTTTTTGTGCATGGTGTGAGGTATGGGTCCTGTTTCATTCTTTTGCAAATGGATATCCAGGTATGCCAGCACCATTTGTTAAAAAGACTATTATTTCCCCAATTGACTGACACTGGTCCTTTGTCAAATATCAGCTGCTCATAAATGGATGGATTTATATCTGGATTCTCAATTCTGTTCCATTGGTCTATGTGCCTGTTGTTGTACCAGTACCAGGCTGTTTTGACTACTGTAGCTATATAATAGGTTCTGAAATCAGGTAGGGTGAGGCCTCCCACTTTCTTCTTCTTTTTCAGTAATGTTTTGCTTATCCGGGGGTTCTTTCCTTTCCATATGAAATTAGTGATTTGTTTCTCTATTCCCTTAAAGTATGACATTGGTATTTGGATTGGAAGTGCATTGTATGTATAAATGGCTTTTGGTAGAATAGACATTTTTACTATGTCAAGTCTTCCTATCCATGAGCAGGGTATGTTTTTCCATTTAAGTGTGTCCTTTTGAATTTCTTGTACCAGAGTTTTATAGTTTTCTTTGTATAGGTCTTTTACATCCTTGGTAAGATTTATTCCTAAGTATTTTATCTTCTTGGGGGCTACTGTGAATGGTATTGATTTGGTTATTTCCTCTTCGGTGTTCTTTTTGTTGATGTAGAGGAATCCAAGTGATTTTTGTATGTTTATTTTATATCCTGAGACTCTTCCAAACTCTTCTATTAGTTTCAGTAGTTTTCTGGAGGATTTCTTAGGGTTTTCCATGTATACGATCATGTCATCTGCAAATAGTGATAGCTTTACTTCCTCCTTACCAATCTGGATACCCTTTATTTCTTTGTCTAGCCTAATTGCTCTGGCTAGGACTTCAAGTACGATGTTGAATAAGAGTGGTGATAAAGGGCATCCTTGTCTGGTTCCTGTTCTCAAGGGAAATGCTTTCAGGTTCTCTCCATTTAGAGTGATATTGGCCGTCGGCTTTGCATATATGCCCTTTATTATGTTGAGGAATTTTCCTTCAATTCCTATTTTGGTGAGAGTTTTTATCATAAATGGGTGTTGGACTTTGTCAAATGCCTTTTCTGCATCAATTGATAAGATCATGTGGTTTTTGTCTTTTGTTTTATTTATGTGATGGATTACATTAATGGTTTTTCTGATATTAAACCAGCCTTGCATACCTGGTATAAATCCCACTTGATCAGGGTGAATTATTTTTTTGATGTGTTGTTGGATTCTATTGGATAGAATTTTATTAAGGATTTTTGCATCTATGTTCATGAGGGATATAGGTCTAAAATTTTCTTTTTTTGTAATGTCTTTACCTGGTTTTGGTATCAGGGAGATGGTAGCTTCATAGAATGAGTTGGGTAGTATTCCGTTTTTTTCTATACTTTGAAATACCTTCAATAGTAATGGTGTTAAGTCATCCCTGAAGGTTTGGTAGAACTCTGCAGTGAAGCCATCTGGGCCAGGACTTTTTTTTGTTGGGAGTTTTTTGATTACCGTTTCAATCTCTTTTTTTGTTATGGGTCTATTTAGTTGTTCTACTTCTGAATGTGTTAGTTTAGGTAAGTAGTATTGTTCCAAGAATTTATCCATTTCTTCTAGGTTTTCAAATTTGTTAGAGTACAATTTTATGTAGTAATCTGATACGATTCTTTTGATTTCATTTGGTTCTGTTGTGATGTGGTCCTTCTCGTTTCTTATTCGGGTTATTTGTTTCCTTTCCTGTTTTTCTTTAGTCAGTCTAGCCAATGGTTTATCAATTTTGTTAATTTTTTCAAAGAACCAGCTTTTGGCTTTGTTAATTATTTCAATTGTTTTTCTGTTCTCTAATTCATTTAGTTCAGCTCTAATTTTTATTATTTGTTTTCTTCGGGTGCCTGTTGGATTCTTTTGTTGCTCACTTTCTATTTGCTCAAGTTGTCGGGACAGTTCTCTGATTTTGTCTCTTTCTTCTTTTTGTATGTGTGCATTTATCGATATAAATTGGCCTCTGAGCACTGCTTTTGCTGTGTCCCAGAGGTTTTGATAGGAAGTATTTTCATTCTCGTTGCTTTCTATGAATTTCCTTATTCCCTCCTTGATGTCTTCTATAACCCAGTCTTTTTTCAGGAGGGTATTGTTCATTTTCCAAGTATTTGATTTCTTTTCCCCAGTTTTTCTGTTATTGATTTCTAGCTTCATTGCCTTGTGGTCTGAGAAGATGCTTTGTAATATTTCGATGTTTTGGATTCTGGAAAGATTTGTTTTATGCCCTAATATGTGGTCTATTCTAGAGAATGTTCCATGTGCGCTAGAAAAAAAAGTATACTTTGCAGCAGTTGGGTGGAGAGTTCTGTATAAGTCAATGAGGTCAAGTTGGTTGATTGTTGTAAGTAGGTCTTCCATGTCTCTATTGAGCTTCTTACTGGATGTCCTGTCCTTCTCCGAAAGTGGTGTGTTGAAGTCTCCTACTATATATGTGGAGGTGTCTATCTCACTTTTCAATTCTGTTAAAATTTGATTTATGTATCTTGCAGCCCTGTCATTAGGTGCGTAAATATTTAATATGGTTATGTCTTCCTGATCAATTGTCCCTTTTATCATTATATAGTGTCCTTCTTTATCCTTTGTGGCGGATTTAAGTCTAAAGTCTATTTTGTCAGAAATTAATATTGCTACTCCTCTTCTTTTTTGCTTATTGTTTGCTTGATATATTTTTTTCCATCCTTTGAGTTTTAGTTTGTTTGTGTCTCTAAGTCTAAGGTGTGTCTCTTGTAGGCAGCATATAGATGGATCGTGTTTTTTTATCCAGTCCGTGACTCTCTGTCTCTTTATTGGTGCATTTAGTCCATTTACATTCAGCGTAATTATAGATAAGTAAGTTTTTAGTGCTGTCATTTTGATGCCTTTTCATGTGTGTTGTTGGCCATTTCATTTTTCCACCTGCTTTTTTGTGCTGAGACGTTTTTCTTAGTAGCTTGTGAGATCCTCATTTTCATAATGTTTAACTTTGTGTTTATTGAGTCGTTACGTTTTTCTTGGCTTTTTTCTTGAGTTATGGGATTGATATTCCTTTTTGTGGTTACCTTTTTATTTACCCCTATTTTTCTAAGTAAAAACCTAACTTGTATCCTTCTATTTCGCCTTGTATCACTCTCCATCTGGCAGTTCAATGCCTCCTATATTTAGTCCCTCTTTTTGATTATTTTGATCGTTTATCTATTGATTTCCATGATTTCCTGTTGTGTGTATTATTTTGTTTATTTATTTATTTTTTAGAATTAGTCTTAATTTGTTTGTTTTTGTGCTTTCCCTGTTTGAGTTGCGTTGATATCAGGACGTTCTGTTTTGTGACCTTGTATTGTGCTGGTACCTGATATTATTGGTCATCAGGCCAAACAATCTCCTTTAGCATTTCTTGCAGTCTTGGTTTAGTTTTTGCAAATTCTCTAAACTTGTGTTTATCTGTAAATATCTTAATTTCTCCTTCATATTTCAGAGAGAGTTTTGCTGGATATATGATCCTTGGTTGGCAGTTTTTCTCGTTTAGTGCTCTGTATATGTCGTCCCATTCCCTTCTTGCCTGCATGGTTTCTGCTGAGTAGTCTGAACTTATTCTTATTGATTCTCCCTTGAAGGAAACCTTTCTTTTCTCCCTGGCTGCTTTTAAAATTTTCTGTTTGTCTTTGGTTTTGGCAAGTTTGATGATGATATGTCTTGGTGTTTTTCTTTTTGGATCAATCTTAAATGGGGTTCGATGAGCATCTTGGATAGATATCCTTTCGTCTTTCATGATGTCAGGGAAGTTTTGTGTCAGGAGTTCTTCAACTATTTTCTCTGTGTTTTCTGTCCCCCCTCCCTGTTCTGGGACTCCAGTTACTCGCAAGTTATCCTTCTTGATAGAGTCCCACATGATTCTTAGGGTTTCTTCATTTTTTTTAATTCTTTTATCTGATTTTTTTTCAGCTATGTTGGTGTTGTTTCCCTGGTCCTCCAGAAGTCCCAGTCTACATTCTAATTGCTCGAGTCTGCTCCTCTGACTTTCTATTGCGTTGTCAAATTCTGTAATTTTATTGTTAATCTTTTGGATTTCTACATGCTGTCTCTCTATGGATTCTTGCAACTTGTTGATTTTTCCACTATGTTCTTGAATAATCTTTTTGAGTTCTTCAACAGTTTTATCAGTGTGTTCCTTGGCTTTTTCTGCATTTATCCTAATTTCATTTGTGATATCTTTAAGCATTCTGTAAATTAGTTTTTTATATTCTGTATCTGATAATTCCAGGATTGTATCTTCATTTGGGAAAGATTTTGATTCTTTTGTTTGGGGGGTTGGAGAAGCTGTCATGGTCTGTTTCTTTATGTGGTTTGATATGGACTGCTGTCTCCGAGCCATCACTGGGAAACTAGATTTTCCAAGTAGTCAGCTAAAAAAAAATGCAGTCAGATCCCTATCTGAATTCTCTCTCTGGCTCCGGGTATTCGGATGTTAATGCGGTCACCTGGGGAGGGTGGGGGAGGGATCTGAGAGCTAGGAGTGTAGCACCACAGAATATAGAGCTGAACACCACGTTCACGCTCCGCCCCCGTTTGCCAAAATCCGGGCTGGACGGGTCCCTGGCTAGGACACTGCTTTCCTTGCTCGGAAACCAGTCAATTCCTCCTGGGGACTTCCTCCGGTGCGCGGCACCGCTCGTGGGCACTGGGTGGGCGTTTCCCGCACGAACAGGTGGGCCCGCCCCCAGGGTCTATTCAGGCGATTATAATTAGGTCCCGCGGTCACGCCCCGCCTGTGCGCGCGCCCAAATCCCAGCGGGATGACTTCCGGGTTAAGACGCTGCTTTCCCTGTTCGGGAACCAGTCACTTCCTCCCCGGGACTTCTCCTTCCAGAGCGCCACACCTCTCGCGCGAACTGGTTTGGGGTCACCTGCACGGCCAGGTGGGCCCGCCCCCTGGGTCAATTCAGGGCAATAAAAATGGACTCCGTGTTCACGCCCCGCTTGTGCGCTCGCCCAAGCCCCGGCAGGACGGCACCGCGTCTGGGACGCTACTTTCTGCGCTTCGGGACCAATCAGTTCCTCCCGGGGACTTCTCCTTCTGGTGTGCCACACCTCTCGCGCAAACTGAGAGGGCGTCACTCGCACGACCAGGTGGTCCCGCCCCCGGGTCAATTCAGGGTAATAAAAATGGACCCCGCGCTCATGCCCCGCCCGCGCGTGCACGCGTGCCCAGATCCCAGCGGAATGGCTGCCCGTCTGGGATGCTGCTTTCCCTGTTTTGAGACCAGACACTTCCGGGGATTTCTCCCTCTGGTGTGCCGTGCCACACGCGCGGACTGGGTGTGCGTCCTCCCGCACGAACGTGTGGGCCCCGCCCTGGGGTCACTTTAGGGAAATATAGTTGACCCCCCACCCGCTCGCGCCCCGTCAGCTTCTCGCCTAACTCCCGGCGGGACGGCACCCCAGCTGGGACGCTGTTCTCCCCCCTCCCAGATCAGTCACTTCCTCCCGGGTGCTTCTCCCTCCGGCTGCGCCCCTACGCCGCCCGCGCCAACCTGCTAGGCTTCCTCCCGGGATGGGTTCGGGGGGGAAGGGGTGGGCCCCCTTTCTGTGCCGTCTGCCCCCCTGGGCTCTGCCCCCGATCGAGCTCCGAAGGTCACCTGCCTGGTGCGCTGGCTCCTAGTTCTGAAAACAGTCGCTGTCTGCCCGTATTTGTTCGTTTTCCGTCTCTAAGTCTGTGCTTGTTGTTCAGAGTTCGTAGATTGTTATGTATGTGATCGATTCCCTTGTTTTTCCGAGTCTTTGTTGCAAGAGGGATCCGCGGTAGCGTCCACCTAGTCTGCCATCTTGGCCCCCGCCTCCTATTTCTAGCTTTTTAAGGAGGCACCATATCGTTTTCCATAGCGGTTGTACCATTTTACGTTCCACCAGCAGTGCAGAAGGGTTCCAATCTCCCTGCAACCTCTCTAACATTTGTTATTTTCTGCTTTGTTTGTTTGTTCATTTGTTTTTTCTTTTCAGTACGAGTAATATTGGGGTGAGGTGGTATCACATCAGAGTTTTGATTTGCATTTCTTTAATAGCTAATGATCACAAGCGTTTCCTAAGGTGTCTGTCAGCTGCCTGAATGTCTTCTTTGGTGAAGTGTCTGTTCATATCCTTTGCCTATTTTTTAGTTGGATTATTTGTCTTTTTTGTTGTTGAAGTATTGAAGTATTCTGTAAATTTTAGAGAATAGACTATTGTCAGATACATTGTAGCTGAATTTTTTTCCCAATCTGTAGGTTCCCTTTTAACTCTTTTGGTGAAGTCTTTTGATGAGCCTAAGTGTTTAATTTTTAGGAGCTCCCAGTTATCTAGCTCCTCTTCTGGTATTTGTGCGTTGTTATCTATGGTTTGTATTGTATTTATACCATGTATTAGGGCCCCTAGTGTTGTCCCTATTTTTTCTTCCATCATCTTCATCGTTTTAGGTTTTCTATTTAGGTCTTCGATCCATTTGAGTTAAATTTTGTGCATGGTGTGACGTATGGGTCCTATTTAATTTTTTTTATAAATGAACGTCCAGTTTTGCCAGTGCCATTTGTTAAAAAGACTGTCTTTTCCCCCATTTAGTGGACTTTGGTCCTTTGTCAAATATCAGCTAACCAAAGGTGAATGGGTTTATATCTGGGTTCTGAATTCTGTTGCATTGGTCTATGTATCTGTCGTTGTCCCAGTACCAGGCCGTTTTGACTACCATGACCATGTAATAGGCTCTGAGATTAGGTAGTGTGTGGCCTCCTACTTTGTTCTTTTTCTTCAATAATGCTTTGCTTATCTAGTGCCTCTTTCCTTTCTATATAAAGTTGGTGATAAGTTTTTCTATTTTGTTAAAGAACACTGTTGGTATTTGGATCGGGATTGCATTCTATCTGCAGATTGTTTTGGGTAGAATTGACCTTTTCACAATGTTTAGTCTCCCTATCCATGAGCACACTATGTTTTTCCATTTATGTAGGACTGTTTCGGTTTCCTGCAGCAGTATTTTGTCATTTTTCTTTGTATAGGTCTTTTATATCCTGGTCAGTTTTATTACCAAGTATTTTATCTTTTCAGGGGCTATTATAAATGATATTGTTCTACTGATTTCCTTTGGGATACAAGTTTTAACGTAATGTTCCTGAACTGTTGATAGGCATCACTACCAATAGTTCTAATTATGAGACATGTATCTCTTCAAGATTAGGAAGTGGTTTCCTAAGGAAGTCCCCACTCAAACTGCTCTGGGGTGAGCAGAAAGCATAACTGCAATTATATAGCTGTAAATCAGCTGAGGGCATTTTATTTTATCTGGCAACTAACCTAATGCTTTTGAATTGTTCATGTAATGAAGCTGTTGTTGTCAAAGAGTCACATTCTCAGTTGTAGATGATGGTTTCATTCCTGTGAGAAAGCACACATATGCGCACACACATACACCAATACACTCTCAATTGAAACCACTAAGGTCAAGGTATAGGTTTGCAGAATCCTGCATTTAAACATCTGGTAAGGGGAATACAATTTATTAAAATCGATAACAAAACAATGAGCATAAGCTAATTAGAATATTATTTAATAAGTAGTGTTCATAAGGAATAGGAATACTCATTTTTGTTTTACAGCATATATACTGGCAACTTCTCTCTCTTCTAATACACATCTTTGCATCTTTGTTCTACCTCTATGTGGACGTATATAATCTTAGTAATTTAAAGCTGATGGTGGGGTAGAAATAATCTCAAAGGTTACCTAACCCAACTACCTCATTTCCCAAATTGAAGAAATTGAGGCCCACAACAGTTAAGGGACTTGTTCCAAGTTCCCCCTGTAGTTAGTGACGGAGTTAGATTTAGAACTTGGATGTCCACTGCTCAATTTACTATACCACCTTATGTCTCACTGATGGCCAAAAGATATAACCAGAGCATAAAGATAAAAAAAATATATAGCATGGCATTTTGTAATACATTTAGATAAGTGTGATTTTCTAATGGCTTAGCAAGATTTAAGCAAAAATTTATAAAAATAAAAGAACTAAAGTTGCTTCTAAGTAGCATCAATTTATTTCTCCCCCAGTCTCTATGATAGAAAAAGGAGGACATCAAGGTAAGGAGCTCCATTTGCTCAAAAATTACCAGGAATGGAATAATTCTACACCGTCTCCAAATTTCTAACACCGTTCCTTCAATAAGGAAATTAATTTTGTCTTGCAATCACACATTACGAAGAAAGTCTACGTTTGTTGTTTACATTCTGGTTGTTCTCACAGATCTTGCCTTCCTGCATTAGAGGATACATGAGAGTGCAAACAGACTATTGTCCTGCAAAGCCCTAGACTCACAAATAAAACAGATACCAGAAGAATTTTATTTGGGGAGATTTGTCCATGAATTTATATTTCCTAGACTTGCTCCCTCTTACCCTTTACAGTTTTGAATCAAATTAATAATTCTGAATTAAATGATCTTCTTATGGCTTCTACCTGACATTCCACACAGCCCAGGTCCCTTACAATTTGGCTCAAATTCCCTGGAAATCCAACAGAAATTCAATCTTGGTTTGTGAGCCTTGGCAAAGGATTCTGCTGGCCTACTCCAAACTCCCCCCAGCCGGCAGCATGCGCTCTCTTCCCTCTCTGGAGGACCCAGGGGGCCAGCTTAACTGTTTGTGTTGGTTGGCCTCCCTAAGTCCAGGGTGACGTCTCTTTTCCCTAAGCTTTAGGTCCACTGTTCCCTGATGTTGATCACCATACCACAGAGGAAAAATAAAAATTGCACAGCCATACTGAAAGAGAAAAATTCTATAGCCTTGCCCCATAATGGCTAGTTTGATCTTTGATTCCCTCCTTCGTTAGATAGTACCTTGCTCAGAGTTCCACCATGATTTGACATGCTTTTCCTAAACACCCCTCTGGCTGCCCTTCCCTTTACCATGTGTCTCAGAGCACTACAGGGTAAAAGAGTCTACAATGTGTATCACATCTGTTTTATCATTTGAGGATTCTTGATATAAGCTAAAATGATTTTCTTATGTAGTGCCTTTCCAAGCATGAAAAATTCTAGTCAGGGAAATCTCAGAACTTAAATGCGAATAATTCTCTTTTCAAAAAACAATCTGCTATCTCCTCAAGGTAACAGGTACATTTAAAGCAATGCAGTTGTAATTTTGCAACTGCATTAAACCCCAATTTTTAAATATAATGATTCTAAAATCCCTGGAAAGTTCAACAAGCAAAAATAGTCAAGAAAATTGGGGGCAAGGGGGGCTCCCATAACTTAAAAGTATCAAAAAGCTATAACAAGTAAAGCATTTTCATCCTAACCAAAAAAAAAAAAAAAAACACTTCTGAAGACAGACCACGAAATTACAAAGAGTAATAATAACGCAAAAACAAAAACTGTTGCCATGGAGTGGATTCTGACTCATAGCAACCCTACAGGACAGAGTAGAACCACCCCATAAGGTTACATAAATCTTCACGTGAGCAGATTGCCACATCTTTCTCCCACAGAGCGCTGGTGGGTTTGAACTGTGGACCCTTCGATTAACAGTGGAGAGCTTAACCAATGTACCACCAGGATTCCTTAATAATCATAAAACCAAATCCGTTGCCATCGAGTCGATTTCAACTCATAGCGACCCTGTAGGACAGAGTAGAGTTGCCCCATAGAGTTTCTAAGGAGCGCCTGGTGGATTACAACTGCAGGCCTTTTGCTCAGCAGCTGTAGCTTTTAACCACTATCCCGCCAGGGTTTTCAATAATAATAATAAGTCCCCCCAAATGATTCAAGAATACTTTAAAATTTAATAAATGTTAAAGGTGAAATTTCAAACATTTGTTTATTTGAGAGAAAAATAGTGCCCTGCTTCACAGCATGGAGCCCTGGTGGTGCAGTGGTTAAGAGCTCGGCTGCTAGCCAAAAGGTTGGCGGTTGGAACTCACCAGCCATCCTGTGGGAGAAAGATGTGGCAGCCTGCTCTTGTAAAGATTACAGCTTTGGAAACCCTATGGGGCGTTTCTACTCTGTCCTATACAGTCACTATGAGTCTGAATTGCCTTGACAGCAACGGGTTTGGTATGGTTTACCTCACAGCATATGCTATGTGAATTATTGTTCTTGGTTGCCATTGAGTTGATTATGACTCGTGAGGACCCCATGTGAATTACAGAGTTAAATTTTAAAAACCAGAAATATAAAAAGACAAAGGGAATTTTTCTCTTAACTCAGGAAGACTATGCCTTTATAAGGATAAAGGCATAAAGTATAAAAGGAAACAGGTTATAGCTGCAAGAGGGTGAGGATAAATAAACGTATGATGCAAAATCACTGTAAACAAAATACAGCGACAAAAGACAAACTAGAGAAAGTATCTACAGCATGCGTAATAGCAATGGGGTTCTGCATAAAAAGTTTTTGTAAGTCAAACAGAAAAAAAAATGAACATACTAATTAAAAATAGGCAAAGGATACCTACAGGAAACTCACAAGAAACATCTAATTGGCCCATAAACCTATATTATATGTATGATTTAAGAGTTAATGGGCCTGGTCTGAACTCCAGTATGGATAGATATAAAAATTAAAATGAGATAAAATCTCTATCTTCTAAATTTTCAAATATTAATAAAAATCCAATATTGATGGTATTGAAATAGGTTTTCTCAGACATTACTGGTGAGAGTTTAAACGGATACACATTCTGAAAAGCAATTCAGAAACATGTACCAAAAGCCTGATAAATGTCATACTTTTGACCTAGATATTTAAATGCTAGAAACTAAGACAACAATTAAAAATTATGCAAATATGTGAATACAAAGATTTTCATCATAACAGTATAATTTATAATATTTGTTAAATGGAAATATGAGAGGAAGTCAGCGCAAAGGGATAGTAGGTAAAGACCTGGTCTCCATGCATCTATTTTCATCCACACGTTTACAACTACAATGCATGGGACTGAACAGCCAAAGTTATTTAAAAAGCCTAGCCATAGGCAAGTCCAGATCATGTGAAAGGACAATGAGGGATTAAGTTTGGGGTCAATAAGAAAAAACTCTACATTAAGACCCTACTGCTTCCAGATCCCTGGTGCTTTAATATGACTGGTTGACACCGTAGAAATTCTCAACGCCTTGGAAGATTGGTAGACATTCATAACCAGGAAGGCATTCAGACCTTCTGGTTTCCAGAAGAACTTCCTACCTTGAGCCCATTATAATTAGGATCACCCTTCTTCTCATTCTGCCCTAGACTGCCCTGGTTTACTCCTATTATCTGGGTGTAAATTGTTAATAGCTCCTCCTTATATGCTCAGAGGTGTCTCCTTATTTGGATGATAGATTATATGGTCACCTTAATGACTCATTTACTTTAATTAAATAAATTTCCTGTGTTTTAATTAAATGGTGTTTTGGCACTATAGAATATATTGAAGAGCATTAACTGAAACTGCTTAATGTAATCCATTACATTATTTGCTAAGGGGCTAAGGGGGTTGCTCATTATATTTTGTTGTTTCTTCTCTTTGAGAACCCATGAAAGGCATCTCTCTGGCCTCAGCTCCAGTGTAACTATGTTTCTCCTGAGCATCTGGTGTGTTTTTGTCTCCTGAACTCTGAATTGCAGACCTGGTCCTATTGTCTTCCGTGCACTCAGCCATGGCTAGATGCTTGGAACCAGCACTGTGATTTACCTTCAGTCTGACCGTGACCTTCAAGCTCTGGGATAAGGTCCCTAACTTAGCATATATCTCCCCTTCAGACTACAAGTATGTGTTTTTCATTTTATGTATGCAGAAGTAACATTCCAACGACCTGCCATTTGACAATGCCAGATTTCTTTCTTCCAGAAGATACATGTAAAATAAGAATGTGGTAAGTGTTAGCAAAGATTACACCTTGTCAGGTCTCCTTCATACCTTGTCCATGTCTTACCATTGCTGCATTAGCAATGGTGACTCTGAACCCCAGAATTTCACCCAAGAAAGGAAACCCAAGGCTTATGTTCTGGTGTTAGTTGACTGGGAAGTTTATCCCTGTCACTGGTATCTCCCACCTGTTTCATCACTGGGGTTAGTTTTACGAGTTCTGCAGCTATGGAAAGATGTCACTTCAAAAGGCATCTGGCCGCTTAGACTCTGATCATTCTAAGAATATGATATAATTCTTCTTCCAGTTGCTAGAGAACAAGAAGTGGGTAGTAGAGGCAGCTATAGCAGAGCTTCAAGGAACGGGGCAAGCCGAGAACTGACAGCCATTTACAACACTGATTGGCAGAAAGTAGGGAGTAAAAATCAGCAAAAAATAGAGGGTTTAGGCAACAAAATATTCCAGTTTTGTTCCCCTTCCACACACACCGCCCCCCCCCCACCTCAAAGTATCTCTTTGGACCAAGCATCATCATTTCCTCAGTTATAAAGACACATTCTTAAAAAGACATAAAGACATCGTTGTACTATCCTCGCAACGTTTTGGGAGGAGGGAGAGCCCTGTGTTCTTGGCCGCATCTGCTTGGAATGGAGCTTCCGTCATGTGGAGCCAGGACTGAGGAGAGAAGGAATGGGTCTTGGTTCAAATGCCACAGGCTCTTGTGGTTTTTACTGAGATTTAGTAAGTTTTCTTAAATAAATATTTTCTTAATTTCTTTATTTCTTAAATAAATATTTTACCCTTAGTAAAATATCCAGAGATTTTCAATTAAAAAAAAAAATTTTTTTTTTTTCACCAGTTCTGGTTGTTTTTCGAGGGAGACAGTGCACAGAGCTTGTCATACCACCATTCCAGAAACAATCTCATTCATCTGAAATACTCGTTGGAGCCTCAAAGAGTTTTGTTTAATATGTCACGCAGCTGATATTATAGAACTTTCCTAAAGTTAAAGTGTGTTGCCTTCTTGCTTTCCCCTTTACTGTCACATTGTTCACTCTCTCAAAGAATCCAATTGGAAGAATCAGAAAAATCAGTGATACTGATTTTTATGAAATACCCCAGGAACCACTAGATTACTGGCCTACAATGGTTCATAAATGACTTTTGGGATACAGACAGCCTATCGTGTTTCATGTAAGACAAAAAAATTCAGCTACGGTTCTCTTCCCAATTCTTTATCTTAAATTTAATTTTAAGTCTTGGCCAATTGCTTGATACTGCCACACACCTGATATTTACCTAAGTCCAGTTTTACCAAAGGTAAACATGTTTGCAGCAATGCTTCTATGGTTCTCCACATTTTGCTTGTATTAGAAACGGAGCAGTGAATATGTGTATAGAACCACAGTCTTTCTGAATATTAATGTAGTTGCGTAAGGTCCTAGCCACCCATCTGCAGATTTAATGAGTAGATGCCATTACATCTCATTAGTCATGACTGACACTATAACAGTGTGCCAGCCAAGGAATGGCCCCAATAGAATTACACTTGACATTCTCTTCTGCCTCCTAGTTGATAGAAAACCACTGATAAATAACCAGGAATAACGTTTTATCCAGTTGTGTACTTTCCTGGTAGCTGTTTGATGTAAACCCAATTTTTGTGGTTTCTGAGTAAATCTATCCAACAACTCTCAGCCTTCCCCAAATTTTTGGAATTCTGATAGGTAGCTGGTCCCAGAAAATGCCTTTTAAAGTCTTAATCAAGCCATGATTTTGTGTTTTGAAACTACATTAATTAAGGGCATTGGGTTCTCTTTATGGGCCTGCACCGTAACCCAGGCCCAGATGCTTCTTAATATATATGAGATGGCAGGAATCAACTTAATTTACAGAAGAAAAGATGAAATCTCCCTTGAATAATTCAGGTAGACTATATAGGTTTAATTCCATCAGATTATTACTTGCTGGAGTAGTGTATTGAGAAGTATTTTGAGGCAGCAACTGTCTCCAGTGGGAAAGAATGTTGCGTGATTAGCAGGATTCACCAGGAACTTAGGAGGGAAGATGGGTAGTGCTCATGCCATCTATGTGCTGACAACAAGGGCCTAGATTCAATTATTCTGATATTGCTTCCAGGTATATGATGCTATGATCAGTAAAATCATCACTATCCACTCCAGATTGCCCCATAGGGCGACAATCCTCATGAGGCTGAATTTCTCATAAAGTATGAAAGTATGCTACAAACCTTCTTGCTACTTTAGTTTCTGTCACTGAAATCATGTTTAAACTATCCCACTTTTTTTACACTGATTACCTGTGAATAATAACTTGTCAGAAAACCCTTTGAGTTCTGTAACAAATGTTTCGAACATTAAGAAAGCCTACCAGGAGGAACCCTAGTGACATAGTGGTTAAGAGCTATGGCTGCTCACCAAAAGGCCAACAGTTCGAATCCACCAAGCACTCCTTGGAAACACTACAGGGCAGTTCCACCCTGTCCTTTAGAGTCGTTATGAGTTGGAATCAACTCGACGACAATGGGTTTGGTTTTCGGTTACCAGCAGAAGAAACTAAGAAACATTTTCCTTATCAGCTGATACGAGGGACATTGCCTAAGTAAGGCACTAGAGAAAATGAGTTGTTGTTAGGTTCCGTCAAATCAGTTCTGACTCAAAGCACACTACCTGTTCCTGCACTATCCTCACAAACGTTGTTATGCTTGAGCCCATTATTGCAGCCACTGTGTCAATCCATCCTGTTGAGGGTCTTCCTCTTTTTCAATGACCCTCCACTTTACCAAGCATGATGTCCTTTTCCAGGGACTGGTCCCTCCTGATAACACGTCCAAAGTACATGAGACGAAGTCTCATCATCCTTACTTGCAAGGAATATTGATTGTACTTCTTTCAAGACAGTTGTCTGTGCAACATGAATATTTTTTAAATTTATTTTGTTGCTGTCATTGAGAATACACACAACAAAACACACCAATTCAACACTTTTGAGTGTACAATTCAGTGACATTGATTACATTCTTCAAGTTGTGTAACTATGCTCGCCCACCTTTTCTAAGTTGTTACTCCCCCATTAACATAAACTCACTGCCCTCTAAGTTTCCTATCTAATCTTTCGAGTTTCTGTTGTCAGTTCGATCCCATACAACCAAACCAAAGAAAACCTGTTGCCATCAAGTCGATTCTGACTCATAGCAACCCCAAGGAGCAGCTGGTGGATTTGAACTGCCAACGTTTCAGTTAGCAGTCAAATGCTTTAACCACTACACCACCAGGGCTCCTTTGATCCCATATAGATAGTTCTTAAAAAAGTGCAAAAGTTCATAAAAGGCAGACATTCTTTACTAGTTAAGCTGAATTATTGTTTGGCTTTAAGAAGACTTCAGGGTATATTTTTGGTTTAAGGTTTAACAACATGAATATTTTGAGAAAAAAAAGCCAACTATATTGATGAGTGATGCCAATGAACAGAATACATCCTTTCTGGAGCATAGTGTGTCTGTACATGTAAGTGCCTATGTGGTTTTCCGTTGGTTTTACCTAAACTCAGGAATAGTCCCACATTAGCATAAAATGAGATCTGTAAATTGGCATCACTCTCTAGACTCTTAAGACACACAAAGGCAAATATATATTTTTAGTCCATTTTATCAAGCTTGTATAAAACCACTTTTCCACTTTCTTTATAGTACCGTGTGCTTCACCAACAATAGGTTTTGTGGCCAAAATATCAGTTTCTCTAGTCATTCTCATTTAAAAGCTACTGAGGACACACAAATCATTACTCTCTTGAATCTTAGAACAGGTCAATGTTTTCAGCCTCGGAAATCTTCAAATGTAATGTAATTTAGACCAGCGCCCCTCAAAGCGTGGTCCAAGGCTCAGTGCTGGTCCCCAGATTCGTTTCGATGACCCAAATGATAGTCACTGAATATCTCCTGTTTAAAAGAATAGCAACTGCACCTGCACACCACGTGTTATGGAAGTTTAATTTCAATGTCTCAAATTTCACAGGAAGTGAATAAAATAAAATTACTTCTTTAACATTTCATTTTTGCGAACTTCATATATTCTTTGTTTCCATAACGTTTGCCATTAAGAGTTATTTAAAAGGAATGCCTCCAGTTTCTGTTAACTTATTATATAGCCATCCTTTAGTAACATAAACCAATGACTGTGTGATAAAACACCCCAGTTAGAAATATAAACAGATATGTTAGAGATAAATTAAGTAATGCTGTCTCTCCTGTGACTACAACTTATGTCACTTAAAAGCAGAAATCAAAGGAAGCTTGTTTTTAGAAATATTTAGATCTGGGAGTTGTAGCAAGCAATAGCAACACTAGCTAATTAAATCAAATAGCATTCATGGTCTCTGTTAGCATTTTAGGGTTCAAGATTAAACAAGATGGAAAAAATGTGCGATCCCTTGATAAGTGTAACTTGCAACAAATTGGCAAATTGGTAGGAGTTAAAAGCCAAAAAAAGCAGGTTTGTTGTGCAATTCTTTTTTTTTTGGTAATGACTTTATAGCTCCATATCCCAGTTTGTATTAGTCATTTTGTAACATAAAGAAAAAATATATTTTAAAAACTTACTTTAAATAAATTACTCCACCAAATTGACTAACTTAAAGAAAACAGGTTGATGGTTCTATATGGAAAAAAAGGAAGAACCAAATATTCTTTGACAATGAGAATAACATAGCCAAATATAAAGTAATAATTGCAGTGAGCGCAACTTAACTTGTGTTTAGTATTGTGGCTGTTTTTAAGATGAAAACACCTAAAGTGGTACCTTGCTTTTGAATTCTAGTTTAACGAATGTCTTCGTTGGTTTTCCATGTTGATGTTTCTATATCGAATTCATTTTAAGCAATGAGATCAAGGGACTTTAAAAACTACAGTTCCCAGACATAAAATAAAGAGGTGATTGCAAAACCCAGCTAGTCTTAAAGACTGGGCTTTACCAGGGGAAAAGACAGGTATGTGGAGATGGGTAAGATTTAGGAGTTGGTTTTTTTTTTAATTGGGTAAGTTCAGCTTTCTGATCCTCGCCTTTTGTCATGAGGCTTGCTCCAACAATTGAAGGATCAGAAGGTGAGTTCTTTGCCTGTTGATTCCTTATCCCCACTATGCATGTGCAGGTGGGTGTCCCCAGATACCCGAATACAGCTTTGGCCACTGGGCGAGCCATGCAGTGGCCAATACTCAGGAGTCATAAGTGTGCTCAGGTAGGAGACAGTAAGAGCAGACCCCATACCAGTGCTATCAAAATAAGGAGCAAACCCTAACCATTAGCCACTGCAAATGTTTCTCTGTAAATAATAGAAATGATAATGGTAACAACAACAAAAATAATTCCGGAACCTTAATCTTAAAGGGAAGGAGCCCTGTGGCACAACATTTAAGCACTCAGCTGCTAACTGAAATGTTGGCGGTTTGAATTCACCCAGTGGCTCCAAGGAAGAAAGACCTGGTGATTGGCTTCCAGAAAGATTACAGCCACAAAAGCCCTATGGGGCAGTTCTACTCTGTCACATGGGGTAGCCATGAGTTGGAATCGACTCAACAGCACTCAACAACACAATCTTAAAGGCAATTTTTTTTTTTTTTTTTACTTTAGGTGAAAAAAAAAAATTTTTTTTTTTAGGTGAAGGTTTACAGAGCAAAGCAATTTCTCATTAAATAATTAATATGCATATTGTTTTGTGACATTGGTAGCCAACCCCATGACATGTCCACACACTCTCCTCAACCTTGGGTTCCCCATTACCAGCTTTCCTATCCTCTTCTGCCTTCTCACGGTCCTTGCCCCTGGGCTGGTGTGTCTCTTTAGTCTCATTTTGTTTTATGGGCCTGTCTAATCTTTGGCTGAAGGGTAAACCTCAGGAGTGACCTCAGGACTGAGCTATAAGGGTGTCTGGGGGCCATATTCCTGGAGTTTCTCCAGCCCCTGTCAGACCAGTAAGTCTGGTCTTTGTGTATGTATGTGCAAGTTAGAATTTTGTTCTACATTTTTCTCCAGCTCTGTCTAGGACCCTCTGCTGTGATGCCTGTCAAAGCAGTCAGTGGTGGTAGCCGGGCACCATCTAGTTGTGTTGGACTTAGTCTGGTGGAAGCTGTGGTAGTTGTGGTCCATTAGTCCTTTAGACCAATCTTTTCCTGTGTCCTTGGTTTCTTCACTCTCCCTTGCTCCAGATGGAGTGAGACCAGTGGCTACTCACAAGCTTTTAAGACCACAGAGACTAGTCACCAAAGTAGAATGTAGAGCATTTTCTTTATAAACCATTTTATGCCAACTGAGCTAGATGTTCCCCAAGACCGTGGTGTCCACAGCCCTCATCCCAGTAATTTGGTCCCTCAGGGAGTTCGAATGTGTCTATTGAGCTTCTAAGATTAAAGGCAAATTCTTGCCTTCCTTGAGGGAGACCTGGGTTTGATTCCCAGCTAATGCACCTCCAGTGCAGCCACCGCCTGTCAGTGGAGACTTGAATGTTGGTATGATCCTGAACAGGTTTCAGTGGCACTTTCAGACTAAGATAGACTAGGAAGAAAGGCCAGGCAATCTACGTCAAAATCAGCCAGTGAAAACCCTACGGATCACAGCAGTCCAATCCTATTGTACAGGGGTCGCCATGAGTTGGGGACCAACACAATGGCATCTAACAACAACATCTTAAAGTTCTAGGAGGAAGCAAAAACCTTAACCCCTCTTTGCCTAGCTGCTATTATCATTCTCTCCAACAACAGTTGGTCACAATTCTTATCAGGATATTCGTTCACATATTTGTCTTCTTCACTTTTCCTGTTCAAATAAGCCTCCCCCCCTTTTTTTTCCCAAGGACAAGACCAGGCCACGCCAGGAGATGACCTGGTGCAGGTCCAAGCTACTCCTTGCTCACTTCCCTCCTGGCACAGAGGCTGTCGTTTCTATGTTGGACTGTTTCTGTTTTTTCCCAGAAAAGTACTATTGAAGTTTTATTTACATGAAGTGATTCATTTCCACCTTTTTGTCCCCCTCCCCGGTAGCTTAAAAAATGCCAAAAAACCCAAAGTGCCTCATGCTCATGCTGAATCATCTTTAGATGTTCTTGAAGTATGACCCTGGGCTCATGGATTTGCCTACCACAAGAAGAACTGCCCCACAGCCTGCAGACCCAAGTACCGTTGCCTGCGTGATGTGCGTCCACCAGCACCATGGAAAGATGGAGAGTATGTGTGAAAGGGACAGAAGGGGCGGGGGAGCGGGGGGAAGCAAAAGAGAGACTTCAAGAGAGATTTGCAAGATTCAAGTAGATTCCAGGAAGCGGTGCCATCAATAACATGTGTCACTCTTGATGACATTAGGAGCCAAATTCTAGACTTCACGGCCAGCCACCAGGGGAAGTTTTTGCTGGTACAGTCACTACATAAACTCCCCTTTGGTCTTTTGGGTACCCCCTGCCCTGCAGGCATCCTGTAAATTTTTTTGACTTTATTTCACAAGGTTTCTGAACCTGCACGTCCTCCCTGTGCAGTAAGTGCCAGCAAGACTGAGGTCACAACATCACTCATAGCTGGAGTTTGGGGGAAGGTGATGGGAAGCAGCTGTTCTGTTCTCGGTTCCTGCTGCCTGAAAATCACCTGCTGCCTTACAGAGGATACAAACCACTACAGAATAATTCAGTCTTCCTGCTCTAGGATGTCCTTGTTCATTCAATCATTCAGTCCTTCAAAACTATTTACTGAGCATCCTACCGCCACTGTTTTTACCCTGTGTGGCATCTGCTAAGGGAAAGAGGAAGAGAAGGAATGGTGAAAAAACAGGTGGGCTCAAACAATCCCAACCCCCTTCTAAGCCAATTTAAGCACGAGATCAAATGGAACACAAAATTATAAATATCTGAAGGTCTCAAGGAGCAATAATTTTTGGAATGGATAGTTTTCTTTGGGTTGCCATTGGTTTAAGTCCACACTAGTTCAAACAAATTCTGAGTTAGGAAATTAACAGGAAAATACAAACTTCAATTTTATCATCTCACTTTGATTGAATAATAGCAATAAACACTATGAATGCTATCTTGAAACACCATTAAGTATTGCTTTGGTTTTCTAAGAATTCTACTTCTCTAAGATGGCTCTTGGTTTTCAAGCTACATGAAGCAGATTTTGGTTTCTAGTAAATATATTATTTTGAAAATCTTCTGTATATAAACAAACTTGTGGATCCCAAAAGAAGCTGCAGGAGGAATGTTTCCTAAAATGCTAAGAGATACCCAGGTACTAATTACAATCCCACATTTAGAAAAGAAAATGGTGTTTCGCTGATTTGAAAGAGAATAGAGGGTTGTTTTCTTCTTCTAAGTGCTATGTCTAAACATAAAAGTGGAAAGGTAGGAACGCTCAATCCCATATTTGGTAAAAATCAGTTAACTGCAGAGATAAAAACTACAATTAGCAAACTCTTGAATCCTTTTCTAAAAAGAGGTCAGCAAGTGTTTTGTCTAAAGCCAAGGGAGTATAATATGAGTCGAAAAAGCATGACACTGGTTTAATAATTTTTGTAAACTAAGGAAAAGCCTCTTGAAAACCAACTAGAAAATTTTTTGTTGATGTGATCATGTATTAAATACACTAAATATTCCAGATGGCTCTAATATCAATGAGAAAAGGCAATGGGTCTTAACATCTCAGTTTTCCATGGGATGATGTCATGTAGTTACAAGAATCTAATTTAAATAAAAACTCACACACAGAAAAGCATTTATCATTTCAAACCTATAAAAGAATTCCATGTTTTTTTGTTTTTGTTTTTTAATAAACAGAGAACACTGGCTTTTGTGTTAGGAGAATAAACCATTGTTCTAGGAAACAAGGAGACAAATAAGTTCATTTTTAGTATATTGTGTTCATTGTTAGTGTCAATGCCATGATGGAGAAAACTGCAGAGAAAGTAAAAATCATCCCTATTATTAGAAGGTGGTCTTTTCTTCTATTAAATAGGCTTGTTGTTGTTGTTAGTTGCCGTCTAGTTGGCTCCGACTCATGGTGACCTTAAGTATAACAAAAGGAAACATTGCCTGGTCCTAAGCCATTTTCATGATTGTTAACATGTTTGAGTTCTTTGTTGCAGCTATCGTGTCAGTCCACCTCACCGAAGGTTTCTCTTTTTTCACTGACTCTCTGCTTTACCAAACGTGATGTCCTTTTCTGGCATTGGTCTTTCCGGATGACGTGTCCAAAGTAAGTAAGACAGAATCTTGCCATCCTTGCTTCTAAGGAGCATTCTGGTTGCATTAGCCTTGAGGGTAGTATAAATGATAGCTGATTCCCCTAGCCTCCAAATAAGACCCCTACTGGCCATCACCTTGACTTTAGCTTTGTGAGACTCTGAGCAAAGAACCCGGGCTGAGCTGCCTGAATTTCTGGCTTACAAAACTGTGGTATAATTAAAAGGTGTTTGTTTAACCTGCTAAATTTGTGGAAATTTGCTATGCAGAAATAGAAAACTAACACATTAGGAAAATAAGTTGACTAAACATCAATTCTTTGCTTTGTTTAGTCAAAATTCTGAGTGGATCAATCAGAGCCATGCTTCATTCCTGGTCCCTTCTCCCTTTCAACATTTCTGGTCATGGCTTTCCTTTCTTTTTATCCATTCCCTACTTGCCATACCTGCCTGGGAGGCTGTTTTCCAGTTATGACTCAGCCTCCTCCCATCAAGGTGTTTTATCTCTATCCTGACTTGCACCCTTAGACCCACCTCATATGAAGCCTCTCCTAACCCAATGCTGGACTCCACATCATTAGAACTGCTGATAACACCCTCTCATTTTGCACCAACATAGAGGGCAGGAACTATTCAGATTCTAACATGGATTCTTTTTTCATCACAGCAGGCTGCCTTCCTGGAAGAAAAAAAAAAAGAAGGATGGATATGGAAAACATTTCAGAAGAGTAATAACCAGCTTTGGTACTGACAAGATATGGAAGATGATGAGTCAATGGTGTGAAGCTGGGGAGCATGGAGAATGGTGAAGTTACCATCAGATGCGGAAAACTTAAGGGAGCTGCTAACCTGTAGGGGTCAGATGATGAGACTGGTTTTATCATGCTGAGTGTGAAGTATTAGAGAGGCACCCAAGCTGATGGTATGTCCCTTGAAACTATAAGGTCTTTAAGGGCAAAGACACTGTCCATCCTATTCATTATGGTAGCCCCAGAGCCTTTCATAATTTTAAGTGCCCACAAAATGTTTTCAAATAGGCTAATGGAGATGTAACTTATTCATTTAGCAATTCTAAGTACTCAGCTGGGGTTTGGAGGGAAGGAAGTAGGGAAAGGGGGATATCTTCTATATCTAACAGTTAGGTGTTAAAACTACAACAGAGTAGGAAAGCCTTAGTCCTAAGCCACAAATTAACATTTAAGAAGAAATCTTACAGGAAGCCCAGAATAGGTGAAAACTGAACTCAGATTGAGTATTAGATGGTATTACAGACTGATTATTAGTTTTGTTGGGTATAATAATGGTATTGTGGTTGTAGATTTTTCTAAAAGCCATCTTCTGTTTGGGATATGCACTAAAATAAATGGAGATAGAAATACACAAAGTCTGTATTTTGCTTTAAAATATCCTCTGAAAGTGTGTGGAGGGGGGATGGGGTGAAAATGATGAAACAGAAAAATGAATGGTTGTTAAATCTGGGTGATAGGTGCACAAGGATACATTGGTGTAAAAATGGCATATGTCTGACCTCCTCTTACTTCACAAGGGGGAAAAAGAATCAAGATCAACAGCCCACAGCTGATTTCTATGAGTTGGAGGTCAGATATGCCTTCTCTCTCTGCCATCTTTACCAACTCTGACTCCAACCGTCCCTCCCACATCACTCTCTACTTCTCTCCTGGGTTCAGTAATTCACTGCAATGGCCACACAGAATCCACAGATCACACTCAAGATTATGAGGTTTATTAGGGAAGTAACAGTTACAGTTCAGGTTCAGGAACACTGAGGATACAGTTCTTTCATAAGGATAGACTCTTCCCAGCCATGCTTGCAGGCACGCCTCTCCCTGGCCTTATGCCTCTGCTCAAAGGCACTCAGCTTTCTCTCTCTGTGGACAGAGACCCAACCACACTGTCTCCTGCTGCCAGGTCTCTGCTGCTGGGTCTCTCCTCCCCGGTCTCTCCTTCCTTGGTGGTGGTGGAATCTTCTCTCTTTCCCGCCTCTGGGGTGGCTTATTTCAAGCCTAGCAAAACTGACCAATCCCCTTGGTGGGCTACAATTACCCTATCACACAGTCGTTCCCAATTGCCTCCATTGGAGTTACAAGGCCATGAAGAGAAAAGCCACACAAAAACAGCCATTATACTGCAATTGGAAAATTCTCCCTACCTTTGTGTTGATTTGGAAATTACCATAATAAAAGCTTTAGGAAGAAAGGAAGAGAAAGAAAGCCCAGGAAATAAATGAATAGCTACAACTGGTTGTCAACTATTTTTGATCGACATTCCTCACTTGCCCTCAGAGTCTCCTATAAATCCAATTTTTTTGAGTTTAGTGATTCTCATCTGTTTCTATGTCTTTAGAGAGTTTTCATTCTTCTGTTTATCAAATATTTACCAAAAGGTGACCCCTATATGAGGCATTCTATACTAGGACTGGATTAATATAAGAGACAAACATGTTATATCGGAAACTGACATGTTATTTTTACTCTAAAATATAGTTATTTTGCAATTTTATATGGTGACAGCACTGAGTTTTTTGGGTATATGGGATAGACCTCATTGAACAGCTGTAAAATACATGGGCACAGTGCTCCATTCCCCACATTCTAATGTGCTAAAAACAAGGATTATTGTTCTTGCCATATTGTATCACTACTTACAGGACCTCTCTCAATCTGACTCCATCAGAGAAGGCAGGTTTGAAAGAAGAGACCACCTGCTTCAGAGGTAGAGCTGGAAGGGGCAATGCCCACCCAGTCTGAAGAGGTACCAGCCAGCCCTAAGTAGCCCTGTGACCTAGTCTTATAATGACAACCCCAACATAAGAGTTAATCTCCTTAATGGAAAACAGATATGTTTCTTTCTTATGTCTGTTACGGTTCTGGCCTTAAACATTTCCTGCCGCCTGAGTACTCTGCTCAGCTGAGAGGAGGGAAAAGTCATGAGGATCCATGATGTCTCCAAAGCAGTGAGGGTAAAGCACAGCAGAAAAGATTACCTAGAAAATACCTTTCTTCTCTACTCATCCCTTCCTATTGATACCCAGGGGCTCGAGGGGTAAAAAAAGAGTTTGGTCAGGTCATTGAATAAAATGTGGCTGATAGACAAAGGATATCTCATTTTTTGTTCCTGACAAAGTCTGTTTCTCTGGTGATACAGGACTGTGTCTTGAGAAAAATGGATTCTGCAGGGTTTGTTAAATTCCAGGACCATGTTTGGAGGAACATGCAGCAGTTCAGACATTTGTACAGTCTCCACTTTTAGACAAAATGAAAGAAAAATGGCACCACGCTAAGCACAGGAGCTCAGAACAAATGATCTAGAAAGATCTAACTTAGTAATCATTGGTTCCTAATGTCTTGAGAATAAGTCACATTGCAGCAGAAAAGATTCAGGACTTGGGAACAAAAGGTCCAAGATTGCATCTTTGCTTTGTCAATTACTGGTGTGAAAGAGTCACTTAACTTCCTTGACCCTCAGCTTCCTGATTAAAAATGGGGCAATAACACAGTCCAGGGTTGTTGTGATGGTTAAATAGGCCATTTGTGTGCATTGGTAACCTGTTATTCATCGTATTGAATGAAGCAGGTACAAGTTAATCAGGCCAAAAAGCTCACGTGTATGAAAATGTAACTTTATTTTAAGCTCCCACTCCAACCAGTGATAGAAATTCAATCTTGCCAGTTCCAGGTAAATCGGGTTGATTCGAGGTATTCTGGTATTCTCAGTTAAGAGTGTTTGACACTGTAATTTTTGACTGTGTGCATATGAACCTTCTCCCTTTGGGTAGAATGGGGATGTGGGGGAGACACTTCACAATAAATGGTAGCAGAGCCTCCCCCACCACCAATCAGGATCAAAGCCAAAGATATGCCCACTCCCTGCTCCCAAGCAGCTGGAGAGTGGGCAGGTGACTAATGCTGGGCCAATAGGATAGTCTTGCCCAAAACATCAAATCAGCAGTGAGTAGGAAGCAAGGGACCCTGGAGAATTTATTCTGGCAGTAGCAGCAGTAGTGGCATCCAAAGTGCTATTCTGGGAGTGGTGGAGATTGACTGCTGTGATGTCCTGTGTCCAGTTCTGACAGCGGTGGCGATGCCAGTGGTGGTGTCATCAGCATCTAACCAGACGCTTCCTGTGCTGTGGTTTTGGCTGAGGGTGGTTCAGCCCTTTTTAGGTACCCATTGATTCCAAGGACTCCCTGGTATCCTTCCTGTAAATTCCTTTTCTCTTTATATTAACTGGAATTGGTCTCTTTGTTTGTAACCAAGAGTCCTGACAAGTTTTGTTAAATATTTCTCCCTAAATTTCCCTTGGCGGGGGTGTGGCTTCTAAGCTCAAGAGGCCCACATAGCATCATCACATCCAGATGAGTCTCCAGGACCTTGATCATTATTTGTTCTACACAGGCAACTCTAAGATGTGCATTGTTCCATCTAGTCCTCAGTTTTCATGCCCTGTCCATGTTGGCCATGCCTGAGATGTCCTGTTCCCATCTGGTCCTAGATCTTATGGTTCACACCATACCTAATATGGCATCTCCATCCTCCAAGTCTCCCAGCCTCAGTCTCAGGTGCTGACCAATGTCACTCACATATGAAGAATTTGCCACCCCTGTAGTGCACATGGAGGTTCTGTGGATTTGCCTTAGTTTTGTCTGCCTTAGCATCCAATGCAGATGTTTCTGTTTGTCTGATTCACAGTGGCACAAAGAACTCTGGGGGCTTACTGCATCCCAAGACCTCCAGCAAGAAGTGAGGCATAGGATTCCTCTATTTTTGGATCCCCAAATCTGTCTGCGGCTTCTACAGCCACCCCCTGGGATTTCAGTCCAGGATAGGAGTGGGGCAGGCTGAAGGGCCTGTTCCTGAGAACATTCATCAGAAACTATCATGGTGTTTATCAACTCCCTCCTACCCCCAGGTTGGAGGATCTTGTACTTCTTTGAGAGGAAAGGAACAGGCAGCCCAGACATATCACACACATATTCTTCTACATTTAGTCCATAATTATTCAGATCAAGACTTTGGGATACATATTGCTTTTTAATCAAAATAATGTATGCACATAGCTATTTTAAAAATCATATTAAAAGGCTGTAATAAGAATTATAGTAGCAACGAGAGGCAGAACGAAGATAGCGGAATAGACAGACACTTCCGGCAAGCCCTCTTTACAACAAAGACCTGAAAAAACAAGTGAAACGAGTATATTTGTGACAACCTGGGAGCCCTAGCATCAAAGGCAAGCTTAGTCAATGAACTGAGGGGCGGAGGAAGGAAGAGACTGCTCAGGGCGGAGAGGAGTTACAGGACCTGAATCACAGGGAGAACTCAGGCACCATTCCCAGAGCTGCGGCAGTGGCGGTGGGCTGGTATAGCATTCGGCCACAGTTTCCTCAGGGAAAAGCAGCCAGCCACACAGCCTATTCACACCTCCGGAACCTGAGGAGAACGGCACGCTAAGCAAAAGCAAAGTACTTGCGTATATTTTACTGTGCTCCCCCCCACACCCAAGGCGGCTTTAGTGGCTGAATCCCTGGGCCTGAGATAGACCCTGGTGAGCACCTAGAGCCATCCTCCCGGACTTGGGGAAGGAAAAAATTTGCAATTCGGAGGGAAAAGATAATTTGCTAGCTCCATTAACCGGGGGAGCTCAGCACAGAAGCGGCTCCTGTCCAGGCATAAATCGTCCATGGACCTTGAGCACCTTTCCCTTCTCCATGGATCTGTGTGGGCCTATTTTGGGAGAATAAGCCCTTGTTGACAAACTCCAACTATTTCAGCTGTGCAGTGGAGAGGTAGGTGTTTGACATTTGACATTGCTTTGCCTATTAAACAAGGTCCTCACCTACCCACATCAGGGACCTAAGGACTGGTAGCTCCACTCAGGTCACACAGCCACCCACAACAGAGGTCCAAAGATAACTGGTGCCTCCCAGTCCATACAACCAAAAACTTTGGGTGCCCATGGTCCATCTGCAGAACCCACCCACCAGCATGCTCTAGGGAATGGAGACACGTTTTCCTCAGAGACACCTGGGAGTCGATTCTCAGCCCCCTGCCTTGTTCAGACCGTGACTCCAATCAACCCTACCCCTCTAAGACAGGACAGAGCCTGTACCACACACTTGATGATCAGCTACCTGGAAACCTAAGCTGAATTCATACATGAAAACTGAATGAACTCCTAGACTGATATACCTGATAACAGCTCTAGCCAGCTGGGGACAGGACAACAGAGCTCCAAAGGTGAAAATAATCAAGCTGGCTCACTCAAGCAACCCATAGGGTATACCAAAACAAAACAAAGCAAGCAACTACGACAGTAAGCAAGTATAAACTAATACAATAACTTACAGATGGCTCAGAGACAACAGTCAATATCAAGTCACATAAAGAAACAGACCATGATCACCTCAACAGGCTCTCAAAACAAAGAATCCAGGGATCTTCTAGATGAAAGTGCATTCCTGGAATTACCAGAGCCAGAATACAAAAGGTTGATATACAGAACCCTTCAAGACATCAGGGAGGAAATGAGGCAATATGCAGAACAAGCCAAGGAACACACAGACAAAGCAACTGAAGAAATTAGAAAGATTATTCAGGAACATAATGAAAAGTTTAATAAGCCAGAAAAATCCATAGACAGGCAGCAATCAGAAATTCAGAAGATTAATAATAAAATTACAGAATTAGATAACTCAGTAGAAAGTCAGAGGAGCAGAACTGAGCAAGTAGAAGGTAGAATTTCTGAACTCGAGGATAAATCACTTGGGACTAATATATTTGAAGAAAAATCAGATAAAAGAATTTTAAAAAATGAAGAAACTTAAGAATCATGTGGGACTGTATCAAGAGAAATAACCTATGAGTGATTGGAGTGCCAGAACAGGGAGGGATAACAGAAAATACAGAAAAAAATTGTTGAAGATTCGTTGGCAGAAAAATTCCCTGAAACTGTGAAAGATGACAAGATATCTATCAAAGATGCTCATCGAACTTCACATAAGGTAGATGTTAAAAGAAAGTCACCAAGACATATTATAATCAAAGTTGCCAAAACCAAAGACAAAGAGAGAATTATAAGAGCAGTGAGGGATAAACAAAAATCCACCTACAAAGGAGAGCCAGTAAGAATAAGCGTGGACTACTCGGCAGAAACCATGCAGGCAAGAAGGCAATGGAATGACATATTTAAAAAATTGAAGGAAAAAAATTGCCTGCCAAGAATCATATATCCAGCAAAACTGTCTCTTAAATACGAAGGTGAGCTTAAGACATTTCCAGATAAACACAAGTTTAGGGAATTTGTAAAAACCAAACCAAAACAACAAGAAATACTAAAAGGAGTTCTTTGGTTAGAAAATCAATAAAATCAAGTATCAACCCAAGACTAGAACACTGGCCAGAGCAACCAGAAGTCAACCCAGACAAGGAAATCCAAAAACACAAAGCAAGATTATAAAAAAAAAAAGCCCAAAACATGGTAATAGCGATGTCATTATATTAAAAAAGACAACATTAAAATAATAAAAAGAGACTAAGAAATGTAATCATACACCTTCCATATGGAGAGGAAGATATGGTGATACAAAGAAATAAAGGTTAGGTTTAAATTTAGAAAAATAGGGGTAAATAATAAGGTAACCACAAAGGAGACAAACTATTCTACTCACTGAAATAAAATACAAGAGAAAAATACAGGCTCAGAAGAAACAAAATCAACAACAACAAATATGAGGAAAGGACAATATATAAAGAAAATGCACTCAGCGTATAAAATCAAGTGGGAAAAAGAAACTGTCAACAACACACACAAAAAAACATCAAAATTATAGCACTAAACTCATACCTATCCATAATTACCCTGAATGTAAATGGACTAAATGCACCAATAAAGAGTCAGAGAGTGGCAGGATGGATTAAAAAACAAGACCTATCTATATGCTGCCTACAATAGACACGCCTTAGACTTAGAGACACAAACAAACTAAAACTCAAAGGATGGAAAAAAATATATCAAGCAAACAACAATAAAGAAAAGACCAGGAGTGGCAATATTAATTTCTGACAAAATAGACTTTAAACTTACATCCATCGTAAAGGATAAGGAAAGACACTATATAATGTTTAAAGGGACAGTATACCAAGAAGATATAACCATATTAAATATTTATGCACCCAATGACAGGGCTGCAAGATACATAAAACAAACTCTATCAGCATTGAAAAGTGAGATAGTCAGCTCTACAATAATAGTGGACACATCAACACACCACTTGCAGTGAAGGACATGACATGCAGAAAGAAGCTCAATGAAGACACGGAAGATCTAAATGCCACAATCAACCAACTTGACCTCGTAGACATATACAGAACACTCCACCCAACAGCAACCAAGTTTACTTTCTTTTCCAGTCCACATGGAACATTCTCTAGAATAGACCACATATTAGGTCTTAAAGCAAGCCTTAGCAGAATCCAAAACATTGAAATATTACAAAACATCTTCTCTGACCATAAGGCCATAAAAGTGGAAATCAATGACAGAAAAAGGAGGGAAAAGAAATCAAACACTCGGAAACTGACAATACGCTGCTCGAAAAAGACTGGATTATAGAAGACATTAAGGATGGAATAAAGAAATTCATAGAATCCAATGAGAATGAAAACACTTCCTATCAGAACCTTTGGGACACAGCAAAAGCAGTGCTCAGAGGCCAATTTATATCAATAAATGCACACATTCAAAAAGAAGAAAGGGCCAAAATCAAAGAATTATCCCTACAATTTGAACAAATAGAGAGCAACAAAAGAAACCCACAGGCACCAGAAGAAAACAAATAATAAAAATTAGAGCTGAACTAGATGAAATAGAAAACAGAAAAACAACTGAAAGAATTAACAAGACCAAAAGCTGTTTTTTTGAAAAAATCAACAAAATTGATAAACCATGGGCCAAACTGACAAAATAAAAACAGGAGAGGAAGCAAATAACCTGAATAAGAAATGAGATAGGGGATATGACAAAGGGCCCAACTGAAATTACAAGAATCATATCAGATTACTATGAAAAACTATACTCAAACAAATTTGAAAACCTAGAAGAAATGGATGAATTCCTAGAAACACAGTACCTACCTAAACGAACACAAACAGAGGTAGAACAACTAAATAGACCCATAACAAAAGAAGAGATTGAAAAGGTAATCAAAAAACTCCCAAGAAAAAAAGCCCTGGTGCGGACGGCTTCACTACAGAGTTCTGCCAAACTTTCAGAGAAGAGTTAACACCACTACTACTAAAGGTATTTCAGAGCATAGAAAAGGACAGAATACTACCAAACTCATTCTATGAAGCCACCATATTCCTGATACCAAAACCAGGTAAAGACACCACAAGAAAAGAAAATTATAGGCCCATACTCCTCATGAATGTAGATGCAAAAATCCTCAATGAAATTCTAGCCAATAGAATTCAACAACATATCAAAAAAATAATTCACCATGACCAAGTGGGATTCATACCAGGTATGCAGGGATGGTTCAAAATTAGAAAAACAATTAATGTAATCCACCACATAAATAAAACAAAAGACAAGAATCACATGATTTTATCAACTGATGCAAAAAAGGCATTTGACAGAGCTCAACACTCATTCATGATAAAAACTCTCAGCAAAATAGGAATAGAGGGAAAATTCCTCCACATAATAAAGGGCATTTATACAAAGCCAACAGCCAACATCACCCTAAATGGAGAGAGCCTGAAAGCATTCCCATTGAGAATGGGAACCAGACAAGGATGCCCTGTATCACCACTCTTATTCAACATTCTGTTGGAGGTCCTAGCCAGAGCAATTAGGCTAGATAAAGAAATAAAGGGCATCCAGATTGGCAAGGAAGAAGTAAAAGTATCTCTATTTCCAGAAGACATAATCTTATACACAGAAAACCCTAAGGAATTCCCCAGAAAACTACTGAAACTAATAGTTCAGCAGAGTATCGGGATACAAGATGAACACAGAAAAATCAGTCGGATTCCTCTACACCAACAAAAAGAACATCGAAGAGGAAATCACCAAATCAATGCCATTTACAGTAGCCCCCAAGAAGATAAAATACTTAGGAATAAATTTTACCAGAGGTATAAAAGACTTATACAAAGAAAACTACAGTACACTTCTGCAAGAAACCAAGAGACTTACATAAGTGGAATAACATACCTTGCTCATGGATAGGAAGACTTAACATTGTAAAAATGTCTATTCTACAAAAAGTGATCTATACATTTAATGCAATTCCAATCCAAATCCCAACGACATTCTTTAATGAGATGGAGAAACAAATCACCAAATTCATATGGAAGGGAAAGAGGCCCCAGATAAATAAGACATTAATGAAAAAGAAGAGCAAAGTGGGAGGGCTTACTTTACCTGATTTTAGAACCTATTATACCTCCACAGTAATCAAAACAGCCTGGTACTGGTACAACAACAGATACGTGGACCAGTGGAACAGGATGGAGAATCCAGACATAAATCCATCCACATATGAGCAGTTGATATTTGACAAAGGCCCCAAAACAGTTAAATGGGGAAAAGACAGTCTTTTTTATCAAATGGGGCTGGCATAACTGGATATCCATCTGCAAAAAAGTGAAACAAGACCCATACCTCACTCCATGCACAAAAACTAACTCAAAATGAATCGAAGACCTAAATATAAAATCTAAAACGATAAAGATCATGGAAGAAAAAATAGGGACAACATTAGGAGCCCTAATACATGGCATAAACAGTATACAAAACATTATAAAGAATGTAGAAGAAAAACTAGATAACTGGGAGCTCCTAAAAATCAAACACCTATGCTCATCCAAAGACTTCACCAAAAGAGTAAAAAGACTACCTACAGACTGGGAAAAAGGTTTTAGCTGTGACATTTCTGATCAGCACCTGATCTCTAAAATCTACATGATACTGCAAAAACTCAACTGCAAAAAGACAAATAACCCAATTAAAAAATGGGCAAAAGATATGAATAGACACTTCCCTAAAGAAGGCATTCAGGTAGCTAAGAGATATATGAGGAAATGTTCACGATCACTAGCCATTAGAGAAATGCAGATCAAAACTACAATGAGATTTCATCTCACTCCAACAAGGCTGGCATTCATCCAAAAAACACAAAAGAATAAATGTTAGAGAGGTTGTGGACAGATTGGAACACTTATACACTGCTGGTGGGAATGTAAAATGGTACAACCCTTTGGAAATCAATTTGGCACTTCCTTAAAAAGCTAGAAATAGAACTACAATACAATCCAGCAATCCCACTCCTTGGAATATATCCTAGAGAAATAAGAGTCTTTACAAGAACAGATATATGCACACCCATGTTTATTGCAGCACTGTTTACAATAGCAAAAAGATGGATGCAACCAAGGTGCCCATCAACGGATGAATGGATGAATAAATTATGGTGTATTCACACAATGGAATACTACACATAAAGAATAGTGAGGAATCTGTGGAACATTTCATAACATGGAGGAACCTGGAAGGCATTATGCTGAGTGAAATCAGTCAGTTGCAAAAGGATAAATATTGTATAAGACCACTACTATAAGAACATGAGAAATAGTTTAAACTGAGAAGAAAACATTGCTTTGTGGTTACGAGAGTGGGGAGGGAGGAAGAGTGGGAGAGGACATTCACTAATTAGATAGTAGACAACTACTTTATGTGAAGGGGAAGACAACACACAATACAGGAGAGGTCAGCACAATTGGACTAAACAAAAAGCAAAGAAGTTTCCTGAATAAACTGAATGCTTCAAAGGCCAGCATAGCAGGTGCAAGGGTCTGGGGACCATGGTTTCAGGGGACATTGAAGTCAATTGGCATAATAAAATCTATTAAGAAAACATTCTGCATCCCACTGTGAAGAGTGGCATCTGGGGTCTTAAACGCTAGCAAGCAGCCATCTAAGATGCATCATTAGGTTTCAACCCACCTGGATCAAGGGAGAACGAAGAACACCAAGGACACAAGGCGATTACGAGCCCAAGAGACAGAAAGGGCCACATGAACCAGAGACCTACATCATCCTGAGCCCAGAAGAACTAGTTGGTGCCCGGCCACAATCGATGACCGCCCTGACAGGGAACACAACAGAGAAGCCCTGAGGGAGCAGGAGAGCAGTGGGATGCAGACCCCAAATTCTCATAAAAAGGCCAGACTTAATGGTCTGACTGAGACTAGAAGGACCCCAGTGGTCATGGCCCCCAGACCTTCTGTTGACCCAGGACAGGAACCATTCCCGAAGCCAACTCTTCAGACATGGATTGGACTGGACAATGGGTTGGAGAGGGATGCTGGTGAGGAGTGAGCTTCTTGGATCAGGTGGACACTTGAGGCTATGTTGGCATCTCCTGCCTGGAGGGGAGATGAGAGGGTGGAGGGGGTTAGAAGCTGGTGAAATGGACACAAAAAGAAAGAGTGGAGGGAGAGAGCGGGCTGTCTCCTCAGGGGAGAGAGTAATTGGGAGTGTGTAGCAAGGTTTTCGGGGGTTTTAGGAAGGTGTATATGGGTTTTTGTGTGAGAGACTGACTTGATTTGTGAACTTTCATTTAAAGCACTATAAAAATTAAAAAAAAAAAAAGAATTGTAGTAGCCTGCTTCAGCTTTTCCAGTTTCTCAAGCAATAACTTTTAAATATTTTAGCCATTTATTTTAAAATAAGATTATACTGCCATTTGTTGACTTATCTATTAGCTTCTTCTTATGACAGGTGATGTGTATTTAGACCTGCTACATTTCCCATTTCTCTTGCCCTCCCTGCCACTAAAATCTTCATGAAAACACATTAAATGCATAAATATGCACTGAAAGAAAAGACAGTTATTTGATTGTCAGACAACCTATTGCTAGAATCTGGAGAAAGCCGCTCTGCCTAAAATATTTACATAGTTGAACTGAGAATCACAGTTAACAAAATCAGAATGTAAATATTAAAAATGATTATTAAAAGATAATCTAGATAAAGCAATAGTATTCATAAAATTACACAAACAAAAAGGGGAAAAGGAAGTTTTGGGAGCAGGGATAGGAGGAAAAACATGCCAAATCATTTATTCCGCATATAAAAGAATTAAAATACATACATTCTTGACTTTGTTTAACAGAAAAATAATATATCACAAGAATAACTTAGAGGTTATACTACCAAACTTAAAAAGGGATTAATATTCTCTAAATTATTGGGAAGAGAAAAATCAAAGAAACTATATTCTATATAGGAAAAGAAGAAATTTCAGAAAATGAGGACATGTCATTGACAAAATATATAAAGATAATATACAGAAGATTACAGAAGACCAAACAGAGTGTTTTCAACAATAAACATAAATGGTTTCAAATTCCTTATTGCAAGTCAAAGGCTGAGATTTGGTTAAGAAACAAAATTCAACCTTAGGCTGTTTATCAAGCTCTTTAAGTCAAACGAGTCTATTTTTAAATACAGATTCTGCCCTATACTAGCCATCTGATTTAGGTAGGTCTCTGAACACCTCTGCAACTCAGTCTTCTCATCTGTATAATAAAAACGAAATGCCTACTTCACATAGCTATGGCACTATGAAACGAGACTGAACAAACCCCAGAGCCTTCTGTTGCACCCTATCAGCGTATTTTCACGTTCTAAGTAGCACAGCCCAGGATTCAAAGGCAACTTAAAAATAATTTTAATCTTTCTTTGCATCTCTTGAAAACATAAAGGAAATTCAATTCATAACTTAAAGCATGATTTCTTAAGATTCCAGTTCACAGCTGCTCTAGAGCCCCCACCGAAATCCCTCAGCACAGTACGCCTTTGCCAAGCTCTCCTTAACACGGGGCTGTGCCTGCTCTTCTCTCCTCATTACCTTCCCTACTTTACTCCTGCACCAGTCTTGTCTGTCTCTACCCACTTCCCTAATTCTGAATTTAAAAACCATAAGAACCCAACCATACCATGAGATCTCTTCTTCTAGAAGAGAGGAAGAGAGAAGTGCAAAGACTTAAGAGGCAGAGACAAGGGAGGGAAGAAGTAAAACAGGAAATATACTTTAATAAGTTTTATCTCCATCATATATGTAAAGTGCCTCACAGATAATAAATAGCTAATAAATACTATTTCCCTTCTGAATGACTCCCAACATTTCATTCATGCTTAGTCTTTGTATTTCATATATATTCCATAAACAAAAATAATTATTTAACCCTTGACTACTAAATTTCTCAACACTGTCTTCTCAGCTTTACCAAATTAGCAATTTGAAAATGATTCCCAGAAGAGGGATAGCTGTTTTAAAGCAAACGTATGATTCAGATAAAATAAAAACCTATTATTACAACATTAATAATCACCTCCTAAGGTCTCTATTCTATGCCTGATTTTTTTTTTTTTTTTTTTTGCATTTTCTTAAAGCAAGGCACACCTGCACCCTTACCATTCCTCAGGGAACCAAAGTAAAACCAGACCCCACAAAAGACCCCCTTGGTTCTTCCAACCTTCTTAGAAGTAAGATTTTTTTTTTTCTCCTGACATTTTAGAAGTGTTATTAAAACTCACTGGATTCTTGGGATTTGGAGAAGGAAGAAAAGAAACAACTGAAACCTTGACTTTCCTCCCCTGGATATCATGTTTGTTTTGACATGTGGGTGTGGTGTGCTTTTCTGGCTCTGACTGTGCAAATTCAACCCTGGGTGTCTACAGGACACAGCACAGCCAAGTCTAGGCAGCTTGGACACGGAGTATTGCTTTTCATTCTACAGGTCATTCACACACAGCTGTTAGACTCAGGTGTCACAGCTCCAAGTTGGCTTGCTCTTTATTAAGATCTTAAAATACATACTTACGTGTCTGATAACAAAAAGCAGGGAAAATGACTAATGAAGAATTTTACGTGGTGGTAGATACGGGTTTGGGAGGTCACGGATCTGTAGGAAGGATACAGGTTGCAAGTTTATGAACCTTTGGTCGAGACACCAGTTGCTATTTTATGACATATTTCTAATTCTGTGGTAGGATGCTATCATCCCTGCCACCTCCTCTTCTCATTCTTCAGTCCTGTGTGCCTCACATTTCAGTCGGAGGTCTTCTTAGATGTCTTTGAAAGTTTAAGGTGGCATCTCCCTATGTATCTTGGCATTTTGTGTAGAAAAGTGGCAAATGTTGTTTCAGAATTTCTTCTGTTGAAATGACTTCTAGTATTTTCTTTGCCTCAGTGATCATCTTTCCCTTCTTCCTCTCATGAATTTTCCTGCTTCCACTACATAGAATGAACTACTTAAAGTTCATGCATTCGTTATGTTATTTCAAAACTCCATAACTTTGTACATGCTGCTTCCTCTGCCTAGAATTCCTTTTCTTTGCTTCATGTAGCTATTGCCAACCTGTTCCTCAAAACTCCCCTCAAGTGTCAACTCTTCCCAGATGTCTTCCTTGACTCCTGCATTGTGTTCTCAAAGCAGACTGCTGTCATTTTAGAAGCCAGTATTTGCTGAGCACTCACTGTCAGACATTGGGTTAATCGTGTGTCGTTGTTAGCTGCTACGAAGTCACCTTCTAACTCATGGAAACCCTATGGAGCAGTTGTGCTCTGTAACACATGGGGTCGCCTTGGGTAAGCATGTAACCTCTATTAATTAATTTAATCCTCATGACAATCTGAGGTTGTAAGAACATTGTTTATTACTGATGAAGAAATAGAGGTGTAGAAACATTAAGGCACTTGCTACCAGCCATGCAGCTTCTGAGCGACGAAGTCCAAATTCAAGTGCAAGCCTGTCTGACTTCAAAGCCTATCCTCTACGGCACTAAATTATTCCATCTTTTCTAATAATTAAAGTATATTTGCTGACATACTTCAATTACGGTTATATTTTCTTGTCTCTTCCATTAGTTTGAAAGTTCCTTGAGGTCAGAGCTAAAATCTTATTTAGCAAGGTGCCTGGCCAGATCAACTGTTCAACAAAAAGTTGTTGAATAAATGAGAGTGGAGGTCTCTATCCTGTCACTCTCCACATTCAGCTTACCTCACAGCACCTCTTTTCTCAGTGAAAGTGAAACAGCTTCACCAGGCCCTGCCATACAATATGCTAGTGCGGAAAAGCAGAAGGAACCCAAGGCAACTAGTATATTGGCAGCTCTGTGTAGGGTGAGCAGGCAAAACAATGTGTGAGTACACAGGGATGCCAAGCTCCAGGGATGAATGAGTTTGTGCAGCTGCGATTCGGTGGCAGCCAACCCACCAGTTTCACACAGGAAGCAATCATTGATAGAGCAGCGCAGACCAGGGGAAGGAGAAATACTGGTACTCTGTGAAACCAAAAGCTGATTGAGGGAAATCCAAGTATAATAAAGGACATGATGGAGTAGACAAGATGAAACATAGGTAAAAATGAAAAGCTATGAACTGGGAGTCAGAGTACTGGGCTTCACCTACCAGAGTGTTGCCATGTGGCAGGACAAATTAGCATATCTGCACAGTACATTGTTGGAACAAATGAACACAAAGCTCATCTAGTTCTCAAAGTTTATGACTATATCATAGCTTTAAAAACAAACAAAGCAAAACAAAAAACTCTCAAGTAGAAAGGAGAAGCCAAAAACCCTAAATAGCAAAATGGAGTGCACCAGACACACTTAATGAGATGCACTGATAGAAAAACTGAGGGTGAAGAATTTAAAGGCAAAACACCAAAAATAGTAGTAAATAAAAGGGACCTATAGCATACTAAAATGTAAGTTTCTTGCAGGCAGGGACTTTGTCTGTCTTTCTTCCCACTGAATTCCCATTACTCAGAATAGTACCTGGCTTAGAGTGGAGTACTGATTGATTGGAACAAACTGGGCGCTGGTTTAGAAAGTGTTATAGAGGAAATGGTCAAAGAAAGAAAGAAAGAAAGAAAAAAATGCCTGAGAAGGACACACTACCCACCAGTCATCAACATTACATACCTATATGATTGGTATCTTATGAGGAGATTGTCAACAGCTTATCTTGATCACAACACACCCAGTAAGTATACCAGGGAATGGTTCGCAAGAAAGCTTTGGCTTGAAGCTAAGTGTGGTGTCATGAATTGAATTATGTCCCCGCAAAAATGTGTATCAACTTGGTTAGGCCATGTGTGGTTGTCCTCCATTTTATGATTGTAATTTTATGTTGAAACGATTAGGGTGGGATTGTAACGCCACCTTTACTTAGGTCACCTCCCTGATCCAACGTAAAGGGAGTTTTCCTGGGGTATGGCCTGCACCACCTTTTATCTCTCAAAAGATGAAAGGAAAAGGAAGCAAGCAGAGAGTTGGGGACCTCATACCACCAAGAAGGCAGCACCAGGAGCAGAGCACATCTTTTGGACACAGGATACCTGTGCCTGAGAAGCTCCTCGACCAGGGGAATATTGAGGACAAGGACCTTCCTCCAGAGCCAACAGAGAGAGAAAGCCTTCCCTTGGAGACGACACCCTGAATTTGGACGTGTAACCTACTAGACTGTGAGAAAATAAATTTCTTTGTTAAAGATATTTGCTTGTGGTCTTTCTGTTATGGCAGCACTGGATGAGTAAGACATGTGGTGACACGGGATTAATCCAGGTATTGAAAAGACTTTAAAGCAGTCTAGTACCTGCCAAGCTATTTTTATCTTTGATCAGAGACTTGTGCTTTTCCATGGGAGAAAGTCAAAAGATCTTGATCATGAGTCCATATTGGTATTCCAGGACCATTCCGGAGGGAACACTTCAATTATAATCAAAACCATCCTTAAATGGCTCCAGTGGCTCTGAGTTCTTGCCCAATTTTTTGCTTTACCAGGCAAACCTAGTCCTCTGATTTACAGCTCACAGCTTTCCAAAGAATAGTGATTCTAACAAGGAGTCCATATTTACTCATCTTGACTTTGAAGACTATGTGGTCTTAATTAAGCTGCCCTGCCTCCCTTCATCACCCTCAAATCAAAGTCTAGGATAAAAGAAAAATGGAGTGCTCCAGATGCACTTAATGAAATTCACAATTGGAAAACTGAAGATGAAGAAATTAAAACCAAAATACTGAAAACAAGAGTAAACGAAAAGGAGTTTACGGGGATACTAAAATGTAAGCTTCTTAAAGGCAGGGACTTTGTCTTGCTTCCCATTGTATCCCCAACACCCACAACCAAGCCAAACAAAAGTCCACACGTACTGTTAGGGGAGGCTGGCAAATAAGTTGGGCCGCATTTTCCAGGGCTCAGCAAGGCATTCCTTTTAGTGAACATCCAGCACACTTGTATTGAGCACTTGTGTTGGGCGCTGTGCTAGGGATGGGGGCTAGAAAGATTAATAAGTCATGATGTCTCTCTAGAGGGGTTCACTGTCTAGTGGGAAAGGCGGACAGGCTGACATCTAAGCAGAAAGGGAAAAGAAAGGAAACTGGCATTTGTTAAATCCCTGCTGGAGGCCAAGCTCTGTACAGTATACGTTATCTGCTTTCCTTTATTTCATCTCACAGCTGCTTTTACAGATGAGAAAACTGGGGCTCAGAGAGGGTATTTACTTACTCAAAGCCTTAAACCTGACAGTAGCAGAGTAGGATGGATACCCAGATTTGTCCTCCTTTAAAACCCATTCACTGTCCCCTCCATCATACACTCAAAGGCAATTTTCAAAAAGTTAAAATAGCAGTGGGTGATAAATGCCATGATAGCAGATTGAACAAAGGGCTGTGGGAGCACAAAGGGCGCAGTGAAGCTGGGACTGGGAGAGGAAGGGGGTCAGGGAAGGCATCACCGAGGATGTGACATTTGAGCGGGGCCATGTTAAACAGCTGGACTCAGTCCTGCTGGATTACTAATGTGTTGATTTTTTGACTACACCTCTTGGGCACTTACCAGAGCCACAAAGTGAAGGAAGCAATAATTCTTCTCTGGCCACCAAAACTGCTGAAATGGAGTCACCTGCTATTTCTACACCCACTGGTTTCACATAGAGAGTTTCTCAAAGAGGTGGCCTTGTTGCAGTGCAAAGAATGTTAGCTTAGGGTGTAGCAGGTGTGTGAAGTGGAGAGGGGTATAGCTCAGCTTGATGCTTTTGTTTGCAGTCTGGGACTAGAGGTACCCAAATTAGATAAGCACAAGTAAAAAGCCCCAAAGAGGATGGTAAAAGCATATGGAGCAATTTTTATCTGAGAGCTGTTTAAAAATAAATAAATAAATCTCAAGCACGGCTTCAAAAAAAGGAGAGAGAGAAAGTTTCTGTTTACCTATTGAAATAAATCAACAGGGCTGCATGGCAGCCAAATGGTTTTTTGAATGTGATGTTTCATTCCTCCCATTAAGGCCAAAGAGAGTTCCAGAAATGGAAAAAATAAGACATTAAACTTCAGCAAAGCAAAATTTGGAAAAATACGTGTGATCCACTGAACAAAAGACACTGGGTTTGACATTGATGGAAAGTATCTTAGAGTAAATTATGGAAAGTAAAGTGACTATGTACTCTTAAAATGAAGGAAAATAATGGAATGGCACATAAAGCACACAGAGTCACGAAGTAGGGAGGGAAAAGGGAAAGGTTTTCAAAGCATTACGATGTTACCCTATAGCAAATAGTTAAGGTATGCAAAGGCGATACAGGTAGTTTAATAACTGAAAACCAAATGGATGAAGCAGGGGATAACTGAGCATCTCCTAGCTGATCTCCCTGCTTCCAGCTTCGTCCCTTAAAAACCATTTCCCCCACCTGACCACTGACCTCCCTATAATGCAGATATGGTTATATCACTCCCCTGCTTAAAAGCCTTCAGTGATGTTCTTGTTGTTGGCTAGCCATCTCTAACTCATGGCCACCCCATGTACAATGGAACAAAATGCTGCCCAGTCCTGCACCATCCTCATGGTTGGTTGCAGACTGGACTGTTTGAATCCATAGGGTTTGCCTTGGGTAATTTTCAGAAGTAAGTCATCAGGCCTTTCTTCCTAGTTCATCTTAGTCTGAAAGCTCCATTGAAACTGGTTTATCATCATAGCAACATGCAAACCTCCACTGACAGACAGTGCATTGGCTGGGAATCAAACCTAGACCTTCCACATGGAAGGCAAAAATTCCTTGGCATGACATACAAGGGCCATCATGACCTGGCTCATGTTTACCGTCCAGCTTCATCTCTCCTCTTTCCCACCTTGTGCTTTGTTCTCTAAATGAACTTAACTGTCTGTAGTTTTCCCTGATTCATCATCGAAATGTTGAGCATGCTATTTATTACACCTGGAATGCAGTACTCCACCGCCATCTTCCTTTTCTCCTAATTCCCATTCCTTCATTCTTTCATTTAATATTTATTGGGTCAGGCAATGGGCTAGGCCCTGAATATAAAGCATTGATGGAGAGGGATACGATCCCTGCTTTCATGGGCCCCAGTCTAGCTTGGCATTAACACTTCCTTCACGAAGGTACCTCAAAGGCTGGATTGATGCCACTCCTATCAGTACCCAAAGCACCATGAATTAATGATTTAATTAATTAATACATGAATTACACTACAATTACGGGTGGCACAAATGATTTGTGGTCAGCCGCTAACCTAAAGGTTAGCAGTTCGAACCCACCAGTGGCTCTGCAGAAGAAGGGCCTGATGAACTGGTTCCATAAACATTACAGCCAAGAAAACCTATGGAGCAGTTCTACTCTGTAACACGTGGTGTTGCCATGAGTCGGAATCAATTCAACGGCAACAGGTTTTGGGCTTTTGGAATTGGTTTCTCATAATTTTATGGTGAGAAAACTGAGATTAAGTAATTTTCCCAAAGTTATACTTGAATCCAGCCAATCTTGCTGTACAGCCCATCCATGATCTTAACCTCTAGAGCAGGACAAGCTCTGTGTACCCATACTTGTTGCTGGCAAGTCAATTCCGACTCCTAATGACCCTGTATGACAGAGTAGAACTGCCCCACAGGCTCCCAAGGCTGTAATCTTTAGGGAAGCAGATTGCCACATCTTTCTCCTGTGGGGCAGCTAGTGGGCTCCAACCGCTGACCTTTCTGTTAGCTGCCAAGAACTTAACCACTGTGCCACCAGGGCTTCTTGGCAAGTGTTACAGTGGAGGTATTTGTAAGGTGCTTTAGCGAAACAGAAGAGAAGCTCCAAGCCTAAAATTGAAGTTCACGAAAAGTTTCTTGGAGGCACTGAGTTCTTTCCAGTGCTAAATCTCAGGGTCAATATAATGAATCACCATCTCGGCTGGTTGAAAGAGCAAACCATCTCACCCCAAATGAGACCAGGTGAGAAGAAAGAAACCAGATGGTAGTCAGATGATTCAGTCAGGCATGCCATACTCTTTGTTAAAATGTTAACATTCTTTTATACCATTCGGGAAATAGCTGTTGAGCTATTGCCCCCGAGATCCCCAAGTGCCACGCTTGCCATCCTGGCCATCCTAGCACCTCCCCTCGGCACACCCTAGACGTCACTAGGATCCAGCAACTAAAAAGTTAACAGCTGGCAGAGCAGGGGTCTCTAAGACCCTATGCCAGCTCTATGGCCATTTCGACTGGTTAGTTCCATGCTGTACCAGTTGTTAAATGTTTTGAATATCATCCCTAAGACCAGCAATGGGAGTGTATCTGAGCCCACTGGAGAAGTCACACCAGAAAAATATAATAGTCAAAATGAAACCAGCCTGAGCCACAGATCCTATGTATTGACAAATTACAGATTTAATTTTTGCCAGGCTTTGTTGGTTGCCATCGAATCGATTTCCACTCACGGTAACCCCAGCGTGTGCAGAGTAAAACTGCTCCATTGGGTTTTCAAGGCTATGATTTTTCCGTAGCAGATCTTCAGGCCTATCTTTTGAGGTGCCTCTGGGTGGGTTAGAACCGTCAACGTTTCAGCTAGTAGTCAAGTGCTTAACCATTTGTACCAGCCAAGGGCTATTAAATAGTACTCATTCCAGTTTAAGTCACATTTTCCTAAACACTATTGAACATCTTTTTACTTGTTGATGGATGAGTCACAAACAGGTGAAATGTTCGTGCACCCCTTCTGTGAAACACCTTCCATGACTTTTACCCACTTTGCTCATTAATCCCTAGGAGTGCTTTATATTTTTTAGATATTTTATCTTTATCAATTTTATGTGTTGTAAATATTTTCCCTCAAACTGTGATTTTCTTTATCTTTATGATGTCTTTGGAATAACAGAAGTTTTTAAATGTAATGCGGTCAAATTTAATAATGTTTTCTTTTATGATTTGTATTTTTTGAGTGATGAAAATCCTTTTTCTGAAGTTATAAAGATAATATTAGCCTTCACTTTCACCTAAAAAATTAAAAAAAAAAAAAGCCTTGGCTGTCTAGTCGATTCCAACTCAGAGCAGCCCTACAGGACAGAGTAGAGTTATGCCGCAGGGTTTCCAACGAGTGGCTGGTAGATTCAAACTGTCAACCTTTTGGTTAGCAGCCAAGCTTTTAATCACAAATTTCACCTTTCCTTAGCCTACCTGGAATAGAATTTTGTGTGTAATGTGAGGTTGTTGTTGTTGTCGTTAGGTGTCCTTGAGTCAGTTCTGACTCGTAGCAACCCATGTACACCAAAACAAAACTCCCTCCGGTCCTATGCCATCCTCACAATCATTGCTATGTTTGAGCCCGGTGTTGCAGCCACTGTGTCAATTCATCTCCTCAAGGGTCTTACTCTTTTTCCCTGACCCTCTAACTTACCAAGCACGATGTCCTTCTGTAGGGACTAGTCCCTCGTAAAAACATGTCCAAAGTGCATGAGAGGAAGTCTTGCTATCCTCACTTCCAAGAAATGCTCTGGTTGTATTTCTTCCGAGACAGACTTGTTCAATCTTCTGGCAGTCCTTAGTGTATTCAATATTCTTTGCCAAGACCATAGTTCAAATGCATCAATTCTTCTTCCGCCTTCCTAATTCATTTTCCAGTTTTTTGCATGGCTACAAGACAACTGAAAATACAATGTCTTGGGTCAGGTATACTTTAGTCCTCAAAGTGGTATCTTTGCTTTTCAACACTTTAAAGAGGTCTTCTGCCGCATGTTTGCCCAATGCAATACATCATTTAATTTCCTGACTTCTTCTTCCATGGATGTTGACTGTGGATAAAACTAAAATTAAGTCCTTGACAACTTCAGTCTTTTCTGCATTTATCATGATGTTGCTTTATTGGTCCAGTTGTGAGGATTTTTGTTTTTTTTATGTTGAGATGTAATCCGTACCAAAGACTGCAGTCTTTGAACTTCATCAGTAAGTACTTCAAGTCCTCTTCACTGTCAGGAACTAAGGTTGTGTTATTTGCATAACACAGGTTGTTAATGAGTCTTCCTCCAATCCTGAAGCCCTGTTCTTCTTCATATAGTCCAGTTTTTCAGATAATTTGCTTAACATACGGATTAAATAAGTATGATGAAAGGATACAACCCTGATGCACATCTTTCCTGATTTTAAACCACACAGTACCCCCTTGTTCTGTTCAAATGGCTTTCTTTTGGTCTATGTACAGGTTCTACATGAGCACAATTAAGTGTTCTGGAATTCTCATTCTTCTCAGTGTTATCCGTAATTTGTTATGATCCACACAGTGAAATGCCTTTGCATAGTCAAAAAACACAAGTAAAAATCTTTCTGGTGTTCTGTGCTTTCAGCCAAGATCCATCTGACATACCAATGGCACCTCTTGTTCGACGTCCTCTTCTGAATTTAACTTGAATCTCTGGCAGTTCCCTGTGGATGTACTGCTGCAACCGTTTTTTAGTTGTCTTCGGCAAAATTTTACCTGTGTATGACATTGTTCAATAATTTCTCCATTCCCCTGGATCATCCTTCTTTGGGATGGGCACAAAAACAAATCTCTTCCAGTCAGTTGGCCAGGTACATATCTTCCAAATTTCTTGGCATACATGAGTGAGTACTTCCAGTGTTGCACCTGTTTGTTGAAACATCTCAATTGGTATTCCAACAATTCCTGGAGCCTGGTATTTCACCAATGCCTTCAGCTCAGCTTAGACTTCTTCCTTCAATACCATTGATTCTTGATCATATGCTGCCTCCTGAAATGGTCGACCAGTTGTTTTTTGCTACAGTGATTCTGTATTCCTCCCATTTTCTTTTGATGCTTTCTGCATTGTTCAATATTTTGTCCATAAAATCCTTCAATATTGCAATTCGAGGCTTGAATTTTTCTTCAGTTCTTTCAGCTTGAGCAATGCTGAGTGTGTTCTTCCCTTTTGATTTTCTATCTGCATATGTTTACACATTTCATTATAATATTTTACTTTGTCTTCTTAAGTCATGCTTTGAAATCTCCTGTTCAGCTCTTTTACTTCATCATTTCTTCCATTTGCTTTAGCTACTCTATGTTCAAGAGCAAGTTTCAGAGTCTCTTCTGACACCCATTTTGGTCTTTTCTTTTTTTCTTGTCTTTTTAATGACTTTTGGCTTTCTTCATCATAATGTGCTTGATGTCATCCCACAATTCACCTGATCTTCAGTCATTAGTGTTTAATGTCAAATCTATTCTCGGGATGATTTCCAAAATCAGGTGGGATATACTGGAGGTCATATACTCTTGTAGAATTGCTCTGATTCTCTTCAACTTGAACTTGCATATGAGCAACTGATGGTCTGTTTCATAGTCATCCCCTGGCCTTGTTCAGACTGATGATATTGAGCTTTTCTATTGTCTCTTTCCATAGATGTGGTTGATTTGATTCCTGTGTTTTCCATCTGGTGAGGTCCACGTGTATAGTCACCATTTATGTTGTGTCGAAACAAGGTATTTGCAATGAATAAATTGTTGGTCTTGCAAATTCTATCATGTGATTTCCAACATTGTTTCTATCGTCAAGGCCATATTTTCCAAACTACAGATCCTTCTCCTTTGTTTACAACTTTCCCATTCCAACCATCAGTAATTATCAATGTATTTTGATTGCATGTTTAATCTATTTCAGACTGCATAAATTAGTAAAAGTCTTCAATTTCTTCATCGTTGGCATTAGTGGTTGGTGTGTAAATTTGAATAATAGTCATATTAAGTAGTCTTCCTTGTAAGCATATGGATGTTATCCTATCATTGACAGCATTGTACTTCCAGATAGATCATGAAATGTTCTTTTTGATGATGAGCTTAATGCTATTCCTCTTGAATTTGACATTCTTGGCATAGCAGACCATGTGATTTTCTGACTCAAAATGGCCAATACCAGTCCACTTCAGCTCACTAGTGCCTAGGATATCAATGTTTATGAGTTCCATTTCATTTTTGATGACTTCCATTTTTCCTAGATTCATGTTTTTTACATTCTACATTCTGATTGTTGTTGTTGTTGTTGTGTACCATTGAGTCAATTCTTAGTCATAGTGACCCTATAGGACAGAGCAGAACTGCCCCCATAGGGTTTCCAGGGAGTGGCTGGTGGATTTAAACTGCTGACTTTTTGGTTACCAGTCTGAGCTCTTAACCACTTCACCATCATTCTGATTATTAAAGGATATTTGCAGCTGTTTCTTCTCATTTTAAGTCTTGCCACATCAGCAAATGAAGGTCCCGAAAGCTTTACTCCATCCACGTCATTAATATCGACTCTGCTTTGAGGAGGCAGCTCTTCCTTAGTCGTATTTTGAATGCCTTCCAACCTGAGAGCCTCATCTTTCAGCACTATATCAGATAATATTCCACTGATATTCATAGGTTTTTGCTGGCCAATTTTTTCAGAAGTATATCACTAGGTCCCTCTTCCTAGCCTGTTTTAGTGTGGAAGATCCACTGAAACCTGTCCACCTTGGGTGACCCTGCTGGTATTTGAAATACCGATGACATAGCTTCCAGCATCACAGCAACATACAAACCACTAGAGTAGGACAAACTGACAGATGTGAAGTGTTGTTGTTGTTAGGTGCCATCCAGTCGGTTCTGACTCATAGTGACCCTGGGTATCACAGAACAAAACACTGCCCAGTCCTGTGCCACGCTCACAATCGTTGTTGTGCTTGAGCCCGTTGTTGCAGCCACTGTGTCAATCCATCTCATTGAGGGTTTTCCTCTTTTCTGCTGACCCTGTACTTTGCCAAGCATGATGTTCTTGTCCAGGGACTGATCTCTCCTGACAACATGTCCAATGTATGTAAGATGCAGTCTCGCCATCCTTGCTCCTGGGGAACATTTTGTTTATACTTCTTCCAAGACAGATTTGTTCTTTCTTTTGGCAGCCCATGGTACATTCGATACTCTTTGCCAACACCACAATTCAAAGCCATCAATTCTTGTTTGGTCTTCCTTATTCACTGTCCAGCTTTTGCATGCATATGATGTGATTGGAAATACCTAGGCATGGGTCAGGCACATCTAATCTTGAGGTGGTCTCTAAATTCAGGCAGAATATAGTCAAGGTAGTACTTTGGCTCTCATCAACTTATTCTAATTTTCTTCAGTTTCAACTTTAACTTGCATATGAGAAATTGATGGTCTGTCGACCTCTGGCCTTGTTCTGACTGATGATATTGAGCTTTTCCAATAGTCAGTTTGATGCCTGCATATTTCATCTGGCAAGGTCCATGTGTATAGTCACCATTTATGTTGGTGAAAAAAGGTATTTGCATTGAAGAGGTCGTTGATCTTGCAGAATTCTATCATGCAATCTCTGGCTTTGTTTCTATCATCAAGGCCATATTTTCCAACTACCAATACTTCTTTGTTTCCAATTTTCACATTCCAATCACTAGTGATTATCCTGATTGCATGTTCAATCAATTTCAGACTGCAGAAGCTGGTAAAAATCTTCAATTTCTTCATCTTTGGTCCTAGTGGATGGCATGTAATTTGAATATAAGGATGTGTGAGGTAGAGATTTAATATTTTTCCTATAGATAACCAGTTATCCCAGCACCATTAATCTGCAAGGCAACTCTGTAAGATTTAAGCTGCCAAACAGGGGTGAGACCACTTCTGTTCTCTCTGTTCTGTTTCACTGGCCTAATTCTCTACACTTTCACCAAAAACATGCTGCTGTAGTTAACTATACTTTTATTGTAATTCTTGACATCAGGTTAATGGATGTGGTGTCTTAATATTGCTTTCATTTTACATCTGTTAAGATGAACTATGATTTTCTTCTTAAATTTGTTAATGTGGTGATTTTCTGATATTGAACTAACTTTTCACAAGTAGGAAATGCAGCTTAAACCAAAAAAAAAAAAAACCCGTTACAGTCGACTCGGTTCCAACTCATAGTGACCCTATAGGACAGAGTGGAACTGCCCCATAGTTTCCAAAGAGCATCTGGTGATTCATACTGCCAAGCTTTTGATGAGCAGAGGTAGCTCTTAACCACTACCACACCAGGGTTTCCATACGCACCTTAGTAATGATATATATTTCATTGGCTTTAATTAAGGAGCCCTTTTTTTTTTTTTTTTTTTGGTGCACTGGTTAAAGGTATTGACTGCTAACCAAAAAGTTCAAAACCACCAGCTTCTCCGAGGGAGAAAGATGTGGCAATCTGCCTCCACAGATATTTATGGCCTTAGAAACCCTGTGGGATCACTATGAGTCGGAATGGACTCTAAAGCAGTGGGGTTTTGTTTGTTTGTTTGTTTTTAATTTGCCTGATTATTTCCCTCAGAATTTTTGCACCTATGTTAGTGAGTGTGGAGCCCTGGTGGCGTAATGGTTAAAGAGCTCGGCTGCTAATCAAAAGATCAGCGGTCGGAATTTACCAGCCAATCCTTGGAAACCCTTTGGGGCAGTTCTACTCTGTCATACAGGGTTGCTATGAGTCAGAATCCACTCAAGGGCAATTTTTTTTTTTTTTAATATATTAGTGAGTAATATTGTCCTATAATTGCCCTTTCTCATAGCTTTATTTTCTGGTTTTGATAATAAGGTTTAATAGCCTTGTAAAATAAATTGGTGTATTTTCTCTCTTTTTGCACTTCCTAGAAGAGTATGTGCAATTACCTGTTTTTTTTTTAATATTTGAAAGTATTCAGATGGCCTTCCTTGTAAAATCACCTGACCCTGGTATTTTCTTTTTTGGAAAATTTTAAACTATTGATGCACTTTATGTAACAGAATGGCACTATTCAGATTTCTTCTTTCTTCTGGATGCTATTTAGATAAGCAATATTTTTTAAGGAATTTGTACTTTTCATTCCAGCTTTTAATTTATTGGCATTAGTTGTATATAATATTTTCTTATCTTTTTAATTTCTTTATCTGAAATTATGTCTTTTTTGTTTCTAATATTTTTCTGTGCCTTGTCTTTCATTTTTTTGATTGATCTTATGAGATGTTGATCAATTTTATTTATCACTTCATAAAAAACCAACTTAGATTTTCTTGGTTTTTTTTTTTTTTTCGTTCTCTATTTCATAAATTTCATTCTTTTTGGCTTTTTCTTTATTATGCATTTCTTTATACTTTCTTTGGATTTATCCTTTTTTAAAAAATTTTTAGTTGTCAACGTAGCTTATTATTCTTTACCATTCTTCTTTTTCAGTGTAAACATTTAAGTGCTGCTTATAGGGTCACTATGAGTCAGAATCGATTTGACGGCAACAGGTTTGGTTTATTTATTTATTTTTATATACATTCTACAAATTTGGTATGAAATATTTTGATTTTCTTTCAATTTTAAGTATATCCCAGTTCCATTATGATATTTTTATTTAACTTGTGAGTTATTTAGAATGATGTTTTTAAACTTTAAATTCCATGCATGTATTCTAGTAATCTTCTTATAATATACTTCTAACTTAATTCATATTGACTGGAGAACACAATCTGTATGATAACAATTCTATGAAATTTGATGAGACTTACTTCTATTCTGGTAACTAGTCAGTTTTCATAAATGTGCATGGATGCTTGAAAAGAATGTTTTTTTGCCAATTGTTTCAATTTATATCAAGTTTGTTGATTGTGTTGGTCAAATGTTTTACATCCTAACTTGCTGATTTTCCTGTTTAATTTCTCAGTTGCCAGGAGTTGTTTCAATATCATTTATAATGACAGTGAATTTTTCAGTGTATCCTTATGTTTTTTTTTAGCATTTACTTTCCAAGTTTTGAAGTTACTATGTCTAGAAATGATATTCATTCCAAAGAAATTGAACCTTTTATTAATATGAGGTGTCTTTTTTTATCTTTAAGAGCGATTATTGTCTTAAAGTGTTATTTTGTCTGATATTAGCATAATGACACAAATTTATTTTTTGGTACTATTTTCCTGATATATCTTTTACTCTCCATTTTTTATCTTTGTATTTTACGCAAATCTCTAATAAACAGTACGTAGCTTGATACTTTTAAACCAAGTCTGGCAAATTTTGTCTTCTAGCAAAAAAGCTTAGTTCATTGATATTTATTGTGATTATTGATATTATTTGATTTATTGCTTCTATCTTATCTTTGCCTTTTTGTTTGCCCTTCTTTATTTCTGTTTTCTCCTATTTTGCCATCCTTTGGATTGTTTAAGGTTTATTTTACTCTTTCCATGTTTTACTTTTACTAGTTTAGAAGCCTTACACTCAAATTCTATTATTTCATTAGTTGTTTAGAAATTTTAACATACAAATGTATTAAAGCCTAAAGTGATTTTTATTAGTCACTCTAACTTCTTATATGGTATTACTGGAAAATATTTTACTTCTATCCAAGATATTTTCAAATTCCATGAATTAAAACTTATAATTGTTATTGTTAATTTAAGTATCGTTTTATACAATAAATATTTATTTAAATTTATTCACATGTTTACTTTTTTCTTTACTTCCATTTCCTTCTTGATTCTCTGACCTTCATTTTGGGATGATTTTCATTCTTGAAGTACATTTTTCAGTAATTCCTCAACTAATTGTGTTATTCACTCTGGTGGTAAACAGGTTTTTTGTTGTTTTTGTTTCTTTTTTTTTTTTGTCTGAAAATGTCTTTATTTTGCTCTAATTCTTAAAAGATTACTTGACTGGCTATATACTTTCAGATTTACATTTATTTCCCCTCAGGACTCAGAAAATATTACAATACTGTTTTCTAATTTTCCTTTTATCTTCTGCCTAATTGTTATTCATTTGTTGCAAATCTGTTTTTTCCTCTTTGTTCTCTAGATTTCTCTCTTTTTAAAATCTCTGTTATTTTGCAGCTTCACACCAGTGTAAGTAGGTATATATTTCTTTTCATTTTTCATGCTTGGAATTCACTCTGATTCCTAAATCTGAGGATTTGTGTCTTTCATCACTTTTGGAAAATTGTTCACTGTTATCTCTTCAAATATTAACCTTTTTTCACTTATTTAACTTCTCTTTCTGTAACTAATTACATGTGTGTTGGACCTTCTCATTCTATCATTCATGATTCTTGATTTCTCTTTCATAGTTACCATATCTTTGATACTGTTTCATTCTGATCATTACTTTAGGTCCATCTTCCAGTTTGGTCGTTCTCTTGAGCTATGACTAATCTGCTTTTAAACTATCAGCTGAGTATTTTTATTTCAATTATATTTTCTCAGGTCTGTAGCTACTTTTTCAAATGTGCCTTGTCATCATTGAAAGTCTCTGAACCTTACTCTTACTTTGAATACCATTTTATATTTCTTTAAACTTATAAATAAAATGTATTTATATTGGATAATTTGAATATCTTAAGTCTTTGCAGATTTGATTCAGCTATTGGTTATTTTTTCTGATTCTCAACCATGTATCTTGTTCCCACATTTGACTTGTGATGTTTGACTGTTGTATCCATATCTGACGCAGTTTTATCTGAAGAAGTTCTTAGAGACCTGGAGTTAAGGGTTCTTTCATCCAGAGAAGATTTATACTTGCTTAAGCCTGGTACTTTTAAGCCTTGTTTTTTTTCTTTCCCTAAAGATCTTGCTTTTCTCTCCACCCAGAGTTTAAGTTAAAATAGACAAGTTTCCATTGTAAAGCAGGATTTACCTTTAGTTCACCGTTCACTAAAGGTGTAGTACTTTTGGGTAGGGTCTTGGCTTCATACAGAGGTTTTTGATCTGACTCCCTATATTATATGGACTCCCTACATTATATGGAAGATCTCTTCCCTGTGCCCCTATAAGGCTATTAAAACCTAAGGCCTAGATCACCAGAAATCCATAGGTGCCCCAAGAGGAGTCACAGGCATTTCCTCAAGGATTTACACTTTTGCTTCATGTTTGGCTGTTAGAGATTTTCTTACTGTCCCACCAGATCAGCCATATATTTAAAAAAAAAATTCCAGATACTTTCTTTATATAATATTCTGGATTATTTTGTACAGTCTTTTCAGAGTTTGTAATACTGCCAAAAATGGAAATCTAATCTATTCTTTTAAAATTTTTACCTAAATTGAACAGTTCCTTTTAAGATGACCAAGTTGGTTTTATTTTTTTAAATCTTTTCATAATTACAAAATTTAAACATTTCTTTAGAATAGGAAAATTACGAAAATTTACAAAAGAATAACATTACTGAAAATGTTATCACTTCCCAAAGATATTCGTATGTTAATATTAGGTTGAACTATGGAAACAGCCATTTTATAGATCAAAATCAACAACTTTATATTGTTCAATAGAATATTTCCTTCCAGTCTTTTTTAGATGATTGTTTTACATAGTTGAAATAATGATTTACATATAATTTTCTTTTTTCTCTTTGCAGAAATATTTCCCCATGTTATTTAATTTCCCATAAATAACTTGCTCATGTAGTATTTATTCATATGAAATTTAGCAGAATTTTCTTAATAATTTCCCTATTTCGGCACATTTCATTTTTTTCAGTTTTTTCCTATTATAGCTAATACTATGATAAGCACCTTTTTTATTGCTGCACTATTTATTATTGCTCAAAATTGGAAATAACTCAAGTTCCCATCAACAGTAAAATGAACATATTGTGATATATTTATACAATGATATACTATATAGGAATGAAAATGAATGGACTTTGCTACACACAACAACTTTGATGCATCTCACAAACTTGTTGTTGTGCAAAAGATGTCAGTCATGAGAGTATATACTTTATGAATCCATTTGCTTAAAATTCAAAAGCGGACAAAGCTAGTTTATGGTGTTAGAACTCAGAATAGTGGTTACCTCTGGGAAGAGTATGTAGTGACTGGATGGGCACAAGGGGGCTTTGAGGAGCTGTTTCTTGACCTGGGATGTAATTACCAGAGGAGTTCAGTTTGTGAAATTTCATTGAGTTGTACACAGATGATCTGTGCACTTTGTAATAACTCAAAAACCCATTGCTGTTGAGTCAATTCCAACTCACAGCAATGCCGTAGGACAGAGTAGAACTGCCACATAGAGTTTCCAAAGAGTGCCTGGTAGATTCAAACTGCCGACCTTTTGGTTTGCAGCCAAACTCTTAACCACTACACCATCAGGGCTTCTGATACTTCAATAAGAATTTACCTCAAAAACCAACTTGGTCGTCTCCTATTTAAATTTCTTAGCAAGGCCTAAGGTAGATTATCACTAAATCTTTTCAGGAAATGGTAGTGTTGGTGTGCATGCCTCTGAGTGTGTGTGTGTGTGTATGATAGGCATCTTTGTGCATAGAGCATTTTTCTGAATTTTGTATTTTCACTTAGAATGGATAAATAGAAATGCAACTAGAGATTGAAAAGATGAAAGTTTTTCAGTATTGTTGTTACATGTCAGCAAATATTGTTTACAAAAGATTGAGTCAGTTTACACTCCCACTTTCAGATTTAATGTATCAGAAAAGAAGTATTTGGGACCTCTCAATTTTCTATTTTGGCATTCTAAGACATTATTAAAAATTTCGGTGATGTTTATCTCTAACCTACATCTCACATATTGTGATGTGGTCTCATTTTCATATTGTCTTTCCTTGGTTTAGATACCTCTTAGATAGTCACCACACTGGTGCAATGACTAGAAGAATCACATCCAACCTCCCTAGAAGCTTTATTCGAAAGTCAAATTACCTAATCCTATCAAAATTAATTCTTCGGAGAGGTATGCCAATTCTTATCAAACATCTAAAATTTAGTTTCAAGCAAGTGTTTAGATTTCATTTCATTTCTATTAGAGGAACTTATTCCTCTCACCCAAGTTTTTCTCTGTCTGGCAAAATTTCTTTCACTAGACAGTCTCAATGATAATAATAATAAAAGCTGTCCTTTATTAAGTACCTACTCCATGCCAGGAACTATATTAAAAGCCAAAAACCAAACCCATCAATTCTGACTCATAGGGACCCTATAGGACACAGTAGAACTGCCCCATAGGGTTTCCAAGTAGCGCCTGGTGGATTCAAACTGTCGACCTTTGGGTTAGCAGTCAAGCTCTAAACCACTTTATAAACTCCCCAGCTAGTGCCATAGAGTCGATTCTGACTCATAACCACTTTATATTATCTCTAATTCTATTATATAACTTAAAAAAAAAAAAAAACTGAGGCGTGAAGAGGTTAAAGACACACTCAAAGAATGTGATGAGTTAGAGTAGATTTGGCCTAAGTCAAGTCTGTCTATACAGAAATACACAAACACACAAGTCAAAGATGTAACTCCAAAAAACAAAAATAAAAACTGATTTTGTGTAGCATGCCTTGGGGCAAGTGAAGGACTCAGGGACACTGGTTCAGTCTTTTGTCATGGATAAAGTTTAAAGACAGCCGTAGGGAAAACTAGCTAACAATCTTGTGAAATCATTGCAAAAAAAAAAAAAAACTGAGAAAATGAATGCATGGCCCAAAGATGAGTTTCCCTGTGACTCCAATTTAATCAGCTAATAACGCTTAAGAGCAGCATGACAAAGCTACTTCTTTCATTCAATGCCATATTCAAGTGATGTTGTTTCACAGCTTTAATAGCCTTGTCAACATTCATCAGGAAATCAATGCAGCCCTCCAGAATCCTGCCATAAAAGCACAGTGGTTTTTTTTTAATTAGAGCTGTGCAACCTTCAGCACACCCCAACTCTACGTTGGATTAATGTGTCTCATTCTCACCTTAAGCTCACCAAGGTTCAGATGAATCCAAGGGAAGCAGAAAAGGTTCCATGTGGGCCCAGCTGAACAAATGTATTTTCACAGGTTTTGCACTAAACTTTTGACTTTTGATGCCATGGTCTTAATTATGGTAGGAAAATCTAACTCTCACTAACATGCGAGTTATAGGTAACCTAGGTATTGAACACAAGGTCTATGGAACATGGGCCAGTGGATGTAAATTCAAAATTCTGTTGACACTAAGGTTGTTATATACAAATATTGCTGTACAGAGATCTATTATTCAGGCAGGCAATTAGGAGCCTAATTTAATAAGCTGGTTTCACTATTCCATTAAAAATGATAGTACTAAATAAAGTTCTGCATCAACATTGTTTTGAAAAATATGAGTCTTCATCATGCCCTGGTTTCTGGATGGGCCTGTGTACTTGCTTAAAATCTGTAGCTGGATGTGTTAATAATAAGGTGGAGATTCAACAGTAAAGTATAGATTCTTGCTGTTTTTCTGGAAATCTGAGGCTCTACTGAAGCCACAATGTAACATGGTGATGGTCACTGCTAGGTTTGAAACTTACATCATTCATGAATTAAATGGGAATGTTTGCTCTTTTTACTGTTGCAACTCAATATCCAGGAGTTTTAATCTTGACCAAAACTCTAATTCATATTTAAAAATAAATAGCTCTTAGAATGTCATGAGGGAGAAAAATGCATACTTTGAGTCTCCACCTACTACTGATTTTTGTTCTGGAAAAGTTTTTTTTTTTTTTTCCCCACAGTCATTAGTTTCTGTAAGATCAAAGTGTATAAGGTAAATATGACTTGATCTTAAAAAAAAAAAAAGTTTTAAAAAGAAAAAAACAGCTATGTATTTACTGTAAATAAATTAACTTGAATTTGGTCACAAATTTATTATTTTTTTTAAATAAGAAAGTAGTACCTCTGACTTGACAGCAACAGGGAACCTTTAGTAGATATTTAAAAAAAAAAAAAAAAATTCCCTGAAGTACTTCACCAGAGTATATATTCATGCCAATCATAGAATTCAAGTTCTTTTTCTTTTTTAATAAATAAAAACATTTTTTAAAATTGCTTCCCCAAAATTTGTGTACAAATTATGGCCTCATTTTTGTAATTTTTCTTGGCAACATCACTAGAAGAGGTTGATATTATGCAAAATTCTGGAGGAAATACAAGTCTGAAAAATAGCTCCCTTCACTGACAAGAAGTCTGCATAATGACAAGTGAGCTCTCCACTCTACAGTATAAAATGTAATGTATGTTTGCCAAAATATTCATTTTTATTGATAGTAAGAAGACTTGGAGAGTCATTGAACTGGTAAAGGAATTCATTTCCGGTTATGTCAGTTGTGTTCTGGTACAAACAGATCTGAATATCTAGAATAAATTGTTTGGAAAGAGAAGAGTAATTTTTGAGTCAGATTTTCATTTAGGGTAATAAACTTGTAGTATTTCTAAATTTGACAAATTACGTTTGAGGCCAAAATGGAATAAAACAAGTAAGAATATTAAACTTGGTAAATTTTTTGTAATCATTGTAATAGGAAGTGACATCTCATAAACTTGTCTAGAAAGAAAATCCTACCCCTCTGCAATAAAATCAGTACGTGCAGAGGAATAGCATTAGGGCCAAATTAGAGCTGCTATGCCTTTCCTGGAAGAAATAACAGTACATCTTTGGTCAGGGTTATGGTCTGGGAAGTAGATATCCAAGCTGTGCATTCTGAACATGCTAGTAATATTGTGCTTCCCAAAATATCTCCCCAAGATTTGTTACTGATTCCTGAAATTCCACCATTAGAAGTTTATTCCCTTCCTCCCATGTGTTGTCCCCCATACCAAAATATAACTAAAATAATAACACACGAAGCTTGCCAGTCATTTCTGTCACCATGTTGATGAGTTTTTAGTAGAAGAGAAGGTGAATAAAGTTTGAAATGATCATCTGAGAAAGTGGAAGGGGGATACTAGTAAAGGAGAAGACCATGGAAGATGTGCAAAGGCACTGGGAGATATAGGAAGGCACTAAGAGACCTGGGGAGGCACTGGGAGATGTGGAAAGGCACTTGGATATGCAAGGAAGACACTGGGAGACATGAAGGAAAACACTAGGTGATGTGGGGCGGCACCGAGAGATGTGGGGAGGCACTGGGAGGTGTGGGGAGGCACTGGGAGGTGTGGGGAGGCACTGGGAGGTGTGGGACAGCACTGAGAGATGTGGGGAGGCACTGGGAGGTGTGGGACAGCACTGAGAGATGTGGGGAGGCACTGGGAGATGAAACAAGGCAATGGGAGATGTGGGAAGGCACTGTAAGACATGAAGGAAGGCACTGGGAGAATGTGGGGAGGCTCTGAGAGACATGGAGAAAGGCACTGGGAGGTGTGGGAAGGCACTGGGAGACATGAAGGAAGGCACTGGAACATGTGGAAAGGCACTGGGAGGTGTGGGAGGCATTGGGAGACATGGAAGAAGGCACTGGGAGATGCAGGGAAAACAATAGTAATGAACCCAATGGAAACCATTATAATTTCTATTCAAATGGGGTTAAATTCTCAGCTGCTCACTGAAAGGCTAGCAATTCAAACCCACACAGGGATTCTGCAGGAGAAAGACCTGACAATCCGCTCCCATAAAGATTACAACCTAGGAAACCCTATGGGGTAGTTCCACTCTGTCACATGGGTTGCTACCAGTCAAAACCAACTTGACACCACCTAACAACCGCAACAATGTTCCTGATGTGGTAACTATACGGGGAAAAGCGCTGATTGTTAGGCCTGAACTCTGCTTCCAGGAGCTAGGCAAATACCGCAAGCAGCATGAGTAAGGCCTTCTCAAAAAGAAAACAAAATCTACATTGGCCAAGAAAGCAAACCGTCTTTTAATTTGAAAATATGATCCCCAAAGAGTCATTATCTAGAGATGTCTCCAACTGCAGTATTTCTTTTGCTGTTTCTACAGCATGGTTGGAAGTCAGAAAGTCCAAGACTTCTTAAAATAAGGATAAAAGGGAAGAAACACACCAGAAGTATTTCCCCAAGTGTGTTCCATGGAATACTAGAATGGAGAGATGCTAGAAGGAGGAGGGGACGGGAGGTCTGTGGATAAGTGAGTTTGAGAAAGGCTTTATACTATAGCTTTCTCTTAGGGAGCTAAAACGTGTGCTGCAGAGACTACTATAATGTTTATCAAAAGCTGTTTCCTTGTCCTCCTGGGCCTCCATCTAGACCATATTTCCCAGCATTTATTGCAGTTAGGTGTGGCCACATGACTGGATTTTGGCCAATGGAATGTGATTTCTGGGCAGGAGTCATGTGTGCCACCTTCTGGCCTGGTCTATAAAAACCTTCCATGTACAACCCTCACTTCTGATTGACTGGAATGGAGATAAACCTAGGGTGACCTTGGCAGCTATATGTTGAGGATGATGAAATTCTGCTGGATGGAGCCTGGCTTACGAATTACCTCTTAGAGGTTGTCACTGAAGCATCCTAACATTGGACCATGTCATTAACCAGAAATATATCTCATTACGTTAAGCCACTGAGATTTTAGTGTCACTTCTATTACAATAGTATTTATCCTAACCAATAAAATATTATGCATTTTAAATATCTGGAAGGTATTACAGTTAAAAACCATGTTTATTTTTAATTCAACCCAGTTTTTTCCAAACTGATTTGACCACAGAGCCTTTGTGGTCTGATTATGTTTTTAACTTAACAACTATTAGCTAGTAGAACTGGTTTTCCAGTTTGGGAAAAACTGTATTATGTCTTTCTTTGGGGAAAACTGTGCTGTCTTCCTTCACTTCCCCACCATTCTGGAAGTTTATTCTAGCCGAGAGAGGGAGGGACTGAGAAACAAGCTAAGGTCAAGCTATGAGGAGACTACAGCACTGGGGATTTTAATTATAAACATACCTACAGAAGTATGTTATAGATACACATGGGTTCTTACACACAGAATTAAATAGGGGAGCTCAAAGAACTGAGTCACACTCTCTGAAGCTCTGAAGTAAAAGGAGGGGATAACCAAGAATTATGCATAGCAGCTAAGGATTAGTAAAAAGGGTCCAGTGTACTGATGAGGTTCTAATTTTTTTGAATTTTGTCTTTTTTCTATCTTCATGTAAGGGATCTTTTTTTTTTTTTTTTTTTTTTTGGCTCTCTTCCTTTTTTTACTTTTTTTTATTTCACTTTAGATGAAGGTTTACAGAGCAAGCTAGCTTCTCATTAAACAATTAACATACATATTGTTTTGTGACATTGGTTGCCAACACCATGACATGTCAACACTCTCCCTTTCTCAACCTTGGGTTCCCCATTACCGGCTGTCCTTTCCCCTCCTCCCTTCTCTTCCTTGCCCCTGGGCTGGTGTGTCCATTTAGTCTCTTTTTTTTTTTTTTTAATGAGCCTGTCTTCATCTTTGGCTGAAGGGTAAACCCCAGGAGTGATTTCATTACAGAGCTAAAAGGGTGTCCAGGGGCCATACACTCTGGGTTTCTCCATTCTCTGTCAGACCAGTAAAAGTCTGTTTTTTTGTTTTTGTTCTTTAGGTGAGTTAGAATTTTTTTCTAAATTTTTCTATAGCTCTGTCCTGGATCCTCTATCGTGATCCCTGTCAGAGCAGTCAATGGTGATAGCTAAGCACGATCTAGTTGTGCTGGACTTAGTCTGGTGGAGGCTGTGGTAGTTGTGGTCCATCAGTCCTTTGGACTAATCTTTCCCTTATGTCTTTGGTTTTATTCATTCTCACTTGCTCCAGATGTGGGGAGACCAGTGGAGTATCTCAGATGGTCGCTCGTAAGTTTTAAGATCCCAGACGCTACTCACCAAAGTAGAATGCAGAACATTTCCTTTATAAACTGTGTTATGCCAATTGAGCTAGACGTTCCCCAAGACCATGGTTCCCACAGCCCTCAACCCAGTAATTTGGTCCCTCAGGGAGTTTGGATGTGTCTGTGGAGCTTCCATGACCTTGCCTTGGACAAGTTGTGCTGGCTTCCCCGGTGTTGTGTACTGTCTCATGTAAGGGATCTTCTTATAGGAATAGTAATTGCTAATGATGACCTTGTTTGGCTATTTTAACAAAGATATGTTTTTAAATCTTTTGTCAATTAGGACTCTACATCAGAAAGACCAAGTAAAACTTGCTTAAAGATTAACCCGTTGCTATCAAGTTGATTCTGACTCATAATGACCCTATAGGACAGAGTAGAACTGCCCCTATACCATTTCCAAGGAGCAGTTGGTAGATTCGAACTGCTGATCTTTTGGTTAGCAACCAAACTCTTAACCACTGCACCACCAGGCTCCTTGAAGATTAAAGGGAATGGAAACAACTCAAGTGTCCATCAACAGATGAATGAATAAACATAATGTAGCACATACAGACAAAGGAGAGATGAAGTCCTGATATACTCTACAACACAGATGAACTTTGAAAACATTATGTTGAACAAAATTAGTCAATCAAAAAAGGACAAAGGTGGCAAAACAGTTAAGCGCTTTACTGCTAACTGAAAGGGTGGCAGTTAGAACCCACCCAGCGGCTCTGTGGAAGAAAGACCTGACAATCCACTCCCGTAAAAATTTCAGCCTAGAAAACCCTATGAGCAGTTCTACTCTGTTACACGGGGACACTATGAGTCAGAATCAGCCAAACAGCACCTAACACACACATACAGAGAGAGAGAGAATAGGCAAAAGTATAGAGATTAGAATTTAATAGTTAACAGTTACTAGGGGCAAGAGGGACAAGAAGAGGAGGGAACCATTGTTAGATAGCACTGAGTTTTTGTTTACGGGGATGGTAAATTTGGCAAAGGATTGTGGCGATGGTTGTACAACATGATTGATGTAATGGATTGTATTGAGTTGTACACGTAAAAAAATGTTGAATTGGCAAATGTGTTCTCTATATTTTTATAAAAAAGAAAAAAGGAGAGGATTTATAGGATTCCCTGAGTGGTGCAGTTAATGCACTCAGATGCTAACCAGAAGTTTGGCGGTTCGAGTTTGCCCAGAGGCATCTCGGAAGAAAGGCCTGGTGATCTACTTTCAAAAAATTAGCCATTGAAATGAAGGGAGCAGAGTCCTACACTGACATACCTGGGATTTCCATGAGTTGGAACTGACTCCACCACAACTGGCTTTTACTGGTTTTTTTGTCTCAGAGGCAGGGCAAGCCTCAGGATTGGTTTGACCCAACAGCTCCGTGATGTCGTGAGGACCCAGCTCCTTTTGGTCTCTCTGTTCTTCCTTCTGTGACGTCAGCAGCATCTGCCGTTTGCCGTCCCTTATGGTAGCAAGCGCTGCAATAGTTCTAGTGATTGCATCTAGACATCGCAGGAGGCCTTATTTCCCAAGAGCTGTGGAAAGCTTCCTCTCACATTTCCCTGGTCTAACCTGGGTCAACACCCTTTCCTGGCCCTGCACCAACTCCAGTGTTCAAGAAAATACTGACTGACTTGTATATGGGTTACCTGGACCAGTCACTGTGGCAAGGGAATCATCCTGGTTGGATTACACAAGTCAGGGTCCTCACTTGTGGTTGGGGGTAAGTGAAATACACACAGACACACACACTCCCCATATGGCTGCTACACACTGAGAGAGAGAAAATAACTACTGGGAGAACAATCATAGATCTACTTTTAAATAAATTGTGTAATAATAAGAGTTAACATTTATATCGAGTTGTTATATACTAGGCACTATCCTAAGTGCTTATATTAAGTCATTAAATTCTCATAGCAATCCTATGATATAGGTGCTATTATTAACTCCATTTTACAAACGAGAAAACTGAAGCACAAATAGGCCAAGAAGCTTGCCCCAAATCATCAAGGCTGGCAGGTAACAGAGCTGGGCTTTGATTCTAGGCAATTAAAATCCAGAGCCTACACTACCACATCACGTTAAAATTTTTGTAAAGCCAACATGCACATATAAAGTATACATGCACACACAGGTGTGTGTGTGTGTGTGTGTGTGTACCAACCCAAACCAAACCTCCTGCGGTCAAAGAAATTCTGACTCATAGCTACCCCATAGGGTTTCCAAGGCTGTAAATCTTTACAGAAGCTGACTGCCACACCTTTCTTCCACAGAGCCACTGGTTGTTTCAAACCACTGAACCTTTCAGGTATCAGCCGAGCACCTTAACCACTGTGCCACCAGGGCTCCTTTATATATATATATACACACACACACATACACACTAATTACATATAGATACAATTATACATGTATACACACACATAATAAAAAACCAGACCAGTTGCCATTGATCCATTCCTACTCATGGTGACCCTATGTGTATCAGAGTAGAACTGTGTTCCATAGAGTTTTCAATGACTGATTTTTTTGGAAGTAGATCACCAGGCCTGTCTTCTGAGGTGCCTCTGGGTAGACTCAAACCCCTAGCCTTTTGGTTAAGCCAAATACTTAACTATTTGCACCTCTCCCCCAGGGACTCCACTCCATTTTCCTATACAGCTCTGTAGAAATCTAGAGCAATAGCATCACATTCAATAAGCACCCTTTAAAAATAAATGATCGATTACTGTACACACATGTACACACACACACGTCCACGTGCGTGACTCCAACTCTGTAGGCTGCTCAACATGAAGTTTCTCATAGCACATAAAGTGTTAATAATGTGGCGTTATCTCACTGCATTGAAGCTAGCCGAGGGATTTTGGCAAAATAGAACTTTCTCTTAGTTCAGACTGAAGTAACAAGGGTTATATAAATGCAGATTACACAATTTCGCAGCTGTATAACATCAACATATTCAAACATATTAAAAATAAGATATGAAAAGAGAAGGCACTGAGCTGGGATTCACTGATATGTTGCAAGCAAAGTGCGATTGTTTTTGTTTTTTTTAATCAGTTTCTCACTAGTTAGCTTGGCAACAGGAATTTATCATAATTCATGCAGATTAGAGACCATCGGCTTTTTCCATGGGTAGTAACACTGAAAGAGCCCCAGCTCTGCTCAAATGCTCCCTCTGCTTTGTTGGCCCGCTGATAGCCACCAAATATTTGCCTCCTGGAATGTAGGCCCGGAATTCTATAAACAAGTCAAGGATAAAGGGATGATATTTACATACTGCTTCATTGCATCCTTGGGGTTATGGTCTTTACATACAAGTCCCTGCATGGTAAAGCAGTTAACACACTCAGGAGCTAACCAAAAGATTGGAGGTTAGAGTCTACCTAGAGGCACCTCGTAAGAGAGGCCTGGTGATCTACTTCCAAAAAATCAGCTATTGAAAGCCCTATGGATCACAGATGTATTCTGACATGCATGCAGTCACCATGAGTGGGAATTTACTCAGCAGCAACTGGTTACTGGCTCTTCACATAATCCGGAAGACTCAGCGCTCAAACCACCTATACTGGCAAGAGACTATGAAAATACTTCTTCAGCACCAGTGAAATACAACACCGAATTAACATTCTTTATTTCTTAATCTTTTTAGTTCAGCCGAGTTTTCTTGTTGGAGTAAGCCCTTTCCTTTGATTACAAGGTCCGTTATCAAATCCACCTGTCAGGGAATCTTTAGTTCTTTTGCTGGCCAAGATACTACATCACTATCCCCTGTGCCCAGCCCCGGTTCTACCACCTCCCTTCTGCCCTAGACATCTTGTATAGTAGTCAAGGTCTGGAGACTAGGATCCAAGTTTTAAAATGAGGAAATTTTGTGCAGTGATGGAAATATTCAATATCTTACTTTGGTAGACAGATGAGTGAACAGAATTTTCAAAACTTGTAGAAATAAACACGTAAGATCTATTGCCTTTTTGAATGCAAATTATATTTCGATTTTTTTTTTTAATGCCCATTAGGAAATTCTCTTTGCTGCACATGATTTTCTTCAACGTATTCTGAGGAAAGGAGTCCTGGTGGCACAATGGTTAAGCACTCAGCTGCTAACCTAAAGATTGATGGTTCAAACCCACCCAGCGACCCAGCAGATCTGCAGGAGAAAGATCTGGTCATCTGCTTTTGTAAAGATTACAGCCAAAGGGCTGTCACATGGGGTTGCTATGAGTCAGAATTGACTTGATGGCAACCAACAACAACAACAGCATTCTGAGGAAGGATGCACAAGGCATAGGTTGTGCTCTGTGACTATGTGTCAGTGATAAAGTTTCCTGGAGAGAAACCTTAGTGACTAGGACCCAGCTCCAGAGATAACACTACCATCACAGTGAGAATGTCCAGTATGAAGGCTACAATGTCTCCTCTTCAAAATGCCTCGTATTCACATATAGAATGGTATGATTCCAAAGACCATGGCAGAGAAAGTAACTTCTGCTGCAGACTCAGTCTTTTAATACTCAAAAGTCATGTGAGGTGAGAGCATAAGGAAGAACCTAAGTCTAATGATACTACCATTCAATGACCTGCCATAGCCAGATCAACAGACTCTTGTTCTGATTACCCATGAGTAATGGCAAGCATTTATTGGGCACTTGTTTCAAGTTAGATGTAATTCTACAGACTTGACTTAAATTAACTCCCTTAGTCCTCACATCTTCTTTAGTTGTAGAGGAGAAGCCCAATGAACAGGGAGAATGATGGCATGGAGTCCAGTAATTGTTTTATCTGTGATGACAACTTGTTTGCCTTTCCCCTTTTCCACCATTTCCTCATTGAAACCAAAGAAGTGGGGATAAGCATAATCTCTGAAGGGCAAGGCAAAAATGAAAAGCATAGGGGAAAAGTAGCAAAGTAAGTAGCCTCCACAGTCAGCATCAGAATGAGCCCCAGTGGTGGCAGACCAAGGGAGGAGGGAGGGAAGAGAGTATTCTACTTGGGTGCAGTGGGCACATTTTCTGTAGAGAATTCAAAAACAGTAATAAAACTGACTAAAAGTTGATCTGCTTTTTATTATCACCATGTGCTGGCAATCCTAAACAATGTCAGTGAGAAGCTACTGTTTCCTAAAAAATCTCTGGTTGGTCTAAGTTTCCAACAATTGTTATAGTTTCTGCTGAGTTTTAACATTATATATGCAAGCTTCAAACTGGAACATTTTTATTAGTTATTCATTAATAAAATTTGTGTTATACATGGACGTTATTTTGGAAAACACCTAGTTATGCAGTCAAACCCCAATAGACACAGATTCAGCTACACACATTGGTTTTGAGACCTAAGTTGGTAATGGTTCAAAATCTTTCCAGCTTGCTTTAGGCACAATTTGATTCTCTGGTCCCATGATAAGACATATTCTTGTATTTATAAGGTAGATTCAAAATAAACAATGATGGCACAGTGATTGTTAAGGCAAGGAAACCAAACTTGTAATACTTTAATTTGGCATTCCGAAGAGCAAAACAAGGCTGAACATGGCTGCCTTCAGGCTTTCCATTAGTTCACTGCTGTTTCTGTTAGTCACCGCTGTTTTCCAAGCCTCTGGTATGTGACCTTGCTGAGGCAGTCTTATGTAACCCTCTGGCATAGAACCACCTTTGTCCTTGACCACTATAAAACCTCTGCCCCACCCTGCTGGATGTGGAGTTCTGCTTTGGTCCTCCTGCCACTGGGGACCACTGCCTTGATGTGTAAATCTCCCTAATAAAGACTCCTTCACTGCCACGCTGGAATTGCCCACCTCTTTCTTTGATCTCTCAGCACCGTCCAATTTTGGAGGCAAATTTTAAGTTACTGGTCCATGCCTGGACACATTCTATATGATCACTTGAAGTTGTCACTTTTTTTTGGAACTTTGAGAAAAAAAAAAAATTCATTCACTTCAATATCACTTCATTGTTGGAAAATGCTGCAGAATGCAGGTATAAAGGTGAAAAGGCTTTCCCAGGCAAGGTGAAGGACTTGTTATGAAGCCATGCCCACAGTAATGACAATTTTTGAAAAGTTAATCTCAACCTTTGGAGAATTGTGCAATCCTAAAGAAAATGTGGCACGAAAGGATCAACTCAAACTTTATTTTCTCCTTCAGGAAGTTTTTTCTTTCCTTAGTTATCTTTTTTTCCTGGTGAGAAGATTCAGATGAGGTTAGTCAGCCACAAAAGTATTTGCAAACTAGAATCAGCCTTGAATAATGTAGTGAAACATCGAGCTTTAAAATCGTTCCTTTTAGATCAGATCACAGAAATTGTGTTGTTGTTGTTAGGTGCCATCGAGTCAATTTTCAACTCATAGTGACCCCATGTGACAGAGTAGAACTGCCCTATAGGGCTGTCTAGATTACAATCTTATGACAACAAGAAGTGGCTGGTGGATTTGAACCACCGATCTTTGGGTTAGCAGCCAAGCACTTAACCATTGCACCACCACGGCGTCTTCTGATTATATATATTATATAAACATCAATAAAAAAAGAAATTTACTGTGTTTCTTTTCTGGCCATTATTATTCAAATCAGTATAGGGGAGAAAGGCATTTTAAAACTCCATCCCCTATGGGGATCAAATATGTTGCGTTTGTCACTGGAGCCAGGCGTGGAAAAAAAAAAACTGTTGAGGAAAAGCAAAAGTGAACCTTGGACAGCCCCTGTCAGCTGATCACCCTTTTTATTATCTAAGGTCTGGACTATTATAATAGCTTCCCAACTTTCTTTATATTTCATTTCACTCCTTATTCACCCTTCATGTTGCTGCCAGATTCATCATCCAACTGCTCATGGCCAAAGTCAGTGGCGGCTCCAAAATTTCTATGTAGGATGAACTTACAAGTGGCCATCTGCTTGGAGAGGAAGCCAGAGGACTCGTCCAAGGCTGAGTTTGATTAGCAAGAGTAGTGGTTTTACCAACATTGCATATTTATTTGGAGACATTGGGGGTGAGAAAGGAGCAGGTGGAGTTGGAGGGGTCACAAGGCACTCTTTCTGACTACCACGTGGTGGTGCGCTCAGTCCACAGGACTGGAGATGGAGAAACCCAGGCTAAACCCAATTATGTGATCATGGGTGGCTTTACCCCTTAATTTCCTCATCTGAAAAATCAGGGGGATGGCCTAGATGGTCTCTAAAGTCCCTTCTAACCTTAACCTTCGATGACTATGACTCACTTGCCATGGTAGTTTTAAACTATGGATGGCCCTAGGTTTGTGCCAAACTTACATTGCATTGAAGTGAAGAGACAAACAGCCACTGAGCCAGAGACTATGAGTTAATCTGCAAGTCATATTTGGATAAATGAGAAAGTATCGGATTCCTGTTTAAAAGACCAGGTGTTTTACATAGTGTGTGTTGTTCTTCCACAAACGTTGACTTCTTAGATCATGTCTACATTCATAAGGCCTTCTGTAAACCCATGCCACTGTCAACTGAGACAAATACTGAAGTTTTCTCTTTCTGTGCTACATGGAAGTCTTTTAATCCCATTGGACAAAAATTGGGTGTAAGTCATTTTTTAATTGCCACGTATCAGTCTAGTTTATACAACAAATATTTCCACATGGTCAGGAGACAGTTTTCTGATATTTGGAGGACAGGCCAGATCTCACAGAGTGGTCTTATAAATCAAAAATCAAATGGAGGGTGAGCTCATTCACTGGAAGTTCATTAAGGGGAATTCATTTCATTTCCTTGAAGCTGAAGTGAGCTAGGGACGGACTCTACCACCTTTCACTGAGATGGTGAATTAAGCTCTACGATGGCCATGGGGTAGAAACCTGGAACCTCTAGGGAAAGTAGAGGATGTTGGAGGTGGTGGGTGTGTTTGTTTCCTGGTTAGAAGCCAAGGAGAAGCAAAGACGTGGCCACAGTGAGATGGCAGGGGAACACCCTTCAGTGGGAGAACTGGTAAGGACCCCTGTCTCCTGCCTGGCCTAGGGTGGAGGGTAGAGGGAAAGGAGAACATTGTCTTCAGAATGAGGGGCGTGACTCCCATGGCAGCCCCCTTCTGAGGCTGGAGAGACCCCCACGCCAGGAGTCCTATCATCAAGGCAAGTAGTGATCCCTCTGAGCCCAGCTTTACCCCTGGTGCGTGCAGCATAGCTTCTGGGGCCTCTGGGCAAGAAGAAACCTCCCTTACCAGCAACTGTTCTCCATGGACCCTTTAAATGTGGGTGTTCCGTTGGCTCCCTCTTCAGACCTCTGTGTCCCTCAGGATCCCCATTCCACCAGAGCAGCTTCATTCACTCCCAAGTCTGCAGTCACCATCTGTGTGCTGCAAATTCTTGTTACCCTCACCTCAGCCCAGACTTTTTTCCTGTGTGCTATACCCAAAGACACAACAGCTTACTGGATGTCTCCACTTTGATGTCCCAAAGCCAAACCCACTGCCATCGAGTTGATTTTGGCTCATTGTGACCCCATAGGGTTTCCAAGGCTGTAAATCTCTACAGAAGCAGACTGCCACATCTTTCTCCCTTGGACCTGCTGGTGGTTTTGAACCACTGACATTTTGATTAGCAGTTGATTGCTTTAACCACTGCTCCACCAGGGCTCCTTTTGATGTCCCTTAGACACCCCAAACTTCTATCTGAATCCAAACTTGAAGCCTCCACTGTCACAAGTGTACCTGTGTCTTCTCTGTAAATGCTACCAACACCCTCCCATTCCCCTATGTCAGAAACCTGAAAGTCAACTTCAATTTCCCTTGCAAACCCCATCCAATTAGCCACAACATCATATGGATTTTGTTTGTTCATCATCTCAAATCTATTTTTTTCCTCTCCTTTCCCACTGCTACTGTGTTAACTCAGTTCCTTACCATTCATTTCCTGGATCAGTACAATAGCCTCCACACTACTACTAGTTGCCCTGATGCCAGTCTAGTTCCTTCCAATCAATCTTCCATGGTGCTTACAGAATGAGCTTTCAGAAATGCAAATATGATCTGATTGCTCCCCTGCTTATAAACCTTTGGTGATGCCAAAAAGCAAATGATAAAATGAGAGGTAATATATGCAGTGCATATGATGGAGGATTAATATCCCTAATATATAAGGAGTGCCAATAAATTGGTGACAAAACAAACATCACAACAGAAAAGTGTGTGAAGGCTATAAATAGGCAATTCATCCTTTAGGAAGTGAAACAAACCATAAACCTATGTAAAGATTCCTGAGCTGTAGTAGCCAGGTAAATACAAATCATAATGACAATGAGTTTTGTTTTTGTTTTTGTTTTTGTTTTCCCACCTAGAAGATTGGCAAACAGCCTATGGGGCAGTTCTACTCTGTCCTATAGGGTCGCTATGAGTCAGAATCATCTCAGTGGCAACACGTGTGGTTTGGTTTTTGGTAGAAAAATGGCAAGAAGCCCTAGTGGCACAGTGGTTAAAGCTCTTGGCTGCTAACCAAAAGGTTATTAGTTCCAACCCACCAGCAGCTCTGCAGAAAGATGTGGCAGTCTACTTCTGTACAGATTTATAACCTTAGAAACTCTATGTGGCAGTTCTATTCTGTCCTATAGGGTCACTGTAAGTTGGAATGGACTCATCAACAGTAGGTATATAAGATTGGCAAAAAACTAAGAAGACACAACATCTAGACGGAGTGTGTGGACCTGTGCGTACTCATTTTTGTCACACCTTTATGGAAAGTAGTCTGCCAGAATCAATTAAAATTAAAATAATCAATGAACCCTTAGAAGTAGCTACCCTCCCCCCCCACACCAGGATTTTATCCAACAAAAAGAAAAGGACCAGCAAGCGGCCATACAAGATACAACAACTGGTCTCTATTCACCTGGAGCAACAGAGGAAGAAGGAAACCTAAGAATCAGAGAAGCAAATGGACTACAGAACTGTCTCCTTGGACCCTCTTGCATGAGAACTAGAAGAACTAGATGGTGCCCAGCTACCATTACCAAATGTCTCAACTGGGGACACTAGAGATGAATCCTGATAGAAAAGGAAAAAATGTGGAACAGAACTTCGAATTCCAAAAAAATCTAGACCTACTGGACCCACTGAGGCTAGAGGAGCCCCCAAGACTTTTGACCTGGAATACTCTTCAAACCTTGAAAAGATATTATCCCTTGAAGTCATCTTTAAACTAACTAAAAAACAGGTTAGCTCAAAAAGTAAAGAACATCATTCTTAAGTATTGTGCTTTAAATACATATGTATATGGCTATATATATGTATACATAGTGCTTTAAACATATATATGCATATGTACATGCGTGTGTGTGTGTATATATATGACCAAAGGGATAACAGTAACTCTAAAGTATAGGTGAGAAGTTTAGGGGGCAAAAACAAAAAAAAAAAACAAACCCGTTGTCGTCGAGTCGATTTCGACTCATAGCAACCCTACAGGACAGAGTAGAGCTGCCTCAAAAGGTTTCCAAGGAGCGGCTGGTGGGTTCAAACTGCTGACCTTTTGGTTAGCAGCCAATCTCTTAACCACTCCACCACCTGGGCTCCATTTAGGGGGAGTCTAAATTACTGGGGTAAAACAATTAGAGCAGAAATCACCAGAAAGTTGACACAATGTGAAGTATGTAACTGATGTCATTGAACAATATGGTAGAAATTGTTGAATGGGAGCATGTTTCTATATATATTTTCTCACCGAAAATAAATTTTTTAAAAAAGCACCAATATATAAGGATACCAGTATAAGGATGTTTACTGTAGCATTGTTTATAACCGCAGAAAAATCAGATATTTTTTAAGCCAAGTCCTTGAAATGCATCTCTTTCTTCCTGTCACTTTCTCTCTTTGTATAAGCATGTGTGTGTGTTTCAAGGAATTGGTTTACACAGTTGCTGGGGTTGGTAAGTCTGGAATCTGTAGAACAGGACAACAAGACTGGAAAACCTGTTTACCTAGTTCAAAGTATAAAGTACGTCCTTTAAACATTTATTGCTACAGTTATCAGGTAGGAAGAAAACTCCACATGTACCACATTTTTAGGCAAATAAAGTGCGCCTTTCTGCGTTTATTTGCCAACTGCACCCTCTCCCCCCTCCCACCAGGTATAGTGCCTTATGAAAATACTTCAAGGGGGGAGGATGGGGGTTGGCAAACATAGAAAGTGTGCGTTATTTGCATACAAACACGGCTAGACGATTCTGTTTTTAAACCCACTGAAGAAGCCTGTTGTCTTGGGTGTTCTATTTGCAGAGAAGTAACTTTTGCTTGAGAACATACCAGGAGAATGCACTTTTCTTTATCTTCCCCAGGTTTTTAAGGTTGTTGTGCCAGCTAGTTTCTAGGAAGCCATCTGTGAGTTGTGGTAGCTTCAACACTCCCAGAATTCTCTGCGAAGGTGCTGGTTTCATCAATAGTAAAGTCAACTGTTTTACGAGTGAGCTACCTGCAGCAAGATCTCACGTAAAGCCTTGCTACCTGTTTTTGCTCATAGCACTCCCCTCGCCGTGGCATTCCATGACTTTTCTGACATCCGAGATTATCATTGTGCAGTGTTCTGACTGAAATAAATCTGATGGAACAGTACAAGGGTCTTTGGATCAGAACGAGTAATACACTACTCACTGACGTGGCCCAGGCTTTTATTACAGTAATCAGGATGACAATAAGCAGAGCCATGTTCTTCCAAAGGCTCCCGTCTGACAGTGAATTGTTCCATCGTCACTTCTATGCATGCCCCTCAATGTGTGCCATGGACAAAAGAACAAAGGAGAACAAGGGCCTGGGGCTTATATAGATAAGCTGCAGGAGTGTACATGCTGGACTGCATGGAAGCAAGAAGAAGGGGAGTAAGATGAGGCTGCCCTTAGTTCGGTGCAGGTAAGAGCCTTTGTTCAGGAGCACATGGCATGGCCCTCCTGTGACCAGCTTTCCCTTTAGCTACAAAATTAATTCTGTACAAGTAAGCAGTTTTGGGTACTCATGGAGACAGAGTAAGTTACTATGAGCTCAGGAGAGGGAGGAAGCCTTCTCTGACAAGAAGAAGAAAGTGAGAATGTGAGACCCAATTCCTTGCTTCCTTATCAGGGAATGTTCTGAGCCCAAGGCTTCAGCTTAGGTGGCCCTGACGGGAATCATAAAGGCAGGCTGCCCTCCCAGCATGCTGTCTGCCTTTATTAAGTTCAACTTTCTTCCTTTCATGTCGCCTCTTACCCATAAGATTCAAGGTGGAAGCTGTGGTACTCAAGTGAGTCTGGATTTTCTGGAACCAGAGCTTAACTGATATGGATGGAGGAAGACCTGGCAGCAGCTCCCCTGCCCCACCGTACAGTGTCTGTGCTGCCACCCCAGCTTCCCAGTCATTTGACCTTGGCCAAGACTTAAACTTGCTGGACTTCAGACACCTCATCTGCAAATGAGAGAAAAAGTTTAAAATCCAAGCAACTAGACCAAAAGATTCAAGAATCAACTAAATTATTAAGCACATATTATGAAACTTTCACAGATATGACCCGATATGGTTTATTACAGTTCTAAAATCTGTGGTAATATTTTGGGGTTTGTTTTTTTTTAAGTCTCAGTTTGTTCTTTGGTAAAACAAAATAATACCTGTTGAATCTCAAGGGAGAAAGATCAGATAAAATAAACTGTGCACACATATTGTGAAAAAAAAAACAAAGTTTTGTCCAAAGGACAAGAGAGCCTCTTTAAGTATTTGTAAGTAAATGGAAAAGGAGCCCTGGTGGTGCAACGATTAAGCTCTCAGCTGCTAACCAAAAGGTTGACAACGTGAACCCACCCAGTGGCTCCATGGGAGAAAGACCTGGCGATCTGTTCCTGTAAAGATCATTGTTGTTATGTGCTGTCCCTGTGGGGCAGTTCTACTCTGTCACGTGGGGTCTCTGTAAGTTGAAATTGATTCGAGGGTACCTAACAACAACAAGCAAATGGAAAAGACTAAAACTAATATAACTATTTTCATGTAACTGTGCTCAGTCTACCTTATTTACATAATTACTTCTTGGCCAAAAGACTATTATCCTGAATTATCAAACAAAATATTTAAGTAACTTTAGACATCTCCATTACCATACAATTTGGTTAAAGCTGGAGAGAGGAAAGAAGTGTGCTTCATTATTCCATCCTTTGCCTCGACTATAGGATGGTCCACCTCTTTAGATTCCATCTCCAGTAAGGAAATACTTATAATCTGTATCTTCTTACATCAACATATACACTCCATCGTAATTACTTCCTCCAGTCAGAAATTTGGGTGAAAAATCAGGTGACGTTCCAATCTGGAATATATTAAATACCTTTGGGTTTGATTGGGTTGGATTTGTAAACAAATGACTTTCCCCAAAACATGAAGTCATATAAAATCTTTTACTATTAATGCCTTGTTCTCTTCTGACACCATAAATAAACCTCATTTCCCCTGAAGGATTAGGGAGAAAAGCACATTTTGAAAAAATCACTTTCTTGCAAAGATATTAGGTAATTGCTACCCTCTGCCTTGTACTTGCTTCCCTTTAGCCCCTAATGAAGAAAGTAAACAATGTTTCCAGTCAAGCATTTCTTGGAGCTCTGTGTTTTCAGCAGGCTTCTACTATCTTGGCATTTCTACAAGAACTGTTCCATGATTTACAGTGAAACGGGCTGTGCTGAGCGGCCTAATCTCTACCAATGCCACTTAAAATCAGCATTACGGCTTTGCAACATTTTAACATTGTCTGTGATTGCTTCTGACCCACTCTCAGGTTTCCTTTCTAGCTTCCTATCACTTTTATTTGTCTACTTTAGACCCATTACAATGAGTCTAAAGGTTAAGAGCGCACCTGCTAACTGAAAGGTCAGCTGTTCAAACTCACCAGCCTCTCCACAGGTGAAAGACGTGGCAGTCTGCCTTCGTAAGGATTTACAGCCTGGGAAATCCTATGAGGCATTTTACTTTGTCCTATAGTTTTGTTTTTGTTTTTTTTTTTTATAGGGTTGCTATGACTTGGGATCACCTTGACAGCAACAGGTTTTTTGTTTGTTTGTTTTAAGGCCATCACACTGGGCTGGTCATTCTAACTGGCTTTGCTCTTTCTGTGCACATTTATGGGTCTAGAGGTCCCTGGGTCGCATATACAGTTTGCGCTCGACTAATAACCGAAAGGTTGGTGGTTCAAGCCCGTCCAGCAGTGCCATGAAAGAAAGGCCTGGTGACTTGCTTCTGTAAAGATTACAGTCAAAAAACCCTATGGAGCTCAGTTGTACTCTGTAACACATGCGGCCTCCACGAGTTGGAATCAACTCCACGACGATAGGCTTGTTTTTTCTGGTTTTGCTGTAGGCAACACCCTGTACCAATTGCTGTGGGAAGATGTAGATGGATCAGGACAGGTCTGCCCCAAGTTGCTTCTAGTAGCTCAGGACAGAATCCTCAGAAAACTCTCCTACAAGGTTGAAAGTAACCAAGATGCAAAGGAAATTCATGGGAGGGAAATAGTATTTGCAGCATGGAAGGCTTCTTGGAAGAGGTGTCTTTTAGATTGAACATTGAAAGCTCCATAGGATTTGGCCCTGTGAGGATGGAGGAGAAGGGCATTCCAGACAGATGAATGAAAACAGTGTGGGGCAAGGCAGTGAGGTGAGAAAACTCCCCAGCATATATACACAGCTAAGAGTAGTGTAAGTTGTCTAAATTAGGCCCGTGGAAGAAGATGGTATAAAATAAAGTTAGAAAGGTGGTTGCCAGATTAGGGGCATTTGTGGTTAGTATGTGGAAACCCTGGTGACATAGTGGTTAAGTGCTATGGCTGCTAATCCAAGGTCGCCTGGAATCCACCAGCCACTCCTTAGAAACTCCATGGGGCAGTTCTACTCTGTCCTATAGGGTCGCTATGAGTTGGAGTTAATGACAGCAATGGGTTTGGGGTTTTTTTGTTCTTTTTTTTGGTGGTTAGTATGGTAATCATGTGGTGTTACTAATCAACAATCAACGTAGAAATCTGTTCTTTCCCTTGTTAAATGCTAGATTAAGTCTCTATGCTCAATTCAAGAAAGAAACCAAAACAAACCAGTTGCCATGAGTTGATCCCAACTCATGGCGCCCCTAAGTGTGTCAGAGTAGAGCCATGCTCCACCGGGTTGTCGATGCCTGATTTTTCAGAAGGAGGCCTTTCTTCCAAGGTATTCTTGGTGGACTCAAACCACCAAAATTTTGGTTAGCATCAAGCCCTTCAACCACTTTTACCAGCCATGGACTCCACAGGGAAGAAAAGGGGGCATGTATAAAATAAACAAGTCATTGTCCCTGCCCTCAGGCAAGTGAATGGAGGAGAGAGACACACAGAGATTATTACAGCATAATATGAAAAGATCGATATGGTTCCATTCTCCACTAGGGTCTCTGAACTATTATGAGAACGCGATGTTTACAAAATGTTAAAGCTGACTCAGTTTTTCAAAAAGGATTCATCTTTCCCCAGTAGAGAGCCCCACATGACATTTCTCTGTATTTTGACAGTTTGGATGCCTCAGGATTTTAACAGCTAGCTCTGGTCTTCTCTTTTTCTTTCTCTCACTTTCATGCCTATTAGTTCCAGAGAGATAACAAAAAATATGAAAAGTAAACTAGATGTAAAACTATTGAAAACCAAGGGCAGATTACCCAGTAAGCAAGGTAAGCACAGCTTACTTGTGCTCACTTACTAATCTGAAATGATCAAAATATGAAATTGTTCACTACGGATTAGTATAGAAGCACAAGTAAGCCCTTGCTTACCTTGCTTGCTGGGTACTTGTTTACTACAGAGTAGTAAGTAAGCACAAGTAAGCCTGTGTTTACCTTGCCTACTGCGTAATCTGTCCCTGTGAAGAACTGTAAATTTGAGAAAAGGCTTTGATTCTATAGGAAGGTGCTGTGAGGTTGGGAGGCAGAGGCAGATGCCAGCCATACCTTGCAGTAGAATCTTTGATGTGGTGAAAAAATGTGAAGTTGTTCACTACAGATGCTCTGATAAGCAAGGTAAGCACCATGCCTGTTGGATGATCAGCCCCTGTTGAAAATACTGGAGCATGGTGAACTAAAGACCACATGGCCTGTCTAAAGGCTTACTTTTTTTTTAATTAAACTTTTTATTTTTAGATAATTGAGCCCTAGTGGCACAGTGGTTAAGAGCTACAGCTTCTAACCAAAAAGTCAGCAGTTCTAATCCACCAGCCAGTCCTTGGAAATCCTACGGGGCAGCTCTACTCTGTCCTGTAATGTCACTATTAGTTGGAATTGACTCAACAGCAACGGGTTTGGTTTTTGTTTTTTGTTTGTTTTGTTTTGGTAAATTCCCATGCAGTTGTAAGAAATGACAAAAACAGATTCCAAGTACTCTTTATCCAGTTTCCCACAAAGGTTTGTTGTTGTTGTTAGGTGCTGTCGAGTCAGTTCCAACTCATAGTGACAAAAGAATGAAACACTGCCTGGTCCTGCACCATCTTCACAATTGTTATGCTTGAGCCCATTGTTGCAGTCACTGTGTTGAACCATCTCATTGAGGTAGCATCTTGCAAAACTTGAGTACAATATCACAACCAAGATGTTGACATTGATACAGTCAAGATACATAACAGTTCCAGCACCCAAGGATCCCTCATGTTGCTGTTTTATAGCCACGCCCACTTCTTCCTGCTACCATCTCTGTCTTAACGCCTGGCCACTGCTAATCTGTTCTTCATTTCTATAATTTTGTAATTTCGCAAATGACGAATGTTATAGAAATGGAATCATACAGTAGGTAAGCTTTTAGGATTGGCTTTTTTCACTCAGCATAATTATCTGGAGGTTCATCTAGGTTGTTACGTGCATCAATAGTTTGTTCGTTTTTGTTGCTGTATAGTATTCTATGATATAGCTATAAAAAAAAATACCACTGGCTTATATAACCATTCACCCCTTTAAGGACATCCGGATTGTTTCCAACTTTTTTGGCTCTTATGAATAAAGCAGCTATCAACATTTGTGTACAGATTTTTGTCTGAACATAAATTTTCAATTCTCTGCTACAAATGCCCAGGAGTGCAATTACTGGGTCATATGGTAGTTGCATATTTACATTTTTAAGAAGCTGCCAAATGTTTTTCAGAATGGCTGCGCCATTTTACGTTTCCATCAACAATGTTCAAGTGATCCAGTTTCTCTGCCTCTTTGTCAGCACTTGATGTTATCACTTTTTTTTTTAGCCATTCTGAGAAGTGTGTAGTAATACCTCATTGTGGTTTTTAAATCTCTTTTTTTTTTTTTTTATTATGGCTAATGATGTTGAGCATCTTCCTAATTAAATTGTTTGTTGTCAATGAGTTTTATGTACTGTTGAGTTTTGAGATTTCTTTTTATATTTGAGATACAAACCCTTTGTCAGAAAAGTAGTTTACAAATATTTTCTCCAAGTCTGTAGCTTGTCTTTTCATCCCCTTAACAGAGTCTTTCACAGAGCATAAGCTTTTAATTTTCATAAAGTCCTATTGTTCACTTTTCCATTTATGACTGATGCTTTTTGATGTCAAGTCTAAGAACATTTTCTCCTAGTCCTAGATTCCAAAGATTTTCCCATATGCTTTTTCTAAAAATTTTATAATTTTACATTTACATCCTTAATCCATTTTGAAGCAATCATTATACAAAGTGTGAGACCATAGGTCAAGGTTCATTTTTCTTTTTTTTTTTTGTCTGCGGGTGCCTATTTGCTCTAGCACCATTTGTTGAAGGGTTACCTTTCCTCGGCTGAATTTCTTTTGCACCTTCATCAAAAATTAATTGGGAATATTTGTGTGGGTTTGTTTCTGGGTTCTCTATTCTATTCCATTGATCTATGTGTCTATCTATCCCTCTGCCAATACCACACAGTCTTGATTACTGTAGCTATGCAATAAGTCTTGAAATTGTGTAGACGGATTGTTCACACTGTATTTCTCTTTAAAATTGTTGTAGCTATTCAGATTTCTTTGCCTTTCATCTAAATTTTAGAATAATCTTTTCTACATCTACAAAAAAAAAAAAAAAACCTTGCTGAGATTTGATAGGAATTGCTATCAATTAAGCCTACATGTGAATTTGGAGATAATTGACATCTTCACTATGCTGAGTCTTTCAATCCAGCTACAAAGTATGTCTTTCCATTTATTTAGACATCAGCATGGAAGTACTGTATTTTTTGTTAGATTTACACCTAATTTTTCTTAGCAATTGTATTTCAGACACTGTGATTTCAGTGTCCGCACGTTCACATACTATATTGAAATACAATTGATTTTTGCATGTTTATTTTGTATCCCATGAACTTGTAAAAATCCCTTATTAGTTCTAGAAATGTTTTGGTAGATTCCTTTGGTTTTCTATGTAGAAAATCACATCACCTTCAAATAGAGACAGTGTTATTTCTTCTTTTTCAAAATTTATGCTTTTTATTTCCTTTTCTTGCCCAATTGCACTGGCTACAACTTCCATTATGCAGATGACACAACCTTGCTTACTGAAAGTGAAGAGGACTTGAAGCACTTATTGATGAAGATCAAGTATTACAGCCTTCAGTATGGATTATACCTCAAAATAAAGAAAACAAAAATCCTTACAACTGGACTAATAAATAACATCATGATAAATGGAGAAAAGATTGAAGTTGTCAAGGATTTCATTTTACTTGGATCCATAATCAACACCCATAGAAACAGCAGTCAAGAAATCAAATGACACATTGCATTGGGAAAATCTGCTACAGGAGACTCCTTTAAAGTGTTAAAAAGCAAAGATGTCACCTTGAAGACTAAGGTGCGCCAGACCCAACCCTTGGTGCTTTCAATCGTCTCATGTGCATTCAAAAGCTAGATGATGAATAAGGAAGACCAAAGAAAAATTGATGCCTTTAAATGGTGGTGTTGGCAAAGAATATGGAATATACCATGGACTGCCAAAAGAATGAACAAATCTGTCTTGGAAGAAGTACAGCCAGAGTGTTTCTTATAAGAAATTATGGTGAGACTACATCTCACATACTTTGGACATGTTATCAGGAGGGATCAATCCCTGGAGAAAGACATCATGTTTGGTAAAGTAGAGGGTCAATGAAAAAGAGGAAAACCCTCAACAAGATGGACTGATACAGTGGCTATAACAATGGGTTCAAGCATAACAATGATTGTAGGGATGGCACAGGACCAGGCAGTGTTTTGTTGTGTCATACAATAACAATAACTTCCAGCACTGTGTTGAATAAGAGTGTTGAGAGTGGACATCCTTTTCTTATTCCTGATCTTAGGGGGAAAGTATTCAGTCTTTCACATTAAGTATAATGTTAGCTATAGTTTTTCTGTAGATGCTGTTTCTCAAGTTGAAGAAATTCTTCTCTATTGTCATTTTTCTGAGAGTTTTTATCACGGATGGATGTTTTTATTTTTTAACATCGTGTAAGCCAAACAAAACTCATGTGTAGGATATTTTCAGCTTTCAGGTCAGCAGTTTGCTACCCCTATAAAGAGTTTACTCAAATCCTGATTTTTCCCAACCATTTCAAAGCTAGATGGAAAAATAGAGAGCTGGAGGCTAAGCCAAGAACATCCATTATCCTTCAAAAATCACCATGTGAGTTTTGTCCTCCATGTTTATTGAGAGTTCTACCCAGCTGACAGCACCTTTCACATTCAGTCAGTAGTATCTTCCTTTCTAAGGAAGTCATCTCTTACCAGTCCTATGACTAGCAACTCTTCATCCTCTACAGATAAATAGTATCAAGGGAAAGAATGCAAATTTTGGTTCTTCTCCCATTTGGTGCTTTTTCCCCCTTCCTTGGCCCTCTGTTGTCAAAGGACTTAGGCGTTAACAAAGACTTCAGTAAAACTCCTAGTTTTTGCTCCTCACAAAAGCCCCAAATTGAAATGCTAAATTCACATTGGTGAAGAGATTGTGTAAGAAATCTTAGCCAAGAATAGGCTAAGCTGAGACAGACTGACATATGATGCAAACTAGAAATAGGAAAGATAAACAGAGAACTAGGAAAAGAAGATTGCTTGTGAAATTATTGCTCTTTCTCTCAGTGTGTTTTCTGAATTAAACTGCTTTAAAATAAAGCCATCTGAAATTATTAAAGAACTACCTCCAAACTGAAATTCTCTGGAAACAAAAAATAGAGGCCAGTTCTTAATTTAGTCTACCCTCATCAGTTTAGTTACATATCCATGTTTTATCCTTCAGCTTCATTTAAAGTTGTATGGAAAGCAGCTAAACAATTATGATATGCCTCTCAATACCAGCATATTTTGGAGAATTTGCCATCAATTTTGGGAATCATTCTCTCCAGGATTTCCCGTCAAGGACCCAGTTTTGCTGTTTGGTTTAGTTTTATATACAGAATCAAGAACAAAGTGAATACCCTCAATCACCTCTCAACACTGGCATTAGTCATCACTTAAGTGAGTTCTACTACCCACCCATACAACATTTAATCTTTCCCATTACAACATGTAATTATAAGAAAGTCTTTCTGTACTGTTTTGACCTTTGTATTCTGAGCTAAGCAATCTTTGTCAATTTATTCTAACTTCTTTCAAGAATTTCTATCCTAAGTGGTGCAGATTAAGTAATTCTTCTGATCTCATAGGCCTATGTGCCTTGGTAATGCCATGTCCCTTTCAGTTCGATTAACTCCGAATGAAGGAGAGAGTTCTGCTTTGGATACTTGGCAATGTAATCATAAACAGAAGACTAATCTTTCAATAATACAAGTTTAAGAAAACAAGAGGTGACTGGAACTCTGTTGTAATGAAATTACCCGTGCATGGCAGTTTCAGGAAGGGGTTTTTTCTTCTAGGAGAGCTGAGAAAGCCATGTTGCTTCTACCCAATGAAAGTAATTGAGTGAATGATTTCACTTGTTTCTTCTGTGGACTGAATTATGTCGTTGCCATCTGTGGAGTGTGCTAAATACCTTTGGGGAAGGAGGCTGTTTTCTCATGTCATTTATGTAATGGCTATGTTGTCACTTGCCACCTTTGAGCAAAATCAATATGTAGGAGAAGTTGGACCAGGTTTTCCACAGCTGAAGTAAAGTAGGGAATTGGGGCAATTGTTCAGTTAAATTGAGCACATTTTTAAAAAGCAACACAATCCTTCAAACACTTCAAGGAACATTTATAATTGCCCTGGCCCAACACATCGCTTCAGCTATTGATACCTGTCAACCCTCTTGCTGGGGCCACAAGCAAATATAAGACATGAGTGAGGAGTTTTGGGGGGACACATTCTCTCAAGTATGGAAGGGCAATCAGGAATAAGAACAATCTGAGAGACAGAACTAGGAAGACCACTGGGAAGGATCTACTAAAGAGACAGATTTAAGCTCATTTGAAAGAGGAGCTCCAAATTTTCCAATGATAAAATGGACTTACTTGGGAGTACTAAGTTGTCTGTAGCTAGATGTGTTCAAGGGAAAGAATAAATCAGTGTTTCCAAACTGTGGGTCACAGCTCACTAAAGGGTTATGAAATCATTTAGTGAGCTGTGACCAATATTTTTTTATCTTAATAGAATGGGATGAAATAAAACTAAATAGAACAGAATAGAATAGATTAAAAAAGTAACAGCGGGCATTGCAATAGAAATAAATATTGTTACATACAGACACATACATACAAATGTAAAACGCCTTTCTAAGTGTGGGTTACAGTCTAAAATTTTGGAAAAACACTGGGTTAGACGTCCAGTTAAGAGATATAAGTACTGAAAGGGAGTGATCGAACTATATGACTATGAAGACGCAGCTCAAAGAGGGAAACACAATCAGTTAAAGGGTCACAATCTCCATAAACTAAAAAGAAATCAGTTCTCCAACAATGTGTAAGTTTTTAAATTTTTAATTCTGAGCCTGGAAAAAAAAAAAATTCCTATAGGTTCTGATAGAGGAGACACTGTATAAAGTATTAAAAAAAAAAAAAAACCTACTTACAAAAAACACATTGACAAATTTCATAGAGATGTTTTAAAGATGTCCCAAAATATGAGCTCATGGCATCACGCCAAACCAAAGGTAAATCTATAAAAGGCCAAAAGTGACACAGTTCAATAGAAATATTTCTGATGGTCAGGTTTATCAAAAGGCAGATATGAGCATGAAGGTGCTCATCTCCTATACAGTTAAGTTCGTGTTAGCAGGGCAAACATGTTAAATGACCAGCAGATCATGTTAATGAGTAACCATCAACAAGCTGCCTCTCTGCCCATCCTAGGAAAGTCTAAATGACTTTCAGTTTAGAACCTGGAACACTTATCAAATTATATTATTGTTAGTTGTTTGGGGAGGTATTTGTATCTCCACCTCTGACTACCACCATATGCAAAGTGAGCTATTTAAGGGTACAATAATGGAATGCTTTTTTTTACTTTCTCAAGCCAGCCTGGCATCTGGCATGTTGTAGATGGTCAATAAATGTTTGATGAATGAATGAAAAAGCTGACAGTAACATTAAAGAAGACTCTGTCATCTACTGTAGGAGAAAGAAGGTTGATAGACAAAAAAGGGAAATGGATGAAGTTCAGGAAAGACTGAGTTCAGCAAAGCAAGAAATTTCTCTGGCCATTCAAGGAGAGCAAACTCAACTTAGGTATAGAAAGAACAAAAGTGTATTGTTCCTAAATCTCATCTCTGACAGCTCAGTAGGTACACCCAGAAGACATGAACTCCTAAGAGTCCCCTTCTAATCTAAATTTCGTATCACTCTCCATAGTTGTAAACATTTTTATGTACTGTAGAAATTCCTGTTGCTCTAAAACAAACTATATCAGAATAAGCTTCCATCCAGAGAATTCAGGAGAGATTCAGGTAGAAAGAAGTGTGGATAGAAAGGACAGGGGAGGAGAGGTACTCCATCTATTGTGGAATGTCAACCATTACAAGCCCCAAGATGGTGGCAAGGAAGGCTGTGCTACTCCAGCAGGAAGAAGACAGCTTCTTAGTACTAAAATCAGCCAGCTCTTTGATTCCCTTTTAGGCATAAAAGTTAAACATGTTCCAATGAGGGGGTGGTGTCTAGTCATTTCAAAAAAGGGCTAAGAGTGAGAATTTTGACTTTTTCATTTTTTGGCTGTGCCACACAATCTCACTATAGCCTTGGCACATCTTTCCTCTCAACATCTTGAGTCCTCCCTTGACACATCTGTGAAATGTATATGAGTGTCTGAGTGTGTAAAGGGTGGATGACATCAAACTACAGATGAGAATCATGGTTCCAGTGGAAAAATTGTCAAGGCACTAATGAACATCATATTTTGATGAAGAGCCCTGCCTCCACTCAAGAACTAAGAGTTTGAAAAACACAGAATAGGCAATTAGAGGCCAAGTAGTAGATATACTGTATTACAAAATAGGACAGCACTATATGAGTTCATACAGTAGAGCTCTAGGCAAGATACCAAACTGAGTTAACCTCAAAGCATAAAACCCACACAGGACACATAAAAACACTAGAATTTAAGATTCTTGGATGCCCACCTGTAGCTGCTGTGTTTCTTTTTTGGAGCCATCTAGAATTTTAAAACTTTAGAGCTGGGAAGACCCTTAGAATCATGCATTCCAGTCTTTTTGCCAAAGTAAGAATTCTGCCCCCAACTCCCTTGCAGGTGCACATTCAACTTCTGCTTGAACATCCCCAATGATAGACAGCTTACCATCTGTTGTGGATTGGATCGTGTTCCTCTAAAATTTATGTTGAAATCCTAACCCCTTTACCTATAAACGTGATCCTGTTGAGAATATGAGTTTAGTTATTTTAATTTTTTTTCATACCAAAGTAGGGTGGGTCCTAAACCTAATCACCTCTCTGTGGTGTCTTATAAAAAGAGCATAATAGATACAGAGTCAGACACACATGGGGAAGACAATGGAGGCAGATGCTTCTATAAGCCCAAGAATACCGAGAATTGCTGGTAGCTCCTAGAAATTAAAGAGACAAAGAAGGACCTTCTAGAGCTGATGCCCTGAATTCAGACTTCTAGCCTCCATAACTGGGAGAAAATAAATTTAGGTTCTCTAAAGCCATACATTTGAGGAATCTTTTGGTACGGCAGCACTGGGTAACTAAGAAACCATCTTGCAAGGAAGCCTGATAATTTGTGAATACTCTAACAATTAGAAAATAGTTCCTTATACATACACCCCAGACAGAGCTAGAGAAAAATGTAGAACAAAATTCTAACTCAAAAAGAAAGACCAGACTTGCTGGCCTGACAGAGCCTGGAGAAACCCTGAGGGTATGGCCCCCAGACACCCTTTCAGCTCAGTAATGAAGTCACTCCTGAGTTTCACTGTTCCGCCAAAGAGTGGACAGGCCCATTAAAAAAAAAAAAAAAAAAAAAAAACAAGACTAAAGGGGCATGCCAGCCCAGGGGTAAAGACTAGAAGGCAGGAGGGGACAGGAAACCTGGCAATAGGGAACCCAAGGTTGAGTAGAGAGACTGTTGACATGTCATGAGGTTGTTAACAAATGTTAGAAAACAAAGTGTACTGTTAATGAGAAAATAGTTTGTTCTGTAAATATTCACCTAAAGTACAATAAAAAAAGAAAAAAATAGTCCCTCACACTAAGATATTATACAGTTCTACCACTTCTCTTTGTGCTGGTATAGTCAGGTAATAAAGAAGGATGAGAAATTGCTCAGTAAGAATAGCATGGCCAACTGTCCTTGTTTGCCTGGGACTGAGGGTTTTCCTGGAATGCACCACTTTCAGCGCTAAAGCTGGGAGAGTCCCGGACAAAAAAAATTAAGAACAAAATATAAATGAACTTACCAGAAGATACAAGTATATTCCATATATTTACTCCCTCATCAGATAACTATCTTCTTGGGAAGTATGTCCTTTGGAAAACACTGCTTCTCTGATCAAAGGACTAGAGGAAACTGTGCGGCTGTCTTTTAACATGATTTGCTCTTCTAGGGTTCCATTTCTTCAGATAATCATTTCTCTTTGACTTACATTGGGTATGACTACTTTAATGTGTTAGAAGTGAAATATAGAAAAGTAACTCCAGAGTTATCCAATGAAGATTATATGGGAATACCATGGCCCGTAGGAGCCCCTGAGTGGCACAAACTGTTAAGCACTTGACTATAGCTAAAAGGTTGGCAGTTTGAACAAACTCAGTCAGAGGTGCGTGAGAAGACAGCCCTAGCAATCTGTTTCCAAAAGGTCACAGCCTTGAAAACCCTATGGAGCACAGTTCTACTCTGCACACATCAGGCTGCCATGAGTTGGAGTCAACTGGATGGCAACTAACAACACCAGCCATGCCCTGTAGACAACTATGTGTCCCTCATACAAAGCATTTGTAACCCAGATTAGCAGTAAAATATTCAGAAAAAATATATAAGAGGGCCTTGGTCTGTGTTTGAAATAGCATTCCCAAATCAGAAAATTCCAGGTAAGCAATTTAATCTTCAAAAAAGTATTCAATTTCCCTACAGCAAATAACAGGCATAGCATTTGTTCAAGTGCTCTATTCCGTCTGAGGGAATACAGCCTTATCAGATTGGTTCAACAGGATCAAGGAGCCCCAGAGGTTGATCCTGATAATTACACAGACAAGCTAGTAGAGCGCAGCCTGAGAGCTGGTCATGTAGGGAATGGATGGGGCAAATAGATTTTATGAGAATGTTCTGACAAGGAACGACAGTGATACTGAAAAATGAAATAAAGAGGACTACAGGAAAACAGAGGAGTTTATGTGTAAGAACCTCCGACTCTATAAGTGTGCAAATCATAAAACCATACATATGAGCCATTTAGCAATTCATTAAACAGTTATAGGATCAAGGTCCCCAGAGTGAGCGATATCCATTTTTCCCTGAGAGCAGGAGAGATCTCAGTTCCTGGTTTCTTCCCTGAAAAACCTATGGGGGAGGAAGGTGGGGAGAAATGATAAAAGTGCACATGGATTCATATACAAAGAATCATATGCAGTTCATAACTTGGGGGCAGCTTCAGTTTGTGGAAACCGAGCACTCCCTCTAAGCCTCAAGCACCAAGGTCCAGCTTCTCCATTAACAACCTGTTTTCTTACAGAGTGAGAATAAGAAAGCCTCTTGATATGAATTTTTTTTTATCCTAAATTTTATCTCCAAATATAAATTTGCTGTCCAGCAGCAAGAGGCTTGCCTGAACTCCTTTTGGAATAATGATGAAGTTCAAAAGGTTAATCAAGTTATTAACATTTTAAAAGAAGGGAAATTTTCTTTCGCAGATGGCTTAACAGGTGACTCCTATAAATTACACAGTACATTACAGCGGGCATCCGCTAGCCCAGTTATAGTAGAGAGTCTGTCAACATTTCCATTATAAACCCCTATTTTCAGAGCTTATAACTCAGCCGTAAAACTCTGCTCCAAGCTGGGCCTTGGCTTTCTACTCCAGTTCTCAGCTCAGCAGCAAACTCTTTTTTTTCTTCTTCTTCTTCTCCTCCTCCTCCTCATCTCCCTTTCCTCCTCCTTTTTGTTCTTCTTCTGGTGAAAATGCTAAATAATCGTAATAATTATTACTATAGATTAACTCATTTAAACGAGGGCTTCTCCCATAGGGAAATCTTTCAACCACTTTATATCCAAGCACTTTTTTAAAAAAAAATATTGAGAATAAGCTAATTAGTATTGAGACTGAAAGGAACTGTTAGGCATCAAGATGTGGCCTTCAGTATGACTGAGACTAGACCTTCTGTTGGCCCAGGACAGAAACCATTCCCAAAACCGACACTTCAGACAGGGATTGGACTGGACAATGGGTTGGAGAGAGATGCTGGTGAGGAGTGAGCTTCTTGGATCAGGTGGGCACTTGTGGCTATGTTGGCATCTCCTGCCTGGAAGGGAGATGAAAGAGTAGAAGGGGTTAGAAGCTGGTGAAATGGACACAAGAAGAGAGAGTGGAGGGAGGGAGGGGGCTGTCTCATTGGGGGAGAACAACTGGGAGTATGTAGCAAGGTGTATATAAGTTTTTGTGTGAGGGACTGACTTGATTTGTGAACTTTCACTTAAAGCACAACAAAAATTTACAAAAAAAAAATGCAAGCGACACTGAGACCAGAAGAACTAGATGGTGCCCAGCTACCATCAATGACCACCTGGACAGGGAATAAAACAAAGAGTCCCTGACAGAGCAGGAGAAAAGTGGGGTGCAGAATTCAAATTCTAATATAAAGATCAGACATAGTGGTCTGACTGAGACTGCAGAAGCCCTAGAAGACATGGCCCCCGGACTCTCTGTTAACCCAGAACTAAAACCATTCACGAAGCCAACTCTTCAGACAAAGATTAGACTGGACTATCAGACATAAAATGACACTCATGAAGAGTGTGTTTCTTAGTTCAAGTAGATTCTCGAGACTAAATGGGCAGCCCTTGTCCTGAGGTGAGATGAGAAGTCAGAAGAGATAGGAGCTGGTTGAATGGGCACAGGAAATCCGGGGTGGAAAGGAGGAGTGTGCTGTCACATTATAGGGAGAGCAGCTAGGGTTACATAACAATGTGTGTATAAATTTTTGTATCAGAAACTAACTGTACTGTTAGGTAAACTTTCACCTAAAGCACAATAAAAAAAAGATGTGGGCAATAAACCTCAAAAAAAAAAAAAAAGATGTGGCCTTCGTCATAGTCCTTCAGATCATAACAAAGATGCATAAGTCACTAGCATTTGAAAGGGAGGGCTTCAGGAGAGGGGATTTTACCCGAGAAATGTTTCACCTTGTTTCTTGAATTCCTCATGTCTATATTTAATCCCCTAAAGGTGAAAGCGACAACGTGTCCCATTATTTTATCAACGTGTGCCTGGGGCCTTGGAGAACATAGCACCAGCACAGGAACTTCCAGATGGGGGGGTGTGTGTGTTTACAGGCCACCAGGGTGGAGGGAGAGACAACATGCAAAATATGAAGTGACAAGGGAGGTGCACAAGTGACGAGCGGAGGTCCACCGTTCCAAGTCTGGTTGGTCACAGCCTGGGGAGTTTTTATGGCCTATTCAAGGCAGTGGTGCAGACTAAACAAAGTTCCATTCACTTTCACCATGACATCCGCAAGGACCAGGCCAGAAGGTGAGGAAGCCAACTCCACGCAAACCAGAGACACTGCTTCTTCATTGTGAACACTCTGTCATTGACCCCCGCAGCCCCACCAAAACCCTATCTCTGACAGAAGACTAAGCCACATGGGGAATTTCTCTGCAAATGAGGGGGAGCCGGAGTTCCAAGAACAGGCTTGAAACACTCTCATAGAGGAAAACAAGGACAGAGCAAATTGCAATGGTACTGGAGCAATTTTTCCCCAAGACCCAATTCAAAGCGTGTGCGTCTGAAATGCTTCAGAGAGGTGTTGGTCTTTCTCTTCACTTCAGCATTTGTCTTGATGCTGTTAAAAAACTTATAGAGATGAGTTAAAATGGTTTCTCTGGGCCAAGAGCCAAACAAAAACTCATCATAAGGCCATTTACAAAACACAGCAACTTTATGTGAAATCTAAATTTAAACAAGTTTTCCTTATCAACATGAGTGAGCCATATTTATCAATATGAATCAGCAATACTCACCCAATCTAAATAAACCAGTTTAGCAGTCAGTGGCCTATTATTGCTAGTTGCTATCTAGTTGATTCCTATTCATGGTGACCCCATGCATTCAAGTAGAACTGCTCCGTAGGGTTTTCTTGGTTGCAATCTTAACAGATGAAGATTGCCAGGCCTTTTCTTCTGTGGTGCCACTGGGTGGGTTCAAACTAACAATCTTTAGGTTAGCAGTTGAGTATAAACTGTTTGCACCACCTTCATTCCCCAAAAAAGGCAAAGATAATTCCTCTTCTGAGCTTTAAAAGCCCTCATCATAACTGTAAACTTGACCCCCTTGCCATTTTCAGTTTGGATGCTCCTTGTTCACAGCTTCCTCTTATCAGCGTTGTTGTTGCTGTGTGCCATGGAGTTGATTCCCACTCATAGTGACCCCATGTGACCTAGTACAACTTCCCCATAGGATTTCCTGGGCTGTAATCTTTATGGGAGCAGATCACCAGGTCCTTCTCCTGTGGAGCAGCTGGTGGGTTTGAACCACCAACCTTTCAGTTAGCAGCCAAGCACTTGAACCATTGCGCCACCAGGGCTCCTTTCCTAAATCAATAAACACTGTTTTTAATTGACTCATTTATCAAATTTTTGTCACAATGCCAACACAGCAGCTTCTAAAGGCAGGCATCTTTTCCCACCTGGAGCAGAGATGCCCCAGGGACAAGGAGTAACTAATCTCCCTCCTTACCCAGGGAGAGACCTATTGGCCTCCTCCTACATAAAAACAGGAGACTGAAGCTGTTGGATTTTTCAAGGGACAGCATTTTGGCTTGAGAAATGTTCCAATGGAAGGTGCTAAGATTTATCTCCTGAGCTCAGCCCAGGCACATCTGTTGACGAACCTCACTGAAACATCCCATTCTCCCAGCCGATTGCCTTTTCATATGTTTTTCATATTTTTTTGTTCACAGACTTGCTCATTAGCAAAGGTATTTGGCTTGGAGGAAAACTGTGCCCCTCACAGCTCATCTTTTCCTCCTCTTGAGTTCTGCAGACATGTCATAATATTTGAATTTGTGATATATATCACCAGCATTTCCATAGCAATAGAAACAGTGGCCGCTATGAAAACAGGATTTGCAATTCCATGAAAGAAAAGAACTGAAGAGAACAGCTGCCATAGACAGGTACACAACTAAGCAGGTCGAGATCTGCTTTCAATCAGTATACTCCATTCACATGAACAGCTCACCTTTCCTCCTGCTCTGTAACCAAAAATACGACAGTCTTCCTCCTTTACAAACTGGCCGTGTACTTCAAAACACAGCCAGTGTGTCTTTTCCATCATTTTCCCTCCAGCATTTTACCAATGTCTGAGAACAGTGGATACTTATATAAAGTTGTTGACTAACAGAGACGCCATACATGGATCTTACAATCAGTTTCATAGCCAAGATTTCTTCTTAATGTGTCTATCTTTTGTCATCATTTCAACCTATTGAGCATTTGCATTCTTTGTGGTGAAAGAAGTTGTTCAAGAATATGCAGAACTGTAAGACAATCAAAGGAGTCCCTGGGTGATGCAAAGCTTAGGCATGCCACTACTAACTGAAAGGTTGGCAGCTTGAACCTACCCAGAGCCACCTCAGAAGACAGGCCCAGTGAACTTCTCCCAAAAGGTCACAACCTTGAAAATTCCATGGAGCAATTCTACTCTGCACACATAGGGTTCACCATGAGATGGAATCAACTCAATGGCAACTACCAACAACAATGCATGAAACAATTTTTCTAATTAATGCTTAAGAAAAGTTATTGACTCACCATCTAAATCTTTTATTTTCCTGTTTCACTGTTGGCAAATTCTTCATAGCAATTCACTTTTGGTCAGAACGCTCCCCTTGTATTTCATTTCTCTTTTAAGATTTGAATTCTCATTGTAATTCAAAGCACTGAATGAGGATTTTAAGGCCCTCAATTCTAGTCCTGCTCTGATGAGCTGAGTGACCCTCACTAAGACAGGTAGCTGCTCTGAGTCTGTTTCCTCATCACCAGGACCCCAACCTATTTCACAAGGGTTGTTGTGGGGAGAAAATAAAATAATATGTGTGAAAGCCTTGGAAACTATTAAATCTATACAAGTGGCAAGTTTGATTGTATTGAAATTACTCAAGTAAGGGTGTACCGGTATAAGCACACAGGGTTGTGTCCTAACTGGTTGTCATTAGTATGGGGTAACAGAGTCCTGGTGGCACAATCGTTAAGTGCTCGGCTGCCAGCGAAAGGTCAGCAGTTCAAACCCACCAGCCACTCACAGGAGAAAAGGTCAGGTGATCTGCTCCTGTAAAGATTTCAGGCTAGAAAACCTGAAGTGGGGAGGGGTAAAAATGGCAGCTTAGGCAGACACACCATGCCGTCTATCTATAACAAAGACCCAAGAAACCGAGTGAAACAGGTACAGGTGACAATCCTGGAACTCTAAACATCAAATGGAAGGATAAAGGATTGAATCAAACACCAACTGGAAGAAGAAATTGAAACAATGCAGCAAACAAGGAGTGATATGGAGCAGAGGTACTCTGCCAGCTGTCTCAGCTCAGCATGGCTACCTTGAGGCAAAACCAGCATCAGCTCTGGGGGAGAACAGGAAGGCAACTTCACAGCATTCTCAATAAGAGACAGAAAACTGTATAGACACGCTGGAGAGGAACAAGGTGGGTGGAACATGATATGGATCTAAGGAGGAAAGGCACAGGGAAGAGGGCAAGAATTCCAGGGATCCTGGCATCCACAGAGTAGAAAGGGAGCCAAGATCCAGAGACAGGTATACTCAGAAGCAGCAGTCCCTGACCATTAAGGTGGGTGTCACACATGAAGCAATAGATCCAAAGAGCATCACCAGGAGGTCCCTCACCCTACAAAATTCTGGGAAGCCCCCCTTTGCACTCGTTTGGGAGCAAGTCTCATGCACCCACTCAGACACCAACCACCCCCCTGACTCAGTGAGTTGCAGCAGACACACTCCAGCAAACCCACTCATCCACCATCCACACCCCCTGACCCAGCAGACAGCAACAAACACACTGCCACATGCTCACCCACCTACCACCAAACTCCCTGATCCAGCGAGCAGAGACAATCACACCCCTGTGTGCCTACCACCCACTCTCTGACCCAGTGAATAGGAATGACCATGCACCCATGAGCCCACCCACCATCCTCCTGACCTGGCATAAGGCATTGAATATGCTTCCATGCACCAGCTCTCCAAGCACCACTCCCCCAACCTGGATAGGTGGAGAATACACTCCCTCACTCCCCTAAACCATCATCCACCCCTTCCCACTGACCTGGCAAGTGGTAGAGAGAGAACTCTCACCACCCATCTCCACCTGGTGACCTGGCAAATGGAAGAGAACCCACTCCCACACTCTTGCTTGCCTACCACACCCACCACACCCACAACCCCACCCACTTGGCAACTAACATCATCTGCTCCACTGCCACTGGACTGATGACAGATGGCAGCCAATGCTCACCCAGCCCACCCTCAGCTGTCCCACACAACCAGCAAACAGAGACCTGTGTTCACACTGCCCACCGAGAGACAGGTGATGAGCATTCCAGTGCTGCAGGACTAACAGCCAGTGTAGTAAGCCCACCCCACACACCTGGATATATCAAAACAGAACAAAACTCAGAACAAAACAAACAAACTTACAATCAATCAATAAATAAAATAATGCCTTAGTGCCTTGAAAACAACAGACAATGTCAAATCATATAAAGAAGCAGGACAAGACAGCTCAAGCAACTGACCAAAATAAAGGGCTGGGAAACCTTCCTGAGGAAGAAATGGTAATAGAACTACCTGATAAGGAATTCAAAAGACTTATATATAGGATTCTCCAAGAGATCAAGAAACAGATCAAGGAAAACACAGACAAAACCAAGGAAAACACAGGCAAACTCTCCAGGAATTCAGGAAAACAATACAAGATCAAAAATGACAACCCACTGCCGTCAAGTCGATTCCAACTCATAGAGACTCTATAGGACAAAGTAAATAAATAATTAGAAACTGTACAAAAACAGTAACTAGAAATCCAGAAGATTAACAATAAAATTTCAGGTATAGGTAATGGAATTGAATCAATAAAAGACAGGATCAGTGAAATAGAGGACAAATCCCTTGATGCTAATTTATTTGAGGAACAATCAGAGAACAGAATGAAGAAAAATTTAGAAACCCTAAGAGTAATGTGGGACACTATCAAGAGGAATAACCCAGAACAGGAAGAGACCAAAAAAAAAAAAACACAGAGAGAATTTTTGAAGATTTGCTGGCAGAAAACTTCCCTAATATCATGAAAGATGAGAAGATAACCATCTAAGAAGTTCAACGAACCTCACACAGGATAGATCTAGCAACAAAATCATCAAGACAGGTGATAATCAAAGTTTCCAAAACCAAAGACAAAGAAAGAACCATGACAGCAGCTTAGTAAAAAGAAAATGTCACTGACAAATGGGAATGAATAAGACTAGGCTTTGGTTTCAGGGCAGAAAGGCAAAAGGGCAAATGGGATAACATACATAAAACCCTGAAAGGAGAAAACTGCCAACAAGAATTATATATCTAGCAAAATTGTTTCTCAAATATGATGATGATACTAAGACATTTCCAGATACACAGAAATTAAGGAAATTTGTAAAAACCAGACCAACCTTACAAGAAATATTAAAGGGAGTCCTTTGGACAGAGAACCAACACCAACAGACAACAACCTGAGATTAAGACATATGATAGCATCAGCCAGATACCAACTCAGATAAAGGATTCTTAATAATAAAATAAATCTGTAAGACTGAAAGCAGGGAACCAGAGAAGTCAATCTGAAAAATGACGACAACTTCAAAACAAACCTCCATATAGAGCAAAAGTCAAGGCAATATCAAGAAATGAAAGATTGTTTTAAACTTAGGAAGATAAAGGTAAGTTTCAGGGTAACCACGAAGGAAATCAACAAATCTACTCATCAAAAGAAAAAAATCCGAAAGCCTCAGTAAACACAAAATCAACAACAAGGAAGGAAATGAAACCCACCAAGAGGACATAACCGTAATAAATATCTATGCACCCAATGACAGAGCTCCAAAAACATGAAACAAACTCTAACAGCATTGATAAGAGAAACAGTTCCACAATAATAGTATGAGACTTTGACACACCAATTTCAATGAAAGACATAAAAACTAGAAAAACTCTACAAAGATAAAAAAAGAGAAAGATACCAAACCAAAATCAAACACAAAGCTGTCGTGTACATTCCAACTCATAGTGACATTTTTCACTAGGTCAATTTATAGCAATAAACACACACTTCAAGAAAAAAGAAAGGACTAAAATTAATATCTTAACCCTACAACTCAAACAAATAGAAAAAAGAGTAGCAAAAGAAACCCAGTTACCAGAGGAAAGAAAATAATAAAGATTAGAGCAGAAATAAATGAAACAGAAAGAAGCAACAAGACTAGAAGTTGGTTCTTCGAAAGGATCAATAAAATCAACAAACCACTGGCCAGACTGACAAAAGGAAAGAAGTAGAAGATGCAAAACACCCAAATATTAAATTCATACCTACACAAGTATGTAATGAGATGAGTGACATTACAACAGAGCCAACAGAGATAAAAAGAATCATAACAGAATATTATGAAAAATTCTACTCCAACAAATTTGAAAGCCCAAAGAAATGGACAAATTTCTAGAAACACACTGTCTACCTAAACTAACACAAACTGAGGTAGAAAATTTTAACCTGTAACAAAAGAAGAAATTGAAGAGGTCATCAAAAAAAACTCCCAATAAAGAAAAAACCACTGGACCAGACAGCCTTGCTAGACAATTCTACCAAATATTCACAGAAGAATTGACACTAATTCTATATTCAAACTATTCCAGAACATAGAAAAGGAAGAACTACTCCTGAATTCATTCTATGAAGCCAGCATTACCTTGATACCAAAGTCACACAAAGAAACTACTGAAAAAGAAAATTATAGACCAATATCCCACATGACTGTAGATGCAAAAATTCTCAACAAAATTTTAGCCAATAGAATTTAACAGAATATCAAAAAAATAATACATCATGACCGAGTGGGATTCATACCAAGTATACAAGGATGATTCAACAGTAGAAAATCAATCAACGTAATTCACTACGTAAATAAAACAAAAGAGAAGAATCACATGACCATCTCAGTCAATGCAGAAAAGGCATTTGATAAAATCCAACACCCTTTCCTGATAAAAACTCTCAGCAAAATAAGAACAGAAGGAAAATTTCTCAACATAATTAAGGGCATACATACAAAACCAACAACCAACATTATTCTTATCAGAGAGAGACTGAAATCATTCCCCTTGAGAATGGGAACCAGACAAGAGCGTCCTTTATCACCATTCTTGTTAATATTGTACTGGAAGTCCTAGCAAGAGCAATAAGGCAAAAAAGGGAAATAAAAGGCATCCAAATTGGACATGTTACCTGGAGGGACCAGTCCCTGGAGAAGGACATCATGCTTAGTAAAGTAGACGGTCAGTGAAAAACAGGAAGGCCCTCAGTGAGATAGATTGACACAGTGGCTGCAACAATGGGTTGACTCAGGCATAACAATGATTGTGAGGATGGCTCAGAACTGGGAAGTGTTTTGTACTGTTGTACATAGGGTTGCTATGAGTCAGAACCAGCTGGATGGCTCCTGACAACAAATTGGTAAGGAAGAAGTAAAACTATCCCTATTTGCAGATGATATGATCCTATACATAGAAAATCCCAGAAATTGCACAAGAAAGCTATTGGAACTAATGGACTCAGCAAAACAGCACAATACAAGATCAGCATACAAAAATCAGTTGGATTCCTCTACACTAACAAAGACAACTCCAAAAAGAAAATCAGGAAAACAATACCACTTGCAATGGCCCCCCAAAAGAGAAAATATTTAGAAGTAAATCTAATTATGGACATAAAAGACTTACACTAAGAAAACTACAAAACACTACTTCAGGAAACCACAAGGGACCTACATAAATGGATAAACATACTATGCTTATGGATAGGAAGGTTTAACATTGTGAAAATGTCAACATAGCACAAAGCAATCTATAGATATAATGCAATCCTGATTCGAATTCCAACGCTTCTTTAACAAAATGGAAAATCTAATCCCCAACTTTATATGGAAAGGAAAGAGGCCCAAGAGAAATAAAACACTGAAGAAGAACAAACTAGGAGGCCTCATGCTTCCCAATCTCAGAACCTACTATACAGTCATGGTAATCAAAACAACATGGTACTGGCACAACGACAAACACATAGACCAGTGGAACAGAACTGAGAACCCAGAAGTAAATCCAGGCACCTACAGAGAGGTGATCTTCGACAAAGCGTTGAAGTCCATTAAATGGGGAAGAGATAGTCTCTTTAATAAATGGTACTGGAAAAACTGGATATTCATTTGCAGAAAAATGAAACAGTATCCATATCTCATACCATACACAAAGCTGACTCAAAATGGAACAAAGGCCTAAATGTAAAACCTAAAACTATAATGTTAATGGGGGAAAACTTAGAGACCCTAATTTATGGCAAAAATAGACTATCAAACATAACTAAAAATGCACAAACAGCAAAAGAGAAACTAGAAAGTAAATGCTTATGCTCATCAAAAGACTTCACCAAAAGAGAACCTACAGACTGGAAACAATTTTTGGCAACGACATAACCTGACAAGGATCTAATCTCTAAAATGTATACAAAAATTCAACACCTCTAAAACAAAAAGACAAATAATCCAATTAAAAACCAGACAAAGGACATGAACAGACACTTCTCCAAAGAAGATATTCAGGTGGCAAAAAAAAACACATGAAGAAATGCTGGTGATCATTAGCCATTAAACCCATTGCCATCAAGTCGAGTCTATTCTGACTCACAGCAACCCTAAAGGACAGAGTAGAACTGCCCGTAGGGTTTCCAAGGCACGCTGGTGGATTCAAACTGCCGACCTTTAGGTTCGCAGCTGAAATCTTAACCACTGCACCCCAGAGTTCCCAACATTAGCCATTAGAGAGATGCAAATCAGAAAACTACAATGAGATGCCATCTCACCTCAGCAATAATGGCACTGATCAAAAAAACAGAACAACAAATCCTGACAAGGCTGTGGGAAGATTGGAACTCTTACACACTGCTGATGAGACTGCAAAATGGTAAAACCATTATGGAAAATGGTATGAAGCTTCCTTAAAAAGCTAAAAATAGAAATATTGTACAATCCAACAATCCCACTCCTAAGTATATATTCAGAGAAATAAGAGCTGTGATACAATAGACATGCACACCCATATTCATCACAGCATTATTTGCAAAAGCAAAAAGATGGAAACAATGTAAACATCCATCAAAGGATAAATGGATAAACAAACTGTAGTACATACGTACAATGGAATACTATGCAGCAATAAAGAACAATGATGAATCCTCAAAACACATCACAACATGGATGAATCCGGAGACATTATGTTTAGTGAAATAAGTCAATCACAAAATGAAAAATATTGTATGAGACCACTGTTATAAGTAGTCCAGAATAGGTTTACACACAGGAAGAAACATTCTTTGATGGTAACCAGGGATGGAAGGCAGACGGAGAGAGAATCACTAACTAGATAATAGACAAGTGTTAATTCTGGTGAGGGGAAAAACAATACACAATAGTGGGAAGTCAGCACAACATGACTGAAGCAAAAGAAGACATTGAGAAGTACACAAGAATAGAGGACAACTATGGTAAATACTGTAACGTATATAATCCTGCAACAACAATAATAGCAAACAATAATTTGTGAGTATATACATGGGCAAATATGTATGCTAAATAGGTATGGGAGGTTGTATAAGGGCACACCCTTATGCATACATAGGTATGGTTGTAGACATTTCTACGTACATATTTGTAAATGCTGCATGTATACTCCTATATATAGCAGAGTACATAGGGGGCAAAGTTATAGAAACTATTTAGACACTGGACTGAAACACTGGACTTGAAGGCTAAGGACCATAGTCTTGGGGGATATCTAGTCAATTGGCAAAACACAATTCATAAAGATAATGTTCTACATCCTATTCTGGGGTCTTAAAAGCTTGCAAGTAGCCATCTAAGACCAACTATTTCTTCCCTCCTGGAGCAAAGGAGAATGAAGAAAAATGTAGACTCAAGGAAGCAATTCCCCACGCATCTGTCAGTTTGTCCTACTGTGGTAGCATGCATGTTGCTATGATGCCAGAAGCTATAACATCAGTATTTCAAATACCAGCAGGGTCACCAGTGGTGGACAGGTTTCGGCGGAGCTTCTGGACTAAGACAGACTAGGAAGAAGGACCTGGCAGTCTACTTCTGAAAAAATTGGCCAGTGAAAACTTTATGAATAGCAGTAGAACACTGTCTAGCATAGTGCAGGTTGGAAGGCATTCAAAATACAACTGGGGAAGGGCTGCCTCGTCAAAGTAGAGTTGACCTTAATGATGTGGATGAAGTCAAGCTTTCAGGACCTTCACTTTCTGAGGTGGCATGACTCAAAATGAGAAGAAACAGCTGCAAACACCCAATAATAAGCAGAGCATGGAGTGCACAAAGTAGGAATCTTGAAAAACTGGAAGTCATCAAAAATGAAATAAACATCAATATCTTAGGCACTAGTGAGCTGAAATGAAATGGTACTGGCCATTTTGAATCAGAAAATCAGATGGTCTACTATGCAGGGAATGACAAATTGAAGAAGGATAGTATCAAATTCATCATCAAAAGCAACATTTCAAGGTCTATCTTGAAGTACAATACTTCTAGTCATAGGATAATATCCATATGGCTACAAGGAAGACCCGTTAACACAATTATTACTCAAATTTATGCACCAATCGCTAATGCCGATGATGAGGAAATTGACGATTTTTGCCAATGTCTGCAGTCTAAAATTGATCAAACATGCAATCAAGATGCATTGATAATTACTGGTGACTGGAATGCAGAAGTTGGAAACAAAGAAGAAGGATCAGTAGTTGGAAAATATGGCCTCGGTGACAGAAATGATGCCGGAGATTACATGACAGAATTTTGCAAAATCAGCCACTTCTTCATTGTAAATACCTTTTTTCAACAACAAAAGTGGTGACTATACACATGGACCTTGCCGGATGAAATACACAGGGATCAAATCAACTACATCTGTGGGAAGATGATGCAGAAGCTCAATATCATCAGTCAGAACAAAACCAGGGGCTGACCAGAACAGACCATCAATTGCTAATATGCAAGTTCAAGTTGAAACTGAAGAAAATTAGAGGGTGGCCACGAGAGCCAAAATACGACCCTGAATTTAGAGACCATCTAAAGAATACATTTGATGCATTGAGCACTAATGACCGAAGGCCAGGCGAGTTGTGCAATGACATCAAGGACATTATACATGATGTTATGGATTGAATTGTGTCTCCTAAAAATGTGTGTCAACTTGGCAAGGCCGTGATTCTCACTATTGTGTGATTGTCCACCATTTTGTCATCTAATATGATTTTCTTATGTGTTGTAAATATTACCTCTATGAAGTTAATGAGTCAGGATTAGAGGCAGTTATGTTAGTGAGGCAGAACTCAATCTACAGATTAGGTTGTATCTTGACTCAATCTCTTTTCAGATATAAAAGAGAGAAGCAAACAGCGGGGCGGGGGGACAACCTACCATCATGAAAGCAGAGCTGGGAGCAGAGCACATCCTTTGGACCGGGAGTCCCTGCACTGAGAAGCTCCCAGACAAGAGGAAGATCGATGACCTTCTCCCACAGCTGACAGAGAGAGAAAGCCTTCCCCAGGAGCTGGTGCCCTGAATCCAGATTTTTTAGACTGTGAGAGAATAAACTTGTTTGTTAAGGCCATCCGCTTGCGGTATTTCTGTTACACCAGAGCTAGATAACTAATAAAAAAAAACTAAACCCTTTGTCGTCGAGTCAATTCTGACTCATAGCGACCCTATAGGACAGAGTAGAACTGCCCCATAGAGTTTCCAAGGAGAACCTTGTGGGTTCAAACTGCTGACCTTTTGGTAGCACTTAACCAATATGCCACCAGAGTTTCCAGATAACTAATACACATGAAAAAAGCAAAAGGCCATGAAAAAGACAGGAAAGAAAGAAAGAAAATATCAAAATGGATGTCAGAAGAGACTCTGAAACTTGTTCTTGAACATTGAGTAGCTAAAGTAAACAGAAACATGAAGTAAAAACCTGGACAGAATATTTAGAAGGGTGGCTCAAGAAGACAAAGAAAAGTATTGTAATGAAGTGTGCAAAGACCTGGAGTTAGAAAACCAAAAGGAAAGAACATGCTCACTATTTCTTAAGCTGAAAGAACTGAAGAAAAAACTCAAGCCTTGAGTTGCAATATTGAAGGATTCTATGGGTACAATATTGAACGATGCAGAAAGCATCAAAAGAAGATGGAAGGAATGCACAGCGTCACTGTACGAAAAAGAATTGGTTGATATTCAACCATTTCAGGACGTAGCATAGCATCAAGAACCTATGGTGCTGGAGGAAGAAGCCCAAGCTGCACTGAAGGGAATGGTGGAAAAACAAGGCTCTAGGGATTGATCGAATACCAACTGAGATGTTTCAACAAATGGATGCAGCACTGGAGATGTTCACTCATCTACGCCAAGAAATTTGGAAGACATGAAGATGTAACCATAATAAATATTTATGCACCCAATGACAGCCTCCAAAATACATATAAGAAACTCTAACAGCACTAAAAAGAGAAAATGACAGTTCTACAATAATAGTAGGAGACTTCAATATACGATTCTTGGTAAAGAACAGAACATCTACAAAGAAATTCAACAAAGATACAGATCTAAAGGCCACAATCTGCCAACTTGACCTCATAGACATATATAGAATACTCCACCCAATGGCTGCAAAGTACGCATTCCTTTCCAATACACTTCGAATGTTCTCCAGAATAGGCCACAAAACAATCCTCAACAAAATCCAAAACATTGAGATAATACAAAATATCTTCTCTGATCACAACACCATCAAAGTAGAAATTAACAACAGGAAGAACAAGGGAAAAAAATCAATTACATGGAAACTGAATTACACCCTGCTTAAAAGCCACTGGGTAACAGAAGAAATCAGAGAAGGAGTCAAAAAATCCCTAGAATCAAACAAGAAAGAAAACACATCATACCAAAATCTTTGGGACACAGCAAAGGCAGTGCTCAGAGGTCATTTTACAGCAAAGGACGCACACATCAAAAAAGAAGAAAGAGATGAAATCAAAACATTAGCCACACAACTCAAACAAATAGAAAAAGAACAGCAAAGAACCCCACAGCCACCAGAATAAAGGAAATAATTAAGATCAGAGTAGAAACAAATGAAATAGAGACTAGAAAAACAATAGAAAGAATCAACAAAACCAAAAGTTGATTCTTTGAAAGGATCAACAAAATCGACAAACAACCAGCCAAGTGAACAAAAGAAAAACAGGGGAAGACACAAATAATCCAAATGAGGAATGAAACGGGGGACATTACAACAGACCCAAATGAAATAAAAAGGATCATAACAAAGCGCTATGAAAAACTATACTCCAACAAATTTGAAAACCTAGAGGAAATGGACAAATTTCTAGAAACATACTACCTACCCAAACTAACACACAGTGATGTTGAAAATCTGAACAGACCTATAACAAGAGATTGAAAAGGTAATAAAAAAAACTCCCAACCAAAAAAAGCCCTGGCCCAGATGAATTCACTGAAGAATTCTACCAAACATTCAGAGAAAAGCTTACACCAGTACTACTCAAACGTAGAAAAGGAAGGGATATTTCTGAATTCATTCTATGAAGTCAGAATAACCCTGATACCAAAACCAGGCAAAGACACTACAAAAAAGAAAATTACAGACAATATCTCTCATGAATATAGATGCAAAACTTCTCAACAAAATTCTAGCTAATGGAATTCAGCATCATATCAAAAAAATAATGCACCACAACCAAGCAGGATTAGTACTAGGTATGCAAGAACGGTTCAACATTAGAAAACCAATCAACATAATCCACCACATAAATAAAAGAAAAGAATTACATGATCAACTCAATGGACGCAGAAAAGGCATTCAACAAAGTCCAGCAACGATTCCTGATAAAAACTCTCAACAAAATAGGTATAGAAGGGAAATTCCTCAACGTAATGAATGGCATCTATATGAAATCAATGTCCAAGATCATTCTTAATGGAGAGGGGTCAAAAACATTGCCCTTGAGGAAAGGAACAAGGCAAGGATGCTCTTTATCACCACTCCTATTTAACATTGTCCTGGAAGTCCTAGCTAGAGCAATAAGGCAAGATAAAGAAATAAAGGGCATCCAAATTGGTAAAGAAGAAGTAGAACTGTCCCTATTTGCAGATGATATGATACTATACATAGAAAACCCAAAAGACTCCACAAGAAAACTACTGGAACTAATAGAAAGATTCAGCAGAGTAAGAGGATACGAGATAACATACAAAAATCCATTGGATTCGTATACAGCAATAAAAGAGAGTGATGAAAAGGAAATCAGGAAAACAATACCACTTATAATAGCCCCTAAAAAAAATAAAATAGGAATAAATCTAACCAGAGATGTAAAAGACCTATAGAAAGAAAACTATAAAACACTACTACAAGAAACCAAAAGAGATCTACATAAATGGGAAAACATACCATGTTCATGGATAGGTAGACTCAACATTGTGGAAAAAACAATTCTACCCAAAGCAATCTACAAATACAATGTAATCCCAATCTAAATACCAACAACATTCCTTAAAGACATGGAAAAACTAATCATTAACTTTCTATGGAAAGGGAAGAGGCCCTGGATAAGTAAAGCACTATTGGAAAAGAAGAATAAAGTAGGAAAACTTGCTCTACATGACCCCAGAACCTGCTATACAACTATGGTAGTCAAAACACCCTGGTACTGATACAATGACAAACATATTGACCAATGGAATAGAATTGAGAACCCAGATGTAAATCCATACACCTATGGTCACCTGATCTTTGACAAGGGCCCAAAGTCCATCAAATGGGGAAAAGTCAGTGTTTTTAACAAATGGTGCTGCCAAAACTGGATGTCCATCTGCAAAAAAAGGAAATAGGACCTATACCTCACAGCATACACAAAAACTACCTCAAAATGGATCAGAGACCTAAATATAAAACCAAAAACTAGAAATATCATAGAAAAAAATAGGATCAATGCTAGAGGCCCTAATACACAGCATTAACAAGATACAAACCATAACTAACAACACACACAAGCTCCAGAAGTTAAGCTGGATAAGTGGGACCTTCTAAAAATTAAACACATTCATCAAAAACTTCACCAAAAGAGTAAAAAGAGATCCTACAGACTGGGGAAAAATTTGGCTATGACAAATTTGACAAAGGTCTAATCTTTAAAATCTATAGGAAAATCCAACACCTCTACAACAAAAAGATAAATAACCCAACAAAAAAAAATAAACAAAGGAAATGAACAGACACTTCACCAAAGAAGACATTCAAGCAGCTAATAGACACATGAGGAAATGCTTGCAATCACCAGCCATTACAGAAATGCAAATCAAAACCACAAAGAGATACCATCTCATCCCAGCATGAATCAAAAAAAAAAAAAAAAACCCCAGAAAATAACAAATACTGGAGAGGTTGCAGGGAGATTGGAACTCTTATGCACTGCTGGTGGGAATTAAAATGGCACAATCATTTTGGAAAATGATATGCCACTTCCTTATAAAGCTAGAAATAGAAATACCATATGATTCAGCAATCCCACTCCTAGGAATACATCCTAGAAAAATAAGAGCTGTCACACGAAAAGTCATATGCACAACCGTGTTCATTGCAGCATTGTTCATAATAACAAAAAGATGGAAACAACCTACATGCCTGTCAACAGATGAATGGATGAATAAACTATGGTACATACACACAATGGAGTACCACGCAATGATAAAGAACAATGATGAATCTGCAAAACATCTCACAACATGGATGAATCTGAAGGGCATTATGCTGAGTGAAATAAGTCAATCGCTAAAGGACAAATATTGTATGAGACCACCACTATAAAAACTCATGAAAATTTTAGAAAAAGAAAGAAATTTGGAAGACAGCTACCTGGCCAACCAACTGGAAGAGATCCATATTTGTGCCCATTCCCAATAAAGGTGATCCAACAGAATGTGGAAATCATTGAACAGTATCATTAATGTCTCACACAAATAAAATTTTTCTGAAGATAATTCAAAAGTGGTTATAGCAGTACGTGGACAGGGAACTGCCAGAAGTTCAAGCCAGATTCAGAAGAGGTCATGGAATGAGGTCTATCATTGTTGATGTCAGATGGATCTTGGCTGAAAGGAGATAATACTAGAAACATGTTTACCTGTCTTATTGACTATGCAAATGCATTTGACTGTGTGGATCATAACAAATTACAGATAACTTTGCAAAGAATGGGAATTTCAGAGCACTTAATTATGCTCACGAGGAACCTGTACATAGACCAAAAGGCAGTCATTTGAACAGAACAAGGGGATGCCCCATGGTTTAAAATCAGGAAACGTGTGCATCAGAGTTGTATCCTTTCATCATACTTATTCAATCTTTATGCTGAGCAAATATACTGAGAAGCTGGACTATATGAAAAAGAACACGGCATCAGGATTGGAAGAAGACCCAGTAACAACCTGCAATATGCAGATGCACAACTTTGCTTGCTGAAAGTAAAGAGGACTTAAGCACTTACTGATGAAGATCAAAACTACAGCCTTCAGTATGGGTTGCACCTCAGCATAAAGAAAACAAAAATTCTTACGACTGGACCAATAAGCAACATCATGATAAATCGAGAAAATATTGAAGTTGTCAAGGATTTCATTTTACTTGGATCCACAATCAATGCCCATGGAAGCAGCAGTTGAGAAATCAGAAAATGAATTGTGTTGGGCAAATCTGTTGCAAAAGACTTCTTTAAAGTGTTGAAAAGCAAGGATGTCACTTTGAGGACTAAGGCGTGCCTGACCTAAGCTGTGGTATTTTTGATCACCTTGTATGTATGCGAAAGCTAAACAATGAATAAGGAAGACTGAAGGAGAACTGATGCCTTTGAATTATTATGGTGTTGGTGAAGAATACTGAATATACTATGGACTGCCAAAGAAACGAACAAATCTGTCTTGGAAGAAGTATAACCAGAATGCTCCTTAGAGGCAAGGATGGCAAGATTTCATGTCACATACTTTGACCATGTTATTAGGAAGGACCAGTGCCTGGAGAAGGACATCATGCTTGGTAAAGTAGAGGGTCAGGGAAAAGGAGGAAGACCTCAGCAAGTTGGACTGACACAGTGGCTGCAACAATGAGCTCAAACATAGCAATGATTTTGAGGATGGCACAGGACTGGCAGTGTTTTGTTCTGTCGTACATAGGGTCACTATGAGTCAGAACCAACTCGACAGCACCTAATAACAACAAAGGAAGCAATTAGTCCATAGGGCTAATGGCTCACATGAATCATGGCCTCCTCTAACCTGAGACCAGAAGAACTAGATGGTACCTGGCTATCATTACCAACCACTCTGACTGGAAACACAATAGAAGGTTCCAATGAGAATGGGTAAAAAATGTAGAACGAAATTCAAATTTAAAAAAAAAAAAAAAAGACCAGACTTACTGGTCTGATAGAGACGGGAGGAACCCCCGAGATTACAGCCCTAAGACAACCTTCTAACTTAAAACTGAAGACACTCCCAGAGGCCACCTTTCAACCAAATAATAGATGTGGCTATAAAATAAACAATAACACCAGTGAAGAATGTGCTCCTGAAAACAATCAACTATAGGAGACCAAAATGGCAACATTTGCCAAAAACCAAAGAGAGAAAGACAGTTGAAACTGGATGAATGGAAACAGGGACACTGGATGAATGGAAACAGGGAACTCACAGAGGAAATGGGAGAGCGCTGACACATTGCAGGGATTGCCACCAATGTCACTGAACAATTTGTGTATGAATTATTGACTGGAAAACTAATTTGCTATGTAAACTTTCACCTAAAACACAACAACATGTTCCAAAAAACACCTATGAGTTGGAATTGACTCGAGGGCACACAACAACAATAGTCACAACTTACATTGCTGAGTCACATGCAACATTTGCCTGTGATTCTTCTCAGGTTTGTGTTTATGGTCATATTGGTGTCACTTCTTAACCTCATTTTTTGTATCTGCTTACTGAGGTCTAGTTAAGCAGTAGTTGTGGCTCAGAGAGCCAAGTGTAAATTGGAATTAGAATCATATTTTAACCATCGTCAGCAAGATAAATTTTAAAGGAATTCTGCCTTCCATCTCTTTGTCAATGGAATGTAAATATGTAGGTCTTAATTTATAGACTTTGATAATCCTTCATTTCAAACTTAACTTTTCTTGAAGCAGAGGCCACCTGGAGTACTTTTTTTTATCCTTAAAGGTACTGCGTTGTTTTTCTTTGATAAACTTCTTTCTTTTTCTTTTTGACTATTTTTTTAACATTAAGTCTTTTTCGTTGTGGTAAAGCTATATATAACAAAACATTTGCCATTCCAATACATTTTACATGTATAATTCAGTGACATTAATTACCTGTATCATGTTGTGAAATATCACTATTTGTTTCCAAGTCTTTTTGACTATTTTACACAGCCTGTTATTAATTCCCCCAACTCTGACAATTTAAGTGACCAGTTTATCTGAACCACTGTTTGACTCAAAGGTGGCTTTTAGGAGCCAGTTTTCTCAAGGCTCAAGGTTCGAAAGGACACCTAAGGGCAATGGCCTGTGTGAGCAACCCCAACTTCCACGAAAGCCAGAAATCTGGATTCCAGGAGAATTAAAACTCTTTTGTCACTGAATGTTACCTCTAGTCTTTGTTTCTAGACCTGGGTCCCTAGATATTTTTCACTATGCATCCAAGAGTCCTGGAGGCAGCCATTCCTCAACCATCCCTGGTAGATGCAGACACATTGAAAACCACCCTTTTGGCCAAATGATTGCACACTTATTGGCACCACCAATTTCAAACTTTTAACCAGACAGCCCTGTGAGGCTCCCTCATTCTCTTTCTGTGCCTTCTTCTGCCACTTCCATCTAAGAGGTAACCTGTTATTCTTGTCTTCCCATTGTGTAGGGGTTAGTTGATGAGGAATCAGTTTTCTCAGTCTTTCTTAAATATCCCAAATCATTCTTCCACTTCCTCTAATCAGTGTCTCTTTTCCTGCTTTAGCTTTTCTGACATTTTCCCTTCCTTGGTGGTCAAGTCTTGGTTATGTGGCTTCATTTTCACTTCACATTGGCTCTTCAAGTGTTTCTGGGAATCTGGGATTCTGGATCTAAGCATTTTGCTGCATCTTTCTTCCTTCACAATGTTTGACTGAATCAACAACAATGATAATAGCTATGAGGCCCTGCTGGGGGCTGGAGGCTTGATATATATTCTTTTTAATCCTGATGAAATTCAGCAGGGTAAATATCATTATCTCCAATTTACAGAAAAAGAAACAAAAGCACAGAAGTTTTAAGTGTATCAAGGTCATACCTGCTGCTGAAGGAACTAAAAAATCTTGCTGCCTGATTCCATCTCCTGTGTTCTTTCTACTAAGCTAAACTGACTTGCTATCACATTTTCCTTCTTTATGTGTTCCCATTTCCATTCTTCTTCCCATATTTCTCTTCTGATATAAAAATGCCCTATGAAATCCAAACTAAGTGAACCCTCAACTCAACTCTCACTTAGCAGGATCTCCAAAATGTCCATAGTTCACTGCATTGCTATATGACATTCGAAGAGGAATGACAGAGGAATTTCAGAATGGAGACAGTCGTATTAACCAATTGCAATTAAAATGTCTTACTTTTGCAAATTTTAGAAAAACTATGACGTATAAATATATTTATAGGACCCCTCTCAGAGCTTTGGAAGAAGACGGTGCAAGCAAGACAGACTCTGAAGTATAAATTTAATTCCCCTCCAAGTAAATCTGCCTCAGGTATCTAGTCACAGAACTAGCTTCCCTAATCTTCACCGCACTCTAGAATGAAAGGCATGTCAAAAAAAAAAAAAGGAGGCCTAAAAATCAAAATAGAGTTCCTGGGTAGTGCAAATGGTTAACATGCTTGGCTGCCAACAGAAAGGTTAGAGGTTTAAGTCTACCAAGAGGCATCTCGGAAGGTCTGGCAATATATTTTCAAAAACATCAGCCATTGAAAACCCCATGTAGTACGGATCTACTCTGACATACATGAGGTTGCTGTGAGTCAGAACTGACTCCATGGCAACTGGTATTTAAAAAGCAAAATAAATGTTTTAGTAGGATTAAATCTTCTAGACACATTCAGTAAATCCAGCAGATTCTATCGTCCTTAATTGTAGGCCGTTTCATAGTGGTTTTTCATTTGCGTATAAATATCTGCATATAGTAAGTGCTCAGCATGACTTTTGTAAGTGAATGAATGCTATGAAAAACCAGCGTTTGTAAGTAAAATAGAGTCAGAAGTAGGAAGAATAGAGAGTCATATTCATGATCCCCAGAATTGCAATGTCTGTCTCACACCTGTCAAAGAAGTTGTAATTCAAATGATGTGTTTTCAAACAGAGATTGTTGTGTGGCAGTGAACACCAGTCTCTGTACAAACAAAAATGTTTTTCAACACACCTGGATGTGAATCCATTATGGAAATAGATTTGAAATAAACATTAAACATTGTGCCATCTGTTGCCCTGCTGAGTCACTGAAGAACATCCTCCCCAAATGTTCATATTTCCAGATTAATTGGTCCATGGCTTCTAGACATGAAGAAAGAAAGAAAACCTGAAACTCAGTGATTCCACTAAGTTATAAAAGATGCACTACAGAGACACTGCTATTTGGAGATGAAGTTGTGGATTAATGCTGGAGTCGAACCAGGGAAAACATTCCTAGGTTATCAGAACACTTTATTCAACAATTAATCACAATCAGCACATTCCAATAACTTTGATTAAATTCATGCTTAATTTTTTTAATCTCAAAACTTCTACAAAATATACTTCTCACATTTCTAATCTTCAGAGGACAGTAATTCTAACAAGCTTCAGAAATTTGAGAAAGAATTTGGAGAAAGGGAAGGAAAAGATAAAGAGGATAGGAGAGACAACTGAAGCAGATGATGGATGAGTGAGATTTTCAAAACACCAGCAAAAACGTAGAGGGGAAGAGTTTAAAATAATCAAAGAAACCTAGTACTATTCCTCACACATCAATCCTGCCTAATATCCTGTGAGAAGTGTAGTACTAACCAAGGAAATGAGCTCCAATCGACTCAACGCTAAAAGAAACAACACAAAGCTGATCTCCCTCCCTCCTGCCCTCTCTGGCTACCTCCGGAGTCACTAACCAGCATTAACTCTCCCATGATTAAAGGCAGCCTGAGTCCTGAATCCCCATTCCCAATCGCAGGGCCATCCTGATGCTACTTTTGCCATCGTTACTCTAGGTCAACTACACATTAGTTTCAGGATATAGGGAATGATGGCTATGAGAAAGAGAAGCAGGCACTTGGGAGTAATTACAAGAATGTCTCTTAAGAGGGCCAAGGCAAATTTTTCCGGCTGTTGAAAATTTTAGCAATTCTAACTAAAATCATGGAGCCCTGGTGGCCACAGCTGTTAAGAGCTCAGGCTACTAACCAAAATGCTGGCCGTTCAAATCTACCAGCTGCTTCTTGGAACCCTATGGGGCAGTTATACTCTGTCCTATAGGGTCACTGTGAGTCAGGATCAACTCCACGGTGATGGGTTTGGTTTGGATTGGTTTAATCAAAATCCCGGCTGGCAGATTTTTTTTTTTTTTTTTTAAGAAATCAACAAACTACAAGCTAATTCAAAAATACTGTATGGAAAAGCAAAGGACCTACCAAATAGCCAAAATAATTTTGAAAAAGAAGAGGAAAGTTGGAGGACTCACAGAACCTGATTTCAGGATTTTCTATAAAGTTACAGTAGACAAGATTGTTGTCTTGTATTGTTGAAAAGATAGACACGTCGATCAATGGAACAAAATAGAGAATCCAGACAGATGAACACATTTATGGCCAATTGGTTTTTTGTTTGTTTGTTTGTTTGTTTGTTTTGCCAATTCAGCTTTGTACAGGTGTTCAGTTTATTGAGAGCAATTACAATAATTGGCTGTGCAACCCTACCCTCTATCAATGCGATATTTTCATCACTGTTAACTGCCTCCCTTCCTCTTCCATTCTGCCCCTGGCAACCACAAATAAACTCTGCTCTCTATACATTTGCCTTTACTTGTCTTTTTATATAAGTGAGGTCATACAATATTTGTCTTTTTGTGATTGACTTATTTCACTCAGCATGTCTTCCAGCTCCATCTATGTTGTAGCATGTATCAAGACTTTATTTCTCCTACTAGCTAAGCAGTATTCCATTGTATGTATATACCATATTTTGTTTATCCATTCATCTGTTGAGGGGATTTAGGTTGTTTCCACCTTCTGGCTATTGTGAATAGTGCTGAAATTAACATCAATTAGTGTGCAAGTCTCTGAGTCTCTGCTTTCAAGTCTTTTGGGTATTTACCTAGGAGTGGAATTTGCTGAGTCATTTTCTATTTTTAGTTTTTTTGAGGAACCGCCACTCTTTTTTCCACAATGGCTACACTATTTTGCATTCTCACCAAGAATAGATAAGAATTCCAATTTTCCCACACCCTTGCCAACATTTGTTATTTTCAGATTTTCCTAATCTTATCCATCCTAGCGGGAGTGAAATGGAATCTCATTGTGGTTTTGATTTGAATCTCTAAAAAAAAATTTTTTTTTTTTTTTTTTTTTAATGGCTATAGAGAAACCCTGGTGGTGTAGTGGCTAAGTGCTATGGCTGCTGACCAAAGGGTCGGCAGTTTGAATCTGCCAGGCGCTCCTTGGAAACTCTATGGGGCAGTTCTACTCTGTCCTATAGGGTCACCATGAGTCGGAATCGACTCGACGGCACTGGGATTGGTTTTGGTTTTGGTTTTGGTTTTGGTAATGGCTATAGGGAAACCCTGGTGGCGTAGTAGTTAAGTGCTACAGCTGCTAACCAAAAGTTCGGCAGTTCAAATCCACCAGGCACTCCTTGGAAATTCTATGGGGCAGTTCCACTCTGTGCTATAGGGTCGCTATGAGTCGGAATCAACTCGACACCAGTGGGTTTGGTTTTGTTTTTTTTAATGGCTATAGGGTGGCTGTGAGTCAGAATGGACTAGACCGGGTTTTGTTTTTTTTTTTTTGTTTGCTTGCTTTTGCTTAATGGCTAATGATGCTGAGAATCTTTTCATGTATTTTGTGTCCATTTGAATGTTCTTTTGATGAAATGTCTATCCAAGTTTTCAGCCCATTTTATGATTGGGTTATCTGTGTTTTCATTGTTGTCGAAGTTTTATATATTTTGGTTATTAGATTCTTGTTAAATATATAGTTGCTGAAGATATTCTCCCAGTCGATAGCTTATCTTCTCACTTTTTTGGTAAAGTCTTTTGATGAACAAACATTCTTAATTTTCATGAGATCCCATTTACATATTTTGACTTTTGCTGTTTGTGCTTTTGGTATTATGTTAGATAACCCATTGTTAAAAGATAGTCCTGAAATTGTTGCCCCTACTTTCTCTTCTAAGAATTTTATGGTTTTAGTTTGCACATTTAAGTCCTTAATCCATTTGGAATTTGTTTTTGTGTACGGTGTGAGGCAAGGATCCTGTTTCTTTTTTCTGCATGTGGAAATCCAATTTTCCCAGTACCATTTATTGAAGAGACTCTTATTTCCCCGTTAAATGGACTTAGCACCCTTGTCAAAAATCAGTTGACCAGAGATGAGGGGTTTATTTCTGGACTATTAATTCTCTTCCATTGGTCTATGTGTCTATTTTTATACCAGTACCAGGCTTTTTTGATTAATGTAGTTGTATATTTTTTTTTATGTTGTTAGGTGCCACCAAGTCAGTCCCGACTCATGATAACCCTACGTACTACAGAAGAAAGCACTGCCCAGTCCTGCACCATCCTCACAATCTTTGCTATGTTTGAGCCTATTGTGGCAGCCATTGTGTCAATCCATCTCGTCTTTCACTGACCCTCTACCAAGCACTATGTCTTTCTCCAGGGACTGGTCCTTCCTGATAATATGTTGAAAGTTCATGAGATGAAGTCTCATCGTCCTCGCTTCTAAGGAGCATTCTGGCTGTACAGATTTGTTCCCTGGCAGTCCATGGTATATTAAATATTCTCCACCAACACCATAATTCAAAGGCGCTGAGTCTTCTTCAGTCTTCTTTATTCACTGCTCAGCTTTCAAATGCACATGAGGCGACTGAAAATACAATGGTTTGGGTCAAGAACACCTTAGTCCTCAAAGTGACATCTTTGCTTTTTAACACTTTAAAGAGGTCTTTTGCAGCAGACTTGTCCAGTGAAATAAGACATTTAACTTCTTGACTGCTGCTTCTATAGGCGTTGATTGTGGATCCAAGTAGAATGAAATCCTTGACAACTTCAATCTTTTCTTCATTTATCATGATGTTGCGTATTGGTCCAAATGTGAAGATCCTTTGGGTTTTCTTTATGTTGAGGTGCAACCCATACTGAAGGCTGTCGTTTTTGATCTTCATCAGTAAGTGCTTCAAGTTCTGTTCACATTCAGCAAGAAATTTTGTGCCATCTGCGTATTGCAGGTTGTTAATGAGTCTTCCTCCAATCTTTATGCTGTGTTCTTCAGGTTATTTGCTCAGCATACAGATTGAATAATTATAGTGAAAGGTTACAACCCTGACACATACCTTGCCTGATTTTAAACCATGCAGTATCCTCTTGTTCTGCTTGGACAACTGCCTCTTGGTCTATATACAGGTTCCTCATGAGCACAATTAGCGTTCTGCAATTCCCATTCTTCTCAATTTTATCCACAATTTATTATGATCTACACAGCCAAATGTCTTTGCATAGTCAATAAAACACAGGTAAATACGTTTCTGGTATTCCCTGCTTTCAGCTAAGATCCATCTCACATCAGCAGTGATATGCCTGGTTCCATGTCCTCTTCTGAATCCAGTTTGAATTTCTGGCAGTTCTAAGTCAATGTACTGCTGCAACCACTTTTGAATGATCTTCAGCAAAATTTTACTTGTATGTGATATTCATGACATTGCTGGATAACTTCTACATCTGTTGGATCACCTTTCTTGGGACTGGGCACAAATATGGATCTCTTCTAGTCAGTTGGCTAGGTAACTGTCTTACAAATTTCTTGGCATAGACGAGTGAGCACTTCCAGCATTGCATCCATTTGTTGAAACACCTCACTTGGTATTCTGTCAATTTCTGGAGCCTTGTTTTTTGCCAATGCCTTCAGTGCAGCTTGGACTTTTTTCTTCAATACCATCAATTCTTGATCATATGCTACCTTCTGAAATGCTTGAACTTCAACAAACTGGCAGACAAGTGATGGGTAGCCATATAGTATTTTTTTTTGTAATTTGTTTTTTGTGTGTGTGTCTTAAGCCTTCTTTGTCTTTGTCCTTTACTACTGCTTGTTTTCGTGTTCTGTTGGTTTATTGTGGTCAACCTTTTTTGTTCCCTTCTTCTTTCCTTTTCTGTATTTTTTTAAAAATATATTTTCTTAGTGGTTACCATGAATATTACATTTAACAGCTTGTATTTATAACATTTCATGGTACATTGGTACTAATGGAACTTCAGTAACATACAAAAAATACTATATCTATACCATTCCTCTCTCTCTCCCTTTTGTTGTTGTTATCACTGATTATGTTGTTATATTTCATGTACCCTGTAATATAATTTTATCCTTGCTTTTTAAATTTTTGTTATAAAAAAAACACAGAGGACAAAACATTTAGAGTTATTAAGCATAAATACCTTATTACTAGCCCTTGTACTTGTCCGTGAATCTTCCTTTATTAAGGATCTTTCTTTTCTATGTGTAGCTTTGAATTACTTTCTAGTGTCTTTTCCCTTCCAAGTATAGAACTCCCATTAGTATTTTTGGTAGGGCCAGTCTGGTGGATATGAATTCTCTTAGCTTCTGTTTGTCTGGGAATGTTTTAATTTCACCCTATTCTTGAAGGGTAGTTTTACTGGGTATAGTGTTATTGGTTGACAGTATTGTCTTTTTTCTTTCAGCAATTTAAATATATCATTCCATTCCCTTCTGGTCATCAACTTTTCTGAGAAGAAATTGGCTCTTAATCTTATCGGGGATACTTTGTATGTGATTGTTTGCTCCTCTCTCACAGCTTTTGGGTTCTCTTTTCACCTTTACTTTTTGAGAGCCTAACTGTAATGTGTCTTGGTGTAGATCTCTTTGAGTTTATCCTGCTTGGGGCTCTTTGAGCTTCTTGGATATGTAGATTCATGTCCTTCATTAGATAGGGAAAATTTTCTATCATTATTTCTTCAAATATCCCTTTTGTCCCTTTCTCTCTCTCTTCTTCTGGAATTCCTATGATGCATATATTAGGTCTCTTGTTGTTGTCCCATAATTCCATTAAACTGTGCTCAGGTTTCTTGAGTCTCCATTCTTGTTGCTTTTCAGCATCTGGAATTTTAACTATCTTATCCTTTTTTTTTTTAATTCATTAATTCTTACTTCTGCCTGTTTAGGTCTTTTGGTAAGTCCTTCTATTGTGTTTCTTATTTCAGTTATTGTCCCTTTCAGCTGCAATATTTCTTTTTATAGATTCTCATTTTGTTCTTGCATTGTTTTCCTTTAGGTCTTTGTCTTTGTTTTCCCTTAGTTCTTTAATTATGCTTAATGTTGTTGCATTTTATGCTCCTATTTTTTTTTTTTTTTTATTTCATTATTTGGTCATGCCTAGATGTGTCTTCACTAGCTTTATCATTTTTTGTTCGGACATTGGAATTTTCAGGTGTGTTAACTTTCTCAGTTTTTCGCAGTATTTGGTGTTTTTTCCCATACTACTTTTTACAAAACACTCTTAGGCAGGCAGAGCGTTCAGCATTTGCTTACCATTTCCTCTCCCTAGTCTTGGAGAGAGGTGAGACTTTGGATGATTGCAAGTTTGATACTTTTCTACAGTTTTGTCAGAATGAGAACTATAAGGAAGTTGCTTGATTGGTCCTACTTTCAGTAGGCAAAGTGATGAAAAAAAGAGATGAGCTCAGGACTTCAGGGTCAAAGCTGAAATGCTTCATAAACAACTATGAAGTTGCCACTTGTGCCCTGAAAGAAAGTCTTATTTCTTGTAGTAACAGAGCTGATATTGCCAAAAATCAAGCCCAGAGTCTTATCATAAGAGTGGCTGAATTACAATGCCAATTGAATTCTCAGCTTCGAATGGTGCCTGAAGTTCAAATGAGGGGATTGATTGGGAAAAAATGGGATGCTGAAAATTGAGATAAAAGACATATGGGAAGATGATCAGGAATCTGTGGACACTGAGCCCCTAAATACCATTGAATCACTCCTTCCAACAAAACCATTAGCCCCTTCACCCCCATCTAATGAGATTAGCCCAGTTGCGTATGAAGAGCCTTTGTCTGAGACATCATCTGGGGAAATGTCTGAGTCATTTCTTGGGGCATCTCCTGGGGCAAATACCTTACAGAACGGTGCTGAATGTTCTCAGAACACATCCCCATCATCCATTTTTGCTTCCAGACCTATAAATAGACTTAAGTTCCAGTAAGCCCCAAATGGTGAAGAACAAAATGTGACCCAGGAGGAGGTACGCTACACTCCAAAATATTTGCTTAATTTTTCTAAAATGTACAAACAGAAACCTGGAGCATATGTGTGGGAATGGACATTAAGGGCGTGGGATAATAGTGCAAGGAACATAAAGTTGAATTAGGTTGAATTTGTCTGAGTTTATTGTATGGACCCACTAAGCACAGATTCGTCATTCAATGTTTCAACTTGTGAGGTTAGAAAAGAATCTAATAGTTTATTTTATTGGTTTGCTGAAGCATAGGTTACACAGTAGCCCACACTAAATCAAACTGATGTACTAGATTTGCTTTGGTATACTGCAGAAGATGGTATCCAAACGCTTAGGGAAATTGGCATATTAGAGTTGAGTTACCAGGTTAGGCCCACATGGAGTGCCCAAAGGACACAGATTTTATCACAATGGTGAGGAACAAATTTGTGAAGGGAGCCCCAACATCCTTGAAGACTACAGTGATTGCTATTCTACGTAAATAAGATTTAACAATGGTAACTGCCCTAACTACAATGGGGCTGATTGGACCCCATGGTGATGGGGGCCAAGTGGAAGCATTTGATCAACAAAGACAAGGTGAGCATGGGTACTGTAATGGACAGTGGAGTCAAAGCAGGAATCAGAATAGTCTGACTGGTATGGACTTATGGCGTTGGCTACTTAGTCATGGTGTCCCTAGGAGTAAAATACGTGGAAAATCTACTAAATATTTGCTAGATCTGTACAAGCAGAAGAATTCCAGGTCGAGTGAATGGTGGTCTAACTCAAATTGCCATAATAGAGAGTCAAGGCCCCTCAATCAATTCCCAGACTTCAGCTAGTTTACAGACCCACAACCCCTTGAATGAAGGAGAGGATGGGTCCCCTTAAGGACTCCACTACACTGCCAAAAATTTATACTGTTAATCTTTCTCCCAGCCTTCCCCCAAAGGGATCTATGGCCATTCATGAAAGTGGCTGTCCACTGAGGAAAGGAAATAATCAAACTTTTGGGGAATTACTGGATACCAGCTTGGAACTGAAGCTAATTCCAGGAAACCCGAAATGTCACTGTGGCCCACCAGTCAAGTGACTCAAAAAGCTGCTAGTTTTGAGAACAAGAGAAGGTTCTGAAACAGTTTCAGACTGCCCTGCAAGTAGCTCTGCTACTTGGGTCATATGATCCAGCTGATCCAATGGTGCTTGAAATGTCAATGGCAGATAGAGATGCTGTTTGGAGTCTTCAGCAGGCCCCTGTTGGTAAAACAGCACAGACTATTAGGATTTTGAAGTGAAGCCCTGCCATCCTCTGCAGATAACTACTCTCCTTTTGAGAACAGCTTTTGGCTTGTTACTGGGCCTTAGTAGAGACTGAATGTTTAACCATGGGACACCAAGTCATCATGCAGCCTGAGCTGCCCATCATGAACTGGGTGTTGTCTGACCCACAGAGTCATAAAGTTGGACATGCACAGCAGCACTCCAACATTAAATGGAAGTGGTATATACACAATTGGGCCTCAGCAGGACCTGAAGGCACAAGTAAGTTGCATTAGGAAGGGGCCCAATCCCCAAGGTCTCTGCTCCTGTCACATTACCTTCCATCTCACAGTCTGCACCTTCGGCCTCATAGGGAGTTCCTTATGGTCAGCTGACTGAAAAAGAAAATTCATGCCTGGTTTACAGTTGGTTTTGTGCAATATACCGGCATCACTCGAAAGTGGACAGTGACAGCACTACAGCCCCTTTCTGGGAACTCCTCGAAGGACCGTGGTGAAGGGAAATCCTTCCGATCGGCAGCACTTCCAGCAAGGTACCTGATTGTCCCTTTTGCTTGGAAGGAGAAATGGCCAAGTGTGCAATCATATATTGATTCATGGGCTGTGGCCAGTGGTTTGGCTGGATGGTTGGGGACTTGAAAGGAACATGATTAGAAGATTGAAGACAAGGTGGTATGAGGAAGAGGTATGTGGAGAGACCTCTCCGAATGGGCCAAAGATGTGAAGATATTTGTGTCTCATGTGAATGCTCACCAAAGGGCGACCTCAGAAGAGGAGGATTGTAACAGCCAAGTGGATAGGATGACACATTCTGTGGAAACCAGTCATCTTCTTTCCCCAGCCACTTCTATCATTGCCCGATGGACTCAAGAACAACATGGCAATGGTGGCAGGGATGGAGGTTATACGTGGGCACAGCAACAAGGACCCCCAATCACTGAGGCTGACTCGGCTACAGCCACTGCTGAATGCCCAATCTGCCAGCAACAGAGACCAACACTGAGTCCCCAGCACGGCTTTTGCTCACTCTACATCTTCCATCTGGCTCGTCATTGTCTGACTTCCAGTTCTTGGGACTTGAGCCAGTGGATTGCCATATTGCCTGTCAGTCTTGGGATTCGTAGCCCTCCATAGCCTGTGAGACAGCAGCCTACCATCTTACCTGCCAATTTTGGGTCCATAAGCCCCTGCAGCTACATGAGTCAGGAGAAAACACCAGCCTGATGCCTAACCCACAGAGTTGGGACTTTTCATCCTCTACAGCCACGTGAGTCATTTCCTTGACATAAATCTGTCTCTCTGTTTTCTCTCTCTCATGTATATATGCTTCACTGATTTTGTCTTTTTAGAGAGCCCAGCCTAAGACACTATGGGAGCAGATTCCACTGTGGGGGCCTTCTGTGGCAGTTTGCAACAACTTGATAACCAACAATTACCAGTGTCAGATTTTCATGGAGGTCTGCCTTGTTGCTATCAGGGTCCCCCCGGTAGATTGCTTGCTGTGAGTGCAGCCTCCACTCAAGACTCTTGTTTCCTAGCACACAGCAGACTCAGTCAGCAGGCTTCAGCACCAACAGGAAGTGGAGCAGACTAACTAACCCTAACTGACCCCCAGGGAAGTTTTTCCTGTTAGTTTCAGAGGCCAGAGCTATAGGGTATGAAGGAGGCAGGTAGAGTGCTGACTATGTGCGCAGGCTCCACTGTGCAAGCCTACTGTAGCAGTTCACAGCAGGCTTGCAGCAGACAGTGTCTAAGTGGGGAAGGTGAGGCAAATCAGAACCCTCCCACCATAGTTTGCTGGCTGTGGGTGTAGCTTCCATCAAAGATGCCTGCGTCCTAGCACAGAGCAGCCTTAGTCAACAGTCCTCAGCACCAACCAGAAGGGGGAGCAAACAGACCTGAACCGACTCCCTGGGATATATCCTATTGTTTTCAGAGGTCTAAGCCATGGGCTGTACAGGGGGCCAGGTAGAGTCTTGACTATGAGAGCACGCTCCACTTCACAGGCCTTCTGTAGCAATTCATAGTAGGCTTGTAGCCAGCAGTTTCCAGGTGGGGGAGGTGCTGGCACACTCCAAAAGGACCCCTGTGGAGGCCTGCCTTATTGATTTTCAAGCAGACACATGGGATCCTGTCTCTTTGTACAGGCAGAGACTGTGGTGGTTAGGGAAGCAGGCTCCTTTTCAGGGGCCAATTCCCCAGTTCACAGCAGCCCACAGCACACATGGCTGGGGGGAGGGACAATGGGAGAAGTGACTTTCCTACTTTATGCGACTCATTGTTGATTTGTTGATTCTTGCCTGTCTGCAGTTCCCCACTGCTTTCATCTGCTCCCTGATTCAGATCCCCTCAAAGCCGAGCACCATTTCCTTGTATTACTTGTTGTATTTGTGGGAGAGGGTCAGAACGATGGTCTGTTTATGCCACCACCTTCCCAGAATTCCTTGGCCAATAGGTTTTTTACATGGTGGCCCCAGGTGTTTCAGAGCAAAATTGCTCTCCACAGGGTTTTCAATTGCTGTGACCTTTTGGAAGTGGATCACCAGGCCTTTCTCCCATGGCACATGGTGCTTCTGGGTAGATTTGATAAGTAGCCAAGAGCTTAACCATTAGCACCACCAAGGACACGCGGGGCCTCCATGAGTCAGAATCTATGCCAGGGCTTTAAATTTTACCAACTTCTCATCTCCATGTTTGAAATAAATAACCCACCAATTTCAACAGGATCTTGCTGTGATTATTAATGTATCTGTGCTTTGAGTCACCAAAAGATAGACACTCTATACAAGGGTGGCTTCATGGGCATGTCACCTATGCAGTGGCACAGGGCCCATGTTTAGAAGTGCCTGTGTTTGGTTAATGCTCTGCTGTCACCATCCTGAAATTCTTAATTTTGAACAAGGAGCTCCACATTTTTATTTTGCACTGGGCCCTGCAACTTACATAGCCAGTCCTGACTATAAATACCAAAACTTATGTGAGACTTTTGTAACTCTTCACATATAGTCACTTAAGTCACGTGTTTGATTAAAATCTATCCAAATTTATCTTGAAACACATTGATTAACAAACTAAGCTGGAAAACTGGCAAGATTGGCACATATAATTTTTAGGGACTTCTGGTAAAATAAACATGTCTAAGGACTCAACGGCAATGGGTTAAGGGCAATTCACTTGTCTGGCAGTTTAGAGCTTCTATTTCTTATTCCAGGTAAGGATGTAGAAAAAACTAGACAGATTTTCTTCTCATGTGATCAGCCATCTTTGTATGGAAGCACATGTTTAGACTTGGTTTTGCTTGAATTTGCATTTAATTTTTGCTTTATATATTCATTTTTTTTAGCCATTCTTTCCAAAAATGCTTGTTGAATGCTCATTATGTGCCCAGTGTTGTGCTTAATAAAAAAAATACTAAGTATAAAATAGAAAAACAAAAACAAAATAAGAAAACTCAGTTTTCTTCCTTCATGAAACTTCAAGATACCAAAATAAAGTCAATCTTTATCTTCCCATTTACGGTCTTTATAATTTTGTTACATTTTCTTCCAGAGTTTTGATTTTTTCAATCTATAAACAAATTTTTTTTTTTTTTATAAACCTGGAAGAACTATATGCCACCTAAAACCCAGACCAAACCCATTGCCATCAAATCAATTCTGACTCATGGAGACCCGGTGTGTTACAGAGTAGAACTGCTTCAAAGGGTTTTCTTGGTTGTAAACATAATGGAAGCAGATCCCCAGGCCTTTCTCAGCTGGGCCACTGTGTGGGTTCAATCCGCCAACTGTTAGGTTAGTAGTGGAATACAAACTATTTGCTCCGCCCAGGGACCTTATACGCTACATACCAGCTTTTAAATTGTAAAATAATATAAACAATCTTGCTTTTAAAAATGTCTGTGCTTACAGTGTAATAATGAGTGAAAGTTGGTTAAAAAAAAAATGTGCCTGGGTCATGCGAAAGGTACCCAGTAAACATTTAGCATCACTCCTAATCTAAAACATGTCACCATTCTTCCGTTCGTAGTAAATGGCCTGCGCCATCATGGTCAGCTCAGAGCTGGCTTTCTGCCCAGTCAGCTCCCGCAGCCGGCAGGGCCCAGGCCATGGTGTCTTTTATAAGTGGGCTAAAAGCATTTGGCTTGAATCTCAAATGCTGGGTCTTTCTGCAAGATGGCAGATACATAACCCAAGTGCTTTGGAGCGGAGCTGATTTTAAAAGCATTACAGCAACTAAACCTTCTCTTAATCGTGGTCCAAACGAAAACCAGTTGGTCCCCTGCAGTCTTAATTCATCTTCAGCAGTGGAACTTTGGGCTCTTTGGTTCTGGAAAAGCGTCTCTCTCATGTATTAGCCATTACGCAAAGCAGCAGATGCCTAATACCAGGTCCTATGCTGAGCAAGTGACAACTGGTTGGAATTAAGCTGAACCTGGAAACATCCTGAGGTTCATTTTTATTTGGGATAACAAAATCAACAAGTGTCATTTTTTCTGGGCTTGGCAAAGGGGAGCAATGTAAAGGTGACAAATGGCACTCGTTTATTTGGACATGAATGAAGGGTCATATCCCCTGACAGCTCTGCAGGAGTAAATTTAGTTCCTGCAAAACATATGGAAGCTTTTCTTCCTCCCCTCGGTGAAAATGTGTGATATTATGTGATCAGCCTCTCATCTCCTCCCTTGCTTTTTTAGGGAACATCTCCTCCAGCCATATATTTCTAATGGGAACTGCCATTTTACTGCCCCACAACTCCACCCAACAATTGGATACATGACCAGTATGAGCCAATCAGAAACTTGCTCCAGTTTTATAAGATCTGGAGGAAACGAGCCTTCTTTCCTTTCTGATCGTTATGCTGTAAGAATATAAAATCTTGACTTCCTGGAGTCTCATGGAGTCAGTCTGATGGACAGAATAGGCTGGAAAGCAGAGAGAAGCAGAAATGAGAGATGATGAGAGAATCTTTGTTCCTGTATCTAATCACTCCAGAGGCCAGCTCCTCTTCTGCTTGTTCTGTAACTTCAGTACATAAGCTAAAGCATCTGTCTTTTAAGCTTTATTTTGCTTTGTTTAAAAACCACCCGCCCTCAAGTCATTTCCAATTCATGGCAACCCCATGTGTGTCAAAGCGGAACTGTGCTCCATAGGGTTTTCAATGGCTGATTTTTCAGAAGTAGATCTCCAGGTCTTTCTTCTGAGGTGTCTCTGGTTGGACTCAAACCTCCAACATTTCAGTTGGCAGCTGAGCATGTCAATCATTTGTATCACCCAGGGACTCCCTTGCTTTGTCTATGCTAGATTGCTGACACTTTTAAAGAAAAGAGTCCTGACCAATTCATTCCCCACTCTGAAGGCACATGTCTACAACCTGCTGGACATCAAGTAAAGTCAAACAGTATCCAGGAAGATGAGGGCGACCAGCGACTCAGTCCCAAGGAAGCCCGCCCCCACCCAATTAATGTCCTTCAGGCTTGTCTAATTTATGGTACCAAATTTATGGGAGCAATTTATTAGAACCTAATGTTCTTTTCTGTGCAGAGTGGCAATGTCAGTCACAGTCCGTGTGCTGGCAGCTGGGCAGGAAAGGAAGAGTAGTGAGGAGAGAGGAAGCAAGGCAGAATTAAGGAGCCTGCATCCTATAGGGTCGCTATGAGTCGGAATCAACTCGAGGGCACTGGGTTGGGGTGGGCTCAAGGCTAGAACTCTGCTTATCAAACAGCTTTCAAAAAGAAAGTGTGCCTGTGTCCATGAGTTTTCATTTACACCTCTAGTTGATTCCGTTCTCCAACAACCGGCTCTGTAGATAAAGGTTCAAGGCTCTTCAACTAAGTAACATCCACCCAAAGGTAGAGACCAGATTAAATGAATGTCATTCAAGCTTACAGAGTTCCAAAGTCTAGTTATCTGTCTCCTCCCCTACCCTGCCCATTAGGAGTCTCCTCCACCCATCGCAAATACACTTCCACAGGGTCACTATGAGTTGGCATCGAAGACTCATTGCAATGGGTTTGTTTGGTTTTTGTTTGTTTGTTTGTTTTTAACCACCATTCATTCTGGTGGCACAGTGATTAACAGCTTGGCTGTTAACCAAAAAGTCAGCCATTCAAATCCATCACCCACTCCTTGGAAACCCAATGGGGTAGTTCTTCTCTGTCCTATAGATTCACTATAAGTCAGAATCAATTCAACAGCAACAGGTTTGGTTTGGTTTGGTTTACCGTTCATTCAAGGTCCCTGGATGGTGCAAGTGGTTTGCCATTGGGTGCTAATCTAGAGGTTGGCAGTTCGATTCCACCCAGTGGCTTCACAGAAGAAAGGCCTAGAGAACTGCTTCCACAAAGAAAAAGCTCTGGAGTAGTTCTACTCTGTAACACATGGGGTCACCATGAGTCAGAACTAACTCAACAGCAAAGGGTACCATTCATTCATTCACTCAATAAGCACTTCCAAGCATATTCGTGTGCCTGCCATAATAATTTAAAACATGAGTCTTCTCTGCTGAAACCCCTACAATGGACTTCTGGTTAAACATGAGAAAGTAAAGCTGATCACACTATGCTCTTTTATAAGTAAATAGGGAAGGTGAATCTACTGACATACATGTCAACTTCTGGGAGCTAAGGAAACAAGATTCTGACACAAGGTGTCCCCAAGTCTCCCAGAGGTAGTACTGATAAGTTAATGAAATTTTGGTAACATTTATGTTGTTGTTAGGTGCCACCAAGTTGGCTCCAACACGTAGTGGCCCTCTGTACAACAGAAAGAAACACTGCCCACTCCTGCACCATCCTCACAATCCTTGCTATTTTTGAGCCCACCATGGCAACCACTGTGTCAATCCACCTCCTTCAGTGTCTTCTTCTTTTTCTCTGACCCTCTACTTTACCAAGCATGATGTCCTTCTCCAAGGTCTGGTCCCTCCTGATGACATGCCCGAAGTACATGAAATGAAGTCTCGCCAACCTTGCTTTTAAGGAGCATTCTGGCTGTACTTCTTCCAAGACAGATCTGTTCACTCATCTGGCAGTCCTTGGAATATTCAATATTCTTCACCAACACCACAATTCAAAGGTGTCAATTCTTCTTTGGTCTTCCTTATTCATTATTCAGCTTTCGCATACATATGATATGATTGAAAATAGCATGGCTTGGGTCAGGCGAACCTTAGTCTTCAAGGTGACATCTTTACTTTTCAACACTTTAAAGAGGTCCTTTGGAGTAGATTTGCCCAGTACAATGAATCTTTTGAATTCTTGACTGCTGCTTCCATGGATGTTGATTGTGTATCCAAGTAAAATGAAATCCTTGACAACTTCATTCAGACACAGTGAAAAAGAGGAAGACCTTCAATGAGATGAACTGACACAGTGGCTGCAACAATGGACTCAAGCATAACAACAATTGTGAGGATGGCACAGGACCAGGCAGTGTTTAGTTCTGTTATACATAGGGTCGCTATGAGTCAGAACTGACTCCATGGCACCCAACAACAACAACAGCAAATATTTTTCTGGTATTCTCTGCTCTCAGGCAAGATCCATCTGACATCAGCAATGATATCCCTCGTTCAATGTCCTCTTCAGAACCTGACTTGAATTTCTGACAGTTCCGTGTCAATGTACCTATAGTTAATACCTAATGACATTCCCAATGTGGAAGGAATCTATCCGAGGTGGAGTTTCCTCATCTTTTTCCTCTTTCAAGAGAAAATGATTGCTGGGGAGATAATGGCAAAACAAGGAGAAGTGAATAAACAGGGTTGGCTCTCTTTGATGGGAGTGAAAACTTCAGGACTCTATACTAGACTTGGCAAAATACTCCAAAGTCAAAGGATATATCCCCATTGGAAGAGAATACACTGCCAACTAGGTAGAGTGAACAGGAAGATGAAAAGAGGAAGGGGTCAAAATGATTAATCTACAATATATCAGTGAAAAAAAAAGTCTGGACCAAGCTCCCTGTATTGAGCATAAGCAAGATGAAAACTTGGTGTGATGGCCATGCAAACATATTACAAAGGGGAAAGGAATTAAAGGAAGCAACTTAGCAGGCAAGATAGAAAAAGAACTTAATCTGCCAAAAACGTAACCATAGAAGAGAAGATAGTTCCCCATGATACTTCAGTGTATACAATAATTTCATGTTATTGTTGTTAGTTGTGGTTGACTTGATTCCAACTCATGGCAAACCCAAGTGTGCTGAGTAGAAATGCTCCATAGGGTTTTCATGGCTGTGATATTTCGGAAGTACATCACCAGGTCTTCTAAGGTGCCTCTGGGTGAGTTTGAACCGCCAACCTTTTGGCTAGTAGTCGAGCACTTAATAATTTGTACCATTTTTAAGGACTCTTAATAATTTCATAGGAGTAGTAACTCAAAAAAGCAAGGTGAATGAGATGCAAGAGAGATTGGAAAACTTTGAAAACTAATTCAGGTAAAAATCAAATTACTGACAAAGACAAGGCGTGGAACAAACAATTCCAGGAAATGCAGAGGAAAAAGACTGAGATTAAAACAGTAACAGGAAAATATATAAAAATAACAAAGATAATCTAGAATAAGGACAAGTTTTTGATATCCCTTAGGGAGAGGATACAGCATATGAAAGAGAAAATAATTCAAACATGACTAGAAGAAAAATGTCCTCCGAAATAAAGAAAAGTCTGAGTTTGCTGATTAAAAATGTATACCATGTTATCGACACACCTACCTTGTAAGTCAACCTAACGTCCATTTTCCTTCCCCCTTCCTAATAGCATCATGTTTTCATTTAGATAACCACCCCTCATTCATAGACTCCCATGCTTTAGGAAAGCTGATCCCATGCCCAACTCTAAGGGTAGGCTCTAATTGGTTTAAACCAATCTAGCAAATTCCACTGTCCTGGTTACAGATATTGCTTCAAGTCTAGGTAGACGACCTAAATGAGTCAAATGAGGTAAATTTTAGCATTTTTGCTTTGAATATATAAGAAAAATTGCTCTGTATTCCAGGGAATATGAAGAATATGAACTTTAGAAGGAACTTTTAGAAATATTTCTTTTCATATATACACACACACATATAGTACAGAACATTGTTTCACTTCACTTTCTCTTCTGATAAATTTAGAAAAATTGAATTATATCTTTACACTTCAAAATTTTTTCCAGAACTTCCTGGATATTCATTTTTTAGGGTGCTGGAGAAACCTGTTCACAGGAGGTGTCATACTGGAGACACTCCACTGCAAAGATGCCCAAGATAGATGTGCAAGGTGGGAGAGGGGGCAGTAAGTAGGTATGACAGCTGAGTGCTGCTGCCACCTGGAAGTGCAGAAGCCGGGTCCTGGAGAAGCTGCCAGCACTGCAGGAACCCAGTGCTAGACAAAGCCTACCAAGGAAGACCACCAGAACCAGGAAGCAAAATGCTTTTCTTTCCGTAATGACTCCCCAGAGTCCTCTATTAACAAAGTTTTAGGACCAGCTGGCAAAGGAAAAATATTTAAAGAGCCCAGATCCATTTTCACAGAGCACTCTAAAAGAGTGAATTTGCACCTGAGAGGCAATAAATCAATAACGAGCCCAATACCCATAGTAAAATTAGGTGTTGTTTTGTACATTTTTAAATATATATGTCTCATGTCATAATTGACTTCTTTTTTTTTTAATTGTGCTTTTTTTTTTTTTTTAGGTGAACGTTTACAAAGCAAATTAGTTTCTCATTAAACAATTAACACATAAATTGTTTTGGGACTTTGTTTGCCACCCCAGCAACATGTCGACACTCTCCCCTTCTAGACCTCAGGTTCCACATTTCCATTCATCCAGTTTTCCTGTCCCTTTCTGCCTTCTCGTCCTTGCTTTTGAGCTCATGTGCCCATTTAGTCTCACAGACATGCTTGAACTACCTGTGTTATTGTTTGTTTTATAGGCCTGTCTAATTTTTGCCTGAATGGTGAACCTCAGGAGTGACTTCAATACTGAGTTAAAAGGGTGTCCAGGGGCCATACTCTCGGGGTTTCTCCAGTCTCTGTCAGACCAGTAAGTCTGGTCTTCTTTTGTGAGTTTGAATTTTGTTCTACATTTCTCTCCAGCTCTGTCCAGGGTCCTCTATTGCAATCTCTGTCAGAGCGGTCAGTGATGGTAACTGGGTACCATCTATTTGGTCAGGACGCAGTCTGGTGAAAGCTATCAGTTGTGGTCCATTAGTCCTTCGGAATAATCTTTCCCTTGTGTCTTTGGCTTTCTTCATTTTCCTTTGCTACAGACAGGTGGGACCAGTAGATGTATATTAGATGGCCACTCATAGGCTTTCAAGACCCCAGATGCTACTCACCAAAGTAGGATGAAGAACATTTTCTTTATAAACTATGTTATGCCAGTTGAGCTAGATATCCCCCAAGACAATGGTCCCCAGGCCTCAGCCCAGTAATTCAGTCCCTCAGGGAGTTTGGTTGGGTCTATGACTCTTCTATGACTTTGTCTTTGTCAAGTTGTGCTGCCTACCCCAATATTGTGTACTGCCTTACTCTTATTTGGTATTGCCTTGACTTCCTCTCCATTTGGAAACTCTATATCTACACTGTTTAGTCCACCTTTTATAGTTTTGATGTTCTTGTCATTTCAGATTGACATCTCTCCTTCCTTGTTGTAAATCTTTTAGTTTTGTTTTATTTTTGAGAGTTCATTACCTAGGATGGTACCTGGCTGATACCATGCTGTGTCTAGATTCAGGTTGTTGTCTGATGTTGTTGGTTCTCTAACTGAAGGACTCCCTTTAATAATTTTTGTGAGTTTGGTTTTTACATATTCCCTTAATTTCTGTTTATCTGGAAGGGTCCTAATTTCACCGTCATATTTGAGTGAGAGTTTTGCAGAATATATTATTCTTGGTTGGCAATTTTTTTTTTCTTTCTAGGTTTTATATATGTCATACCATTTCCTTCTTGCCTGCACAGTTTCTACCAAGTAATCAGAGTTTAGTCTTATTGTTTCCCCTTTGTATGTGACTTTTCATTTTTCTCAAGCTGCTCCCAGGATTCTTTCTTTGTCTTTGGCTTGGTAAGCGTGATTATCCTATATGGGGTTCGTTGAACTTCTTGGATAGTCAGTTTTTCATCTTTAATGATATTAGGAAAGTTTTCTGTCAGCAAATCTTCAGTGATCCTCTCCATGTTGTTCATTTTCTCCCCATTCTGAAACTCTGAATATAAGCAATTTTTGCTCTTGATTGTATCCCACATAGTTCTTAGGTTTTCATTTTTCTTCATCCTTTTCTCTGATTTTTCCTCAAACAAGTGGTATACATGGATTTGTCTTCAATTTCACTGATATTGTCTCCATTTTTTCAAATTTGCTCCCAAAGCCTTCTATTGCATTGTCCATATTGGAAATTTAGTTGTTTATCTTTTGGATTTCTAATTGCAGTTTTTGTATGATTTCTAATTGTTTATTTATTTTGACATTTTGTTCTTGTATTATTTTCTGGAATTTTTACATTGCTTTCTGTTTTCCCTGATTTTGTCTATTTTTTCCTTAGTTTTCTTGTGCTTTCCTTGATTTCTTTCCTAATTTCTTGGAGAGCCCTGGATATTAGACTTTTGAATTCCCTATCAGGTAGTTTCCAGTGCTTTTCCTTCTATTGAAAGATCATCTGGTGTTTTATTTTGGTTGCTTACTGGAGCCATCCTGTCCTGTTTTTTTATATGTCTTGATACTGTCTGCTCTCTCCGAGACATTCGTGAATTATTTTTTCATTTATTGATTGTAGGTTTGTTTGTTTCATCCTGATTTTTGTTTTATTTGGTTATGCCTGGGTGGGTGGGCTGGGTACATTTTGTTGCCTGCTCATCTGTGGGCATGACAGTTCTCACCACCTTATCCAGGTGGGCAAGGCTGGTCATTCAGTTATGGTGCAGCATGGCAGTTCCAGCAGGGAGGGAGGAGAGGGGATGGGTCATTTGTCTGTGGCATGAACCAGGGCCAGTGGGGTGGGTCTGAAGGCAGCACAGTGGGTCAGGGCTGGGGTTCTGGAGGCCCATGCAGGTCCTGCATGGGGGCACAGTGTTTAAGAGGGTGGGGTCGGAGGTGGTACAGGGCAGGGTCCAGAGGTCCAGGGCTCCACACTGATGTTGCTTGGGGCCACAGCACTTGGCAGGGTGGGGCTGGGGGCCTGGAGGTCTGCACCAGTGCCTCTCAAGTGCACAGCGCTCAGCAGAGCAGGACTGGGGGACGTTGCTGTGTGAGGTCCAGGAGTCCAGAGGTCCACACTGGTGCTGCTTGGGGGTGTGGCACTCAGCAGGTGGTATAGAGAGGCAGGAAGGAAGGGAGAGAATGTGCTGTGCAGAGCTAAGTGAGAGGGAGAAAGAAAAGAGAGACACAAAAGCAAAAAAATAATGGGATTGCTGCGGGAACCAGTGAGTAGGGGCGAGGTAGGCCCAGGGCAGCCATGTGCCAGGGTTTCTCTAGCTGACAACTGCAGCATGGCCCTTTGAGAAGGGGCAGAGGTGGCATATGGGGCTAGGTGGGCAGGGGAAAGAAAAGGAAGAAAGGGAAAGAGAGAGAAGAAACAAAAAAATATGGCCCTGAGGAAACTAGCCTGCGGGAGCAGGGTGGAACCAGGCTGGTGGTGAGCTGGTGTCTCTCTTGCTGGGCAGCACAGCATGACCTATCAAGAAGGGGCAGAAGCAGTACAGGGGGCTAGGTGGAAAGGAGAAGGAAAAGGGAGAAAGGGAAAGGAAAAACAAATATGACGCTGAGGGAGTCAGCCGGTGGGGGCGGGGTAAGCCCAGGACAGGCACTCTCCAGCCAAGCTACCATGGCCTGTTGGAAAGAGGCAGAGGCAGAGGCAGAGGCAGCATACAGGGCAGGAGGCTGAGGGGTGGGAGAGCATGTATCTCTGTTTACTGGGTGCTCTGTCTCCTGTTGGGAACTCTGTGAAGTTGCCTTCCTGTACTCTCCATCCAGGGTCATTGCTGGCTGTGCTCCAAGATAGCGAAGCTGTGCCATATTAACTGACAGGGGACTTCCACTTCATAGCTCTCCTTGTTCTCTGTTCTCTGTCAGTTTGTTCTTCCATTTGGTGCTTGATCTAGTTCTTTATCCCTTCATTTGGTTTAGTTGTTTTTTTTTTTTTTTTTTTTTGTATCTTATTTTGGGAGCCCTTGTGGTAGAGCCTTGGTGGGATAATGATTAAAAGCTTGGCTGCTAAGCAGAAGGCCGGCAGTTCAAATCCACCAGCCACTCCTTGGAAACCCTATGGGGCAGTTCCACTCTGTCCTATGGGGTTGCTATGAGTCAGAATCGACTTGATGGCGACAGGTTTTTTTAATCCTATTTTGTGTTTAATATTTACTTTCCTTTCTATTATGAATTGGTGATTTTACCTGTTTCTCCCTTCCTGCCTTCTGTTAGACTCTACTCTCCTGCCAAACATTACAATGTTTTATTACCAGTTATCTCATCTTTCATGTAATTGTTGTCTAATATTTAAATTCTACCTTGTATTTAAACCTCCTTCTGAATTAGTCATTATTATTATAGATTTTATAGCCAAATAAGAAAGTAATCAAACATGTTTATTTACATTTACTCACTTTTACAAATGTCTTTATTATTGCTTCTGGTATCCAACTTCTGAGTTTTTTTCTTTTATTCCCAAAATAACAAGTATATCCCTCAATGCTCTTTCAGCAAGAGCCGGTGCTTAAGAAATTCTCTCACTATTTGCTTGAAAATGTCTTTAACATTACTCCTTAAAATATGAGAAATCAAATTATGGAATTTTAGATTGTTTTTTTTTTTACTTAGTACTTCAGAGTACTTTGAATATAATATTCTATTGTCCTCCAGCTATTCTTGCCTGTGAGAAGTCAGCTGTCAGACTAATTATTCCCCAGAAAAGAATCTGTCTTTTGTCTCTATGATTAAGGTATCATCTTTGTCATTGATGTTCTGCAGTTTTACTACAATATGTATAGCTATTGACTTATTTTTATTCATACATCACAAAGATTCAGTATATGCAGTGGTGTGCTAGAGCCAGCTTGTACTAGCTCAAGAGAATGCAACTCCATATTTCTTCCCAATTCCACATTCAGTAAAGTCACATTGCTAACTTGAAATAGGCCTTGTTAAGAGTACGTACACCAGGGAAATCAGAAAAGACTATGAATCAGGGCTTTTTTTTTTTAACCTTGGAGAGCAGATTGTTAAACCTTTACCAACATACCATTGAGTATATGGTTCTTCAAATTAAAAACTGTTGTTTTTATCAGTTTTGGAAAGTTTTCAGCCATTATCTCTTCAAGCATTGCCCCTTCTCCACTTAGTCTATCTACTATGTCTTTTAAACTCTTTCTCACTTTTTTGTCAACTTCTTATCTCTCTATACTGCATTCTAGGTAATTTTTTTCAATTCTGTCTTCAGTTACATATAATCTGTTATTTAACTCATCAATGGAGATGTCAAGGACATGTCTGAATTGCTAGAATTTATATTTGTTCTTCAAATCTAGCTCTCCACAGTGGGCTGTCCTTTGCTTCCATTTCTTCTTTTTAGCCATTTGAAGCATGTTTATTTTACAGTCTTTCTCAGATTCCTATATACCTCAAGTTCATAGGGGTATGAGTCTTTCTCTTTATAGCCTGTCCCTCATGACAGATGATTTCCCATGGAATTTATGTTTTAATTGTTCTCTTCCTTTATCCCCCCGACCCCTAAAATACTTGAACTTTGGAATGTAAAAGCATTGTTACAGAATCATTTTGAATGATTCTGGAATCAATTTTGATGTTAATTTCACAGCTTGGACATTCCAGCATAAAATTGATGATATAAATTCCTACTTCACATCTATTTTTGGTGGCCAGGGTCTTTAATTACTCTCACATTTTCCAGTACAGAGCTCCAAAAAGTAACAAGTTTTCTAGTCACGCTACCTGAACCAGTGATTAGTCTTTTACCAAGGGAGCAGCTTTTCCAGAATTCCAGCTTTACGCAGGAGTCTTCATTCCCGTTCTCTGCCTCACCCATGTCCAATGCCGTATTTCCTTTTTTTACATGTACGTTCAATCCTCAGCCTCTAGTCCACTTATCTAATCTAATATCTTTGAAAATCATCAAAGCATCTGCCATAAGCCTACTGCTCAAATGTAAAGCTGACTTTATTTCTGGTATGCCATCATTTTTCTTTTTTCAAATTAATTTATATGTTTAAATCTTATTTTTCTACTTTTTAGCCAGAATGTCTCTGGTTTCAAAACTAGGGGATTGAAAGGTGGGTGGAGTATAAGTTAATTCAGCTGGCCTGATTGCTAGAATACAATCCTATTTTTATAAAAAGTACTTCTCTTTTTAATTTCTTTGTATACGTACATATAGAGAAGTCTAGAACAATGTTCCCTTAATGGCAATGATTGTTTATTTCCAAAGAATTGCATTTACGGGTCCCGCCCCACCCGCCCCCCCCCCACACACTTCTTTGGGTTTGTGTAAATTGTTTGAATATTTTAATAATTAGCTTGTTTCATTTTAACTGAAGGAAAAAATCACTATAGAATAAACTTTTAATGTTTTCTATGTCTATTGAAAAAGACTAAACCCCTTAGCATGCTAATCAAGGACTTTAATGATCTGACCTCACTCTGCCTGTCTAGATCCATTTCTCAATTGCCTCCCCCATATTCCCTACTCTCTAATATACTGGGAAATTCGACATTTCCTAACCCTGCTTCTTACTGTCACATTTACATGACTTTATTGAGGTTCCTCCCTCAGTCTAAAATCTTCTCAGCATGTCCTCACTTTCTTAGCATGTCTCAGTATTACTCAAATCTTCAAAGGCCCCAGTTCCCACCACCTCTTTCTTAAAATTTCATCATACCTTTTACTTTCTCCTTTAGTCTTCCCCAATACCTCACATACCACACTTGCCATGTTGAATCACAATTATTCATCTATTTCCCCTTTTAGGGAAGGACAAAAACTATGTCTATCTTATGTTTTATGCCTATCATACATCAAAACATTCAACAGATGAGTTCACAAATAAATAAATGAAATTAATGTTCACAACTTACAGGTTAAAATCAGATTTCTCAGGAATTTCATTCTTAAGATTGTGGATGGGGTGCAGGTTCATTTGGGATGACAGATAATTTTTGTGTCTTCTTTATGTCCTTTGTAAGGTAGCCAATTGGAATGTTTTGGTAGCTGTGGATCAAAGTTCTTAGGGAAGGAAAGGCCAATGGTATTCTACAACGCTTTGCACATGAATTGCCTTTAGTCATCACAGAACTTTCACAAACAATGTTTCATTTGATCCATTGAGGTAAATGAGGAAAACAGTCATGCACCCAGTTTATAAACGAGAAAACTGATGTTTAGAGAGTGGATGACTCATCCAAAGACTCAAGCAAACAACTTTGACCTGGGTCGTCTGTTGCCCAGTCCAGTGATCTGTGTTCATGTCTCTTTTACCATCTACCTCTACAACTCTACAGGTATTTCTGTCCCCACTGTGATAGGAGTTATACCAGCTATAAAGTGTGCTGGTAAATAGTGAGCCTCAGACGTACACTCTAACATCAACTTTCCGCCTTATTTGCTGTGCCTTCATCTCACCCCTCTGGCCTGTAGCTTTTTCATCTGTAGCCTCCATTTCTCTGTTGCCAAAATGAAGAGGTAATAACCTCTAAAGTCCTTACTCTTCACTGGTTCATGAGTCTGAGTCTCTGTAAGAATTGGCTGAAGGAATTTTGCCTAATTCAAATTCTAAAGTTCTTTCTAGCCACATTTTCTAAATCTCCTCCGACCTAGGCTCAGCACCAGTCCCTAGAGTGTTGCCATTACGAGAACCTGGATTTTTGACCCAGCCATATTCATTCTCTATTCTTCTTACCATGATTCTTTCTTAACCTTAGACAGACCTTTCTCTTCAGAGGCCAGAGGGAGCAGTTATATAACCGAGAACAGCTAGATTTAACCAAAAATTGAAACAGCAATTTAAGACAGCCCACAAAAAAGAAAACTAAAGTCACTAAGCACAGTGTATAAACCTAACACAGACATGGCCCACCTGCTTTCCATTTCCCCTGCCTCCTCACACACCAACAATTCTGTAGTTAAAGCTTTATTATTTCATTACACAGCATATTTTCAACAAAGGCAAAAAGATCCCCTCCAATTGTCAAACCAAGAAATACAATTTTTACCAAATGATTTTTCCTTCTTATTTTATTTTCATCAACTTGTTAACACCTTGTAGGTTATTGTAAGGGTTAGAATGTGAGCTTTTTTCTTACTGAATCATCAGAGAATTAATTTTACACAATAATCAGAAAGTTATGCCCTGAATGAGGCAGAGGAACTAATTATACATATATGATTATATATACAAAATACATATCAGCCAAGCGCTTAACCACGGCGCCATCAGGAGCCCTGATGGTGCAGTGGTTAAGCACTTAGCTGCTAATCAAAAAGTTGGCAGTTCAAATCCACCAGCTGCTCTATTTTGTCCTATAAGGTTGCTATAAGTCAGGATTGACTTGACAGCAATGGGTTTGGTTTTTGGTTTTATATGTGTGCGTGCATGTGCGTGTGCGTGCATGTGCTTGTGCGTGCATGTATGTGTGTGTGTGTATACACACCCACATATGTATACATATATATCACTTAACATTCCTTTCAATGTTTCTGGCAATATAAAATACCTCTGTTCAATCAAAGTGTTGTTAAAATTTAAAACGCAAAGCAGGGACACATAGTCCACATGCTTTTATTTGTAGTCTCCATCCCTGGTGGGCCAGTGGTGGAGCACTCTGCTGCTAATCAAAAGGTGCGAACCCACCAAAAAGATGTGGCAGTCTACTTCCTTACAGATTTACAGCTTTGGAAAACCTATGGGACAGTTCTTCTCTGTCCTATAGGTTCAGTATGAGTTGAAATTCGACTCATGGCAGTGGCTTTGGTTGGTTTCCAGGACAAGCTGGAGCTGACTGGCATCAATTCCAAGTAAATGTTTTAGATTTTATCTTATGTCTTACTTTCATAGTGCTGCTGTGGCAGACTACCACAAGTGATTGGCTTTAATAGGCAGAAATTTATTTTCTCACAGTTTTGGAGGTTAAAAGTCCAAATCAAGATGTCAGCTGTGTAGATTCATTCCTTCTTGGTAGTCCTGGGTGTTCCTTGGTTCCTTGGCTTCTAGAAAATCCTCACATGACGTCTGTCCCCACCCCCAACATGTGTGCCTAGCTCTGTGTCTAACATTCTCTTTTAATAACTCAGAAGTGATTAGATTTAGAACCCACCCTACTCAAGTATGATCCAAGTAACATAACAAAGAAAACCCTATTTCCAAACAGGATTACATCCATAGGTATGTTGTTGCTGGGTGCTGTCGAGTCAATTCCTACTCGTAGCAACCCTTGTAGGACAGCGTAGAACTGTTCCATAAGGTTTCCAAGGCTGTAAATATTTATAAAAGCAGACTGCCAATCTTTCTCCCACAGAGTGGCTGATGGGTTCAAACTACCAACCTTTCAGTTAGCAGCCAAGTGCATAACCACTGTACCACCAGGGCTCCTTTTAGCTACAAGTACAGGGGTTAGAATTCTAACACATATCTTGGTGGGACACAATTTAATTCATAGCATCTTATTTTTTTTTATATGGGGTGGGGAAGTGAAGCACTTTTTTCAAATAAAGAAAATAAATGTGTACCTGCTCTCAGAGCACAGAGTGGGAACCGTAGTGAAAGGTCATACAGCTGACAAATAAAAAACTCACCAGGACTGACTAGTTGAAGTTGACCTATAAATATGGCACAGAGCCGAAGAAGGAAAGTTGAGTAAAACTGCTCAGTTTGTTTTACTTTTCTGGTGAAATGACCATTTGTTTCCAAATAGTCCCAAAGCTCATGTCTTTAAGGGCCATTACTCCACTGTCCGGGCATGCTGCTGAGGGCTTTGCTTATTCCCTAATTATCAAAAAAAGGCTGCTGGAATTCATTAAGAAATTATAAGTAATATCCTGAGTACTTTCAAAACCAGGTTTGGCAATATCCTTAAATCTTGCATCAATGGTAAACTCCCTTAATTTGCTATGAAACAGATTAGAAATTGACAAGAACTACCTAAGCCAAAAAAGTGGTAACCAGTTATTTTCCAGTAATTGTTTTTCCCATAGCTTATTATAAAAGTTCTTCAAATGGGTACATAAGAACAAATCAAACCATTTTCGTTAATAAAATATAATTACGAATTATGCAGAATTTTTAAAATTAACTAATATTGAGGAAGGGTAACCCACTTAGATGTTGTAGAAAAAGCGTGCCCTCTATTTTTAATTGTGAAAAATAAAATGTGTAAAACATTAATAAGTAGAGTCACATTCAAGATTCAGAGATTATTAATTTTTTACTATTAGTTTAACTACTTGATAATCTAAGTCAAATCCAATAGCAATAAATATTGTCACAACAAACATCTTACTGTGCTGAAAATATTTCTCAGCGCCTATTGAAGCACAGCAAAATTCAGTGTCAAATTCCACTACAAGTCTAGTTCAAACAGACTCTAAATGCGGTCATAATGGGTACTGATGTCATTGCTTCCCATTTTCCTTTTTAGAAAGTTTAATTTTTTTCAGGCAATATAAAGAACTGTTTTTCTTATATAATTTTTCTGTCATCTTTTGAATCTTTAGTATGTCTCAGACATTGTACTAACAACTTTATATCCATCAGCTCATTTAATTATCATGAGAGCACTTTTAATAGAAACTATTATTATCCTTAATTATACACTGAAGAAACTGAGAGTTGGGGAAATTAAATATTTTGCCTTTGGTCACACAACTGGTAAGTGACAGAGCCCACATTTGATCCCAGATATTCAGACTCCAAAGCCCATGTCCTTCACAAATATGCTACCCACATTGTTAGGAAAGTTATGAGTTTAATGTTCTCTAAGCTTATAATCCACAATATACCCCCATGATAAACTTTCAGATCTATACCTTGGGTCAGTCTCATGGATACACAAGTAAGAAGCTTCAACAACATGTGAAAAACAAAATCAGACTCTCCCTCTCTCAGCCTATATATGTATATATATATATATATACACGCACACACTGTATATCTGTACCTTACACAGACAGGGATAGGCAGGCCCAAGCAATGTTTTGTTCTATTATGTATAAGGTTACCATGAGTTGAAGCTGAACTCAATGGCAACTAACAATAATGTAGAGAGAAAGAGTTATGTGAGATCCAAACCTAACCCAGCAAAATGACATTAAAGAGCAACAAATGCATGCTCCTATATTTATGCCTGACAATCTGCTAGATCATGTGTCCCCAGCACCCAACACAGTGCCTGACCCATGTAAAACACTTCTGTGTATAGAATGAAAGGGTGAGAGAGTGAATCAGTAAGTGATACTAAGCAGTAATAACATGTTAGAGGAGAAATGGTTTCACACATATGAAAAAGACACAGTGGTCCTCAGTGGCACTAAGCTCAGTGTGAGTAAATAAGTGGACGTTGCCTCCAACATTTGTGATGAGCATATGCATGTACAGAAGCCCCTATCTCAGACATGACCATGTTACTCCTGACCTCCTTTGATGCCCATGCTGTGGACACCTGGAGGGGAGCAGCTCAGACAAGGATGTGGGTAACAACGAGAGAACTGGGGAAGTCCTTGTGGGTGACAATGAGAGAATTGGGGAAATCCTGCTCTGAGAAGAGAACACTCAGAGAAACTGAAGATTTTCAAACTTTGCAGGGCCTTCTTGGGGAAAGGGATTAGACTGGTTCTATGTAATCTGAAGGCATTGACCTAAGAACAACAAGTGGAAGCCACAGAGAGGCAGATTCAGGTTCAAAGTAGGGAAGAATGGGCACACCCCATTTCCACCAGTGGGGGTGCCCTCCTTCTTCCTCACATGTCCCAATCCAGTGCATCCTTCAAGGCCCAGAACAAGTTCCAAGTCCTCGGTGAAGTCTCCTTCCTCACCAAGACTGGCCTACAGTGACTTCTCCCTTCTAGGAACTTCTACTCTACTTCTCAGTCTTCCTCAAGTGACCCCAGTGTCTTGGTTTCTTCCCTTGTTAATTCAGTGCTCTGATAAGTGATAACAATACAAAGATGAATAAACCAAGAAAAGAAAACAGTAGCCATTGAGTTAATTCCAACTTATGGCAACCCCATGGTTATCAGAGTAGAACTGTGCTCCACAGGGTTTTCAATAGCTGTGACTTTTCAGAAGTAGATCACCAGGCAATTCTTCCAAGGTGCCTCTTAGTGGGTTTGAACTGTCAAATTTTCAGTTAGTAGTCAAGCACTTAGACATTTGTGCCACGTAGGGACCCCACAAAAATGAATAAGACTAGGTTATTGCCTCAGGGTACTTAAAGTCTTGAGGGAGAGACAGAGAAGTAAGACAGCAAATGACAACATACTCAGCACAACTGAATTACGCACTGAGCATTGCTGATTTGTGGAGGATAGACATCTGTCATGTATTGAATTGCATTCCCCAAAAATATCTGTCAACTTGGCTAGGTCATGATTCCCAGTGTTGTGTGGTTGTCCACCATTTTGTCATCTGCTGTGATTTTCCTATGTGTTGTAAATACTACCTTTATGATATTAATGAGATGGGATTAGCGGCAGTTATGTAGACTCCATCTACAAGATTAATATACAACTTAAGCCAATCCCTTTTGAGATATAAAAGAGAGAAGGAAGCAGAGAGATATACCATCAAGAAAGCAGTGCTGGAAGCATAGCATGTCCTTTGGACCCCGGGTCCCTCTGCTGAGAAGCTCCTCAACCAGGGAAGATTGATGACAAGGACCTTCCTCCAGAGCTGACAGAGAAAGAAAGCTTTCCCCTGGAGCTGACACCTGAATTCGGACTTCCAGCCTACTAGAGTATAACAAACTTCTGTTTGTTAAAGCCATCTACTTGTGGTACTTCTGTTATAGCAGCACTAGATAACTAAGACGACATCCAAATAAATTTGAGAAATCAGAGAAAACTCAGAAAGGTGAGGTTTGCTTATTTTTCCCTGAGCTGAAGAGAATTTGAAAACTAAGTGAAGAAATGCAAAGGGGTGCTCCAAGTACAGGGAATAGCTTATGGAGCCAAGGGAAAATGTACTAGTTGGCTAGAGGATACCAATGCCAATAACAAACTTCCTAATAGCAAGGATCTTATTTCCTTAATACTTTTACTCCCCCAATGCAACACTGCCTGACACGTAATGGGTGATCAGTACATAACTGCATGTTTGACTAGAGTAAATATAATAAGCAGGAAGGAACCATGATGTTCACTGACCCTCATACTCAGGTTAACTTGAACACGGTTAGAATTGTCCACTGGTGGTTGTATGAGTACACCATTTATAAAAAACCTGAGTAGTTCGTGTGGTATAATAGAAAGAGTATGTGCTCTGGAGTCTAACCCACCAGAGGTAGAAGCCCAGCCCTTGTGACCACAGACAATACATTTAACTCTTTCAAGCCTCAATTTTCTCATCTTAAGTCAGAGCTAAAAGTACTTACCTACAGGCCTGTTGTGTAGTTTAAATGTAATAATAGATGCAAAGTCCCAGAAAGCTGCCTATTAATATTACCAATCTCCGTGGAGTCAATTCTGACTCATGGTAAACCCGTGTGTATCACGTTAGAACTGGGTTCCATAGGGTTTTCAACAGTAAATGTTTCAGAAGTAGATCGTCAGGCCTTTCTTCCGAAAGGCATCTCTGGGTGGACTCAAACCTCCAACCTTTCGGTTAACAGCCCAATCTTTCAGTTAGCAGCCAAATGCATTAAGCATTTGCACCACCCAGGGACTCCCTATTAAGTAGTTCATAAATTATGGGACTTATGAAAGGTCAGAGAAGAATCTCTGAATTAAAAATTAAGAAGCTATGAGAAGGATTTTATTAGCATTGTCATGGGCTGAACTGATATACATTTTGTACCTAATAATAAAGAAGAGGGGCATAAGGAATTACGGATAAGGGATTACCGAATGTCATCAGCATAGGAAATTTAGATTATAGTAGTTGCCTGGTTCTGTTATCAGTGAAAAGTTGTCATTCACAACTACAATTTGCTGCCGACTGTGACCCCCCTGGCTGGGTGTCTTTACCATAAAGTGTGCTGGGAAGCCTAACGAAAGTCATTCATTCCATAACCAACCCAGTTAGAAAATCTTAACTAAAAGTAGCTATTTCCTTCGAAATAAAAAAGAAAGTAGACTGCCAGTAAAGGCAGAATCTAATTTACCATCTTAGACAGTCTTTAAATGTGGGAAGGGCTAACGACAAAAGGAAAATCCACCAGACTTTCATATGATGTAGAATGCTGGTGGGCAGTGGGAGTCAGCTTGAGCAGGGAGTGTTTGTTTAGAAATCTGTGTATGTCACACATATTTTTCAGTCGGTGGAGCCCGTCAAGGTTGGGTCTGTCTGAAATTAGCCAGGCATGGTAAGCATTGGGAAGAACTTCCCATGAGCAATCCCTAAACAAAAGCCTCTCATTTAACTACTTTTCTCCTCCTGAGATGCCCTTCATTTAACAGTTAAAATGGAGCTTATCATTGTGATATGCAACTCATGCTCCTCCCAAGTCATCCCTGCTCAGCTGTTGGTTTCAAATAACTCTCTTCATTAACTGTCTTTCTTCTATGTTTTCCATACTTGCTATACCATCAGATAAATAAAACAGACTTCTATTCTCTACTTCTGTTTTGTCCGAGTTACACTGTAATCACCAAGCCACTAACTTTCTTTCATCTAAACCCAGACCAAGGCACCTACAACACTGTAGTTTCCCGCATTTAGTCCATCCCATTACCCACCAGAACAATCCTTGCCCAGCCATTACTCCTCTGTGCTCAGGGAGTTAAGTCATCTGGTTACATTTCAGTTGATGATATGTGTCTGTTTGTCTCCTCTAATGGCTTGTAAGGCCTTGGGGGTCGAGATCATGTCTAATCTTTGCTGCATACATCTGTACACTACTGAATACATCATTACTGTACATTACTCTAACCCAGTGGGGACTCAATAAAAACTTGTTGACTGACTGATTTAGCACGAGGATGATTATTACGTAAGCCACTTTGGTAAATAAATTTCAAATAATGACCAGCTCACACAAATGTTTTACTAGCTCACTCTCCCCATGGAATTAATATAAAGAATGAAAATCAGCAGGCATTTCTACTTGCCCAACATTAAATGTTAATTCATCCCAAGAGAGTAGCTATTTTCAAGCTTAATTTCAAATCAAAATGTGCAAAATGGTTGTCATTCTTAGTGACATGCTGGGAAGATTCAAGAGCTAGGGTATCGAATCCAGTCACTTCCACAGGTTATTAATTCCAACCCTGAGGATCATTATTTCCAGCATATTACTGACATTTCTGGCTGTTTGTTTTAATTCACATTTATTCAATAAAAGTGTGCTTACTCTCAAGGACGTTCTAACAAAAGTAACTTCATAGGCATTGTATTTTTCTCAAAATTATACCCTTCGTTGGAAGAAAATTAATTAGAAAGCTTAATTTGGTTTATATCATTTTTTAATGGTTCAATTAATTCAATATGCAGGAATGTAGCCTAGAAAATAAACATCTGCCTGAATACATACCTGAGGCAAAAAAAAAAAAAAAATTACAAATACATTGTCAAAATAAATTTAACATATGTTTTTTTCTCTTTTTCCTTTCCCATTTATTATCCCTTCATAGAAGCCCGTATTGGGAGAAAGTGAGGGGAGGAGATTTTACATGTACTCTCTATATGAGTTATTTTAGCCTTCAGATGTGAAATGGAATAAAAGACTAACAAGGACCTGCAATTCAAAGGCAACAAAGATCAGATGAGTAGGGAGTCAATTCCAGTTTTATGGTAGATATAATTTTCTTGCTTAGACCAATGATTTTGAACAAATATTTGCAAGAGCCATTTTAGTTCTTTTCTATACATGGTATGTTGCTGTTGTTAGTTGCCATCGAATCAATTCTGACTCATGGCTACCCCATGTGTATAGAGTAGAACTGATCCATAGGCTTTTGGAAGCAGAGTGCCAGGCCTGTCTTCCGAGGCACCCCTGGGTAAGTTTGAACTGCCAGCTTTTCAGCTAGTAGTTGAGTGTGTAACTGTTTGTACCACCCAGGATCTACATATATGGTATAAACATGTTTAAAATCTCAACTTTCAGTTTAGATTATAAAATTGAAAGATCAACTTAAGGATAAGCGTTTTAAAAAGAAATACTGCTATACTTGAGAATTACTATAAAGTGCTATGCCACTAATTATTTTTAGCTTATTTCAGAATGTTCATGAGAAAATGGATTATCCTATTCTCAGCCATGCTCTGAAAAGATAACCTGTTTCTGGTGTTCTGATATTTTTCCACCAAATAAGAGGTTCAATCATATAAAACTCTTGCAACATTTCAGATCCCAGAAGGTTTCTTCAAATCAAGTGCAACATATTCAATGTGGCAGCTTCTCTGAAGTTTCATCCTCTAAGAAGTAATAATTGTCATTTGGGGGCCATCCAGGTGAAAAGGCAAAACAGAACCGAAGGAGCTAGAACACACAATCCACATAGCAAAAGAAAGGCTTGATGTCTCAAGGGCAACGAGGTGAGTACTTTAAAGTGTATTTGACTTTAAAGTTGATCTCTTTTTTTTTTTTTCTTTCTACTTTCTCAGACAAATATCAGCAAATACAACAATCTTAGAAATTTAAGACACACAGAGAGAAACTTCATATACAACACACCAGGCTTCCTAGCTCTCTTTATACATATAAATGGAAATAATTAGACTTTGGATGAAAAAGCCCTGACAGAACAAAGAAAGACCATGATCTAATATCAGAATAAAGTTAACAAATGTCATTAAGTGAGATGATTGGTGATGAGTGAAGGTCATGCCCAGTTTACTTTTCACAGTTGACAGATCAAAGTTGTTCCTTCATTTTGGATAAAGACTGAATGCAGTTAGTTTGCCTTTGGAAAGCCCTTTTATGTAACTTCTTTCTTGGGTTTCCTGTTTCTAAGACACATGAATGGATGGGACAAGTGTCAAAGAGCCAAAGTAGAATGAAAAAATAATTTCAAGGGTGCATCTCAGTTTAAATGATCTCTTTTTGCATAGAATTAAATAATGTGAAAAATGCAGTCATAAACAGAGCTTCCAAGATCATGTCACACTATACCCGTTAATATCAAATGCTATAAGGTTACACAGAAAGGTATATAGACTTGGTCATTGAATGATGGACTTGTAAGGTCAGAAGGCACGAAGAGGTCATCATGGCCAATCACCCATCTGATTCATGAATATCCTCTTAAACATCTCTTCCAGGTGGTCATCCGGCCCACGACTGGAAAATCTCCATTGTTGGGGAATTCACCAGCATTACTGTAGCCATGCCGCCGTAGCTCTATCAGAAAGCCCTTCCTCGCTCTCTAACTCTGTCTGTAACTTTATCTGTTCTGTCCTCTTGCTACCCCTCGAGATCAAACAGAACAAACTGAATCTTTCCACCACATGACATCCTTCAACTATTTGAAGATGGTTATCTCACCCTCACCATCCCCAAGTCTTCTCAATCCCCAGGCCTTCTCAATCCTTCAAATATTCATTATGGGGCATGGTGCCCAATCTTCTCACTATTTTGATGAGGCTCTCTGACTGCAATCCAATTTGCCTACGCACCTCTAAAATTATGGTTCAAAACTTGTATATAGAACTCGAGGTATAATATTCCTAGGACAGAGAAGACATTAACTATCACCTCTCTTGTTCTATATGCTATTCTTTCTTTAATTCAGCATAAGATCTTAATCAGCAATTTTGGTAGATGCTGTCATTGGAGCAACATTTCTCCAACTCAGATTAACTGATGTTTATTTAGTACTTTATGCTTTATACATTCCTTTCATCTCTGTATCTCATTGGACCCTGAGAGCAACCTATAATAAAGGTATTACTTTAAGATGAAAAAACTAAGATAGAGAGGTAGGTAAATTTTCCCAGACCATGTAAGTAGTTGCAAAGCCAGGACCCAAACCCAGGTCCTCTGACTATAAGTCACATTCCTTTGTGACCATATTACTCTGCTTTAAATAGACTCTCATTAGATCCTTCAATGATATAGTGATATATTATTGTCAAAGGCAGAACTCCAAAATTGTAGTTTCTTCCTTTGCCAATGTAGAAACCATATCCTAAAATAGAACGAGGACAGGCTGGTTTGCTAAGATATGCTGCCTCCTTTTCAAAATGGTCATAGACCATCATTATAATAGTTCACTCCAGGCTCTTGACCATATTTGATTTCAAACTCAGTGGTCGGTTGTTTGTGGCCTGCTTCTTTATTTTCAAAAGTACATTTTTAATACACCAACCTTCTGACACCTTCCCTGTGCTCCAAAACTTCCAAAAGATTCCCAACTGTTATTCAAGTTCTTTTTGAATTCAGATTTCATCATGAGATGTATTTGATATTATTTTAAGGAGTCCCTGAGTTGTGCAAACAGTTAACACACTTGGCTGCTAACTGAAAGGTTGGAGGTTCAAGTCCACCCAGGGGCACCTCTGAAGAAAAGTCTGACAATCTAATTCCAAAAAATCAGCCACTGAAAGCCCTATGGAGCACAGCTTTACTCTGACACACAGGGGGTCACCATAAATCAGAGTCAACTCCTCGGCGACTGGTTGAAAGCTTTAAAACATACATAAAGGTAACAATTTGCTCTCTGCCTCTATTGAAGACACTGACTTTAAAAAAAAATTCAAATGACTGGGCTGAAACCAGAATCCTGGGGCACTTAGAGACCTCTGTGACTTTGCTCCAACTCAAGAGCAGAGCATGACTTCCTAGGAGGCTTATCAGAATCCACATGGTGAGAGGCTGGGGAATGTACAGGGTTGAAAAAATGTATTCAATATTATAACATAATTTAATATGGAAAAAAATTATTGGTTTCCCTCTACAAATTACGGAAATTGCAGGAGTTTTAAAGTTTACTACTTAGGGCAAGGAATTTTGAAAGTTTAAGACATATTGCCGGAGTTAATGACAATCCATTAATTAGCACCCTGGAATACAATGGGGCACTTAGTTATTTTTTCCGTTGTTGTAGAGAAAAACTTGAATGCTGTTTCAAGTTAAAACAGAGAGATTTATTAAGGGTTTAAAACAATTGCAATTGGGGAAACCACATAGCCCACTGAAAATGGAACCAGGTCGTCCTGAGGCAGTTACGTTGTACAAGTATTCTTATGCGGTGAAAAAGAGGAACAAACCATAGGAAGGGAAATTACAGGAAAATCAATGAATATTGAAATAATCAGATTCTGATTGCTTACTGGTTATTAATAGTACAATTAGTGATTACAGACAGTTTCACAGGGTGCTTACATCATGGTCATGAGATGCTTACACGTAGTTTCTCTATCTTCCAAAAAGACAAAAAACACCTTGCTGGCAACAGCACTCTTCCAGAGCATGGGTATTCTGAGCGGTGGAGGTGGTCACTTGGTTAAGACTCCTTGAGGTACATGGTTTCACATCCTGGTGCTGACCACCAAGTAAAAACATGTTTTTTTCTCAAAAACATAGCTGTTAGTGTAGAATCCAGATTAAAATGAGATAGCGTAGTCAGCGTATTATGCCACTGTCTCACTGACCGCATTGAAAGCTGTCTTTTCCTGGGACACCGTCTAGTTTGCTCTTCTCCCTTACTGATGGGATTTCATTTGAAACTTTTCCACACGCTTAACTGAAGTCCAAGTGCCCTAGGTCTACTGCCATTTTCTGATCTCCCTCTCCTCCTTTAAACATGTTCTTCACTTGGTTTCCAGGAAACCATACCCACTTAGGTTTTCTGCTTGCATTTCTGGCTACTTCTTCTCAAGTTCCTCTTCATTTCCTTGACATCTGAATTTTGAAGGTTGCCAGAACTCAGTGTTTGGATCTCTCCTCTTTTCTAACCACACCCACTCCTAGCTGATTTCATCCAGTCTCATGGCTTCATAAACATCAGCGTAGTGATGACTGCAGTCCGTCTCTCTCCTGAACACCAGACCGGGATACCTGACTGTCTATTTGACATCTCCCTTTGAGTTGGAATTGACTCCATGACAATGGGTTTGGTTTGGTTTTCATTCCTGAATGTCTAAGAAGTTTTCTGAACTTAGCATATCAAACATTATAAAGTAACTCTTCCTGAAGCTTTCCCCATTTCAAGAATTGACAATTGCATTCTTCCATTCCTTTAGGCTAAAATTCTTGGCGTTCTGGTTGACTCCTTTCTATATTGTATGCCCAACACCCAATCTGTCAGCAAATCCTGCAGCTCTAAGATAAAAATATACTCAGTGTCTCATCACTTTTCAGCCCCTCCACTGCCACAATGCAGGTACCAGCAAGCAACATCTCTCACCTACTCCCACTCTTGTCCCCTCAGTGTACTCCCACCCCTCAGTCAGAGTGATCCTACAGACATAAGTCATGGCTCCTCATTACTCAAAACCCAACTCACTCAGAGTTAATACCAAAGTTCTAACAATGATCTACAAGACCTAACATAATTTGTCCCTCAGGTACATTTCTGACCTCATCTCCTACGATTCTCAGCTTCGCTCACTTCACTTCAGTCACACCAATGGCCTCAAATTTCTCAACTGCCTCAGAGCCTTTGCACTTGCTTTTCCCTCAGCACTGCCCTTCCACTCCCCCCTCAATAGTCACATAGTGAGTCCCCTCATTTCTTCCCTGTCTTTACTTCACAGTCACCTTCACAGTGAGACCTTGCCTAGCCACAGTATCTAAAATTGCAATTTTCTGCGAAAACACCTTTCAAATCCCTTTAATCTGCTTATGTTCGTAGACGTTATCAATATCTAACATAATACATGCTTTACTTATTTATCTTGTTTATTGTCTATATCCACCACTAGAATGCAAGTTCCACAGGAGCAGAGATTTTTACTCTTTTGTTCACTGCTGTATCCCTAGTGCCTATAACAGTGCCTGGCACACAATAGGTGCTAAAAAAAATGTTGAGTAAATGAATGAATGCTCTTCCCATCTGCCAAAGAAATAGGGCGAGTGTCAGTGACTTGGTGAAGACATGGGATGTCCTGGTAATCTACTTCATTATCACCCCTTTGATAATCTGTTTTAAGAATGTTGCCTGGAACTTCATTGAACTGCAGTTCTTAGCTTGGGGGTGCCCTGCTAGTGCTCTCACGCACCTTATACTTACCTGCTCGAAGACTTACAAACTGCTCGTTGCTTTCTCACTGGTCTGTGCCGCCCACCAACTGCCTGGAAGCAAGAAAAGGAGGGCGAGGACAGTGTCCATTGGGTTCACTAGATAGTCCTAGCCCCAGCACAGTGCATGGGACCCAGTAAATATCCAATAAATATTTGTCATATGTTGTGGCATTAGTGAACCCCCTTGTCCTTTTTTTAAAAATCAGAATTATCTCTGATCCCTCAAAAAGCCCAAAGGGTTGTTCAGCAATTTCATTCTCTAGTTTTTGCAGGATTCTGAGAGGTCTTGGACAGAATTCCTGGGCTAATTTAGAACATACAAGTTGTGCCTTCCTCTATTTGGACTTCAGTTTCCTCATAATACTTTTTCTACCCAAAAGTCATGTCACTAAACAAAAAAGGACAAAAACAAATAACTGTTAAGCTGTCCTTTGTTTCTTATTTGTCTGTCCACAGTACGCCACTCACTACAAGCAGCAAGTCTTAGGCCTCCCCTCGCCTTTTTCTTCTCCTCTCTCATAACACCTTCTTAACTTCTTTTTCACGTGTTGTTAGAATGTTCTGAACGACCCACCTTTCTCAGGCTTTAGCCTTTCCAAAATTCTTTATAAGCAAGGGCCACTTTCAGAGGATTTTTGGCTACCACAATCTTCTGCTTTCCATCTTTAATACATAGTATTCTTTAAAATTAAGTCGCCATGTCAGTCCGTGTTTAGTACTTTTCTTCCTGAGGATAAACACAACTACATGGAAAAATTACATCTGTGAGGGTCACCTGGCTCTAAGCCATCATATATACTTTTTCTTCAATTCACTCAGCAGTTAGACTGCTCAAAAGTAGCAAGTAATTTTAAAATGTTTAAATCAGAATGAATATTGTCAACAGAAATAAATAAAAACAACATATACCATAAACAAAAGATTCAAGGAAATTTGAAAAAGATATCATTTGGGCCTTTTTTTTTTTTTTTTGGCCATGCTGTGTTAACATAAAGAGCAAAGAAAATTTATTAAAAAGTGGATATGTAAAAGTAGTTATTCATGAAAATGTTTTAAAATCACTGATAATGAGCCATTTAGCTGCACCTGTCCATATATACAATTGCGTGGTGGGTAGCCAGGTGCATTACCTGCACCAGGGTCCAGTCACCCTCCTGAAGGTCAGATAGCATCAGTCATTTGAGCAGCTCAGTCTCTCATACAACAGTCTTTAAGTTCTCTTGCTTATATACCCCCTAAGATAATATTGAAAAACTATGTATTCTCTCATATGTTGTAAGTTGAATCTAAATTTTTCATCATACATTTGAAATTTATATTTTAATAGTAGGGAAAAAATCTTTAAAATGTTATAAGCTGAAATAAGATGAAGATTGACTATTATCAAAGTAAATAGTTTATTACCCAATGTGAACAAATAGGCTTTTACTATCTTATGCAATAATATGGAGCCCTGGTGGCACAGTGATTAAGAGCTTCACTGCTAACCAAAATAATCTGCAGTTTGAATCTATCAGCTGCTCCTTGGAAGCCCTATGGGGCAGGTCTACTCTGTCCCATAGGGTCACTATGAGTAGGAATCAAGTCGACAGCAACGGGAGTTTTTTTTAAGATTCCACTGAACAGTAAATTATGCTTCTGGCAAAGGGCTATTGTGAATACCAGTGAGTTCTCATTACTAAAAATAAATAAAATTTTTTTAATCTTAAAAGTAAAAACAAATTTTTTTTTACAAAAATAAAAAATCTTTGAACTTTAAGTTCCTGAAATTCTATCTTAATAATGACTTTTTTCAGGAATAAATCATATTGTCCATAAAAAATAAATAGATACATACATACAATTGAAAAGCAAGGATTGACAATTAATCTCCATAAAGCCATCTGTACACATGTCCCGTGGAAAGTTTCCAAATACCAAGGTATACACACAAGTTTGAAGGCTGCTATCGTGGTTAGTTCTCAAACTAAGGAGTACACAGGGCCCACAGCCCCTTCATCCCACCCACATTCCTTTTACCTTAGAGGTTGCTTTCCCAGTCTGAAAAGATGATTAGAGAGTGTGCCTTATGTACATAGCCTCTCTTCCGTAGAAATGTTTGATTTGAAGTTCCCCCTTAACAAGAAACTGGTGAAGAGATGATCAATTTTAAGAACTACAACTAATAGTGTTGGGCCGTCCCAAATCATTTATTTGGGAGAGAGATTCAGTGACCCTATAACCTGAACGGTTCAGATTTCAAATATTCTGACCTATTGTTCTCATGAGAAATCTTATACTTTTCATAAAAGTAACCCAATTTTTGATAGAGCAATCATCTGTTCTCATAGGACAACCTAGAGTTTGGGCATTTTGAGAAGAAGAGGAAGAGTGACTATGGCTTTTGACTTCTAGAATTGTCTCTCTTTGAAGAAGCCTCCTTTAATGACGCATATCACAGGACACCAAACCTCTTCATAGAAGTTTTCTGACCCTAAGTGTGTGGTTGTGGGTGTGTACGTGTTGTGCTCTGTGTCATGTCTGTGTGTGAATGCGAGATAAAAAGAAAGAGAATGGATAAAACCAAAGGAGACTTCAGTGGAAGTGTTGGAGGTGGTGGTGTGCTGAGAAAAAGTTATTGCTGGGCTTAATAATAAACAATACAGAAAGAGAGTGGGAGAACAATAAGAGATGCACCTCTAAAGAGAAATAATACCAACAGAAGGAGTGAAGTGAGGTTTACATCAACCCAGATTTGCAGCTATAGATGCCTTTTTATAAAAGTTATTGTAAAGAATCGGTATATGTTCTGCTATATATATTTCAACACAACAAAAAAGATAAATTTTAGGAAGTTATTGTAAAATGAAAACTTCCGTAGACAAAGCAGGAATTATCTTTTCAAATCAAAAGCAGTATTTAGGGAATCGGGAGTCAAACTACTAGATTAAGGCTGTAAAATCAGGAAAGAGATTTAAAACCAAGATGGCACATTTTAAGGAAACTTGATGAAATATTTGAAAATAGGTTGTGAGTACCCAGGAGTGCTCTCTGGCATTGCGTTCCAAATCTGCTTCCTGGGAAACTGTCTTACAGCACAAAACAAAACAAAAAACAAAGTCATCAAAGTCTTTTCCTAAATCTTCTCCTACAGAAGGCATCCTTTCCTAGTGAGGCCAGTGAAGAGCTTACCAGAAGCATCACCAATTACATAACACAGATGTGGAAACGAATATATTCATCTTAAAACAGGAATCCTAAAAGAGGCTGAAATAAGAATGGAAAATTGAGGTTAAGAGCTGCGTGATATTGTTCAAGTTACTTACCTTCTCTAAGCCTCAAGTTCATCATCTGTAAAATATTACTTATTCCATAAGGTTATTGTAGTAATCAGTTTAAATTACTCAACATGAAGCACTCAGTACAGTGTGGATGGTACAGGTTAAGTATTCAATAAAGGGCAGGAGACCTAATTTCGAATCCTATCTTCTCGACTGACCAGCTGTGTAACTTTGGGCAGGTTATTTAACCTCTCTGAACCTCCATTATATATCCTTTTAAGAACTGCAAAGGGTTGAAACGAAGATGAATGACATAGAAGAACATCTTTAGTGTAGAGCCAGGTATGTAGTAGGAGCTTAATAATACCAGTTGCCTTCGTGTTCTAAGATCGTTTCTCAGTTCTTTTGCCCCAGTGACTATTTCTTGCCTGTAAACAGGTAACACTTAACGACAACAACAAAAATGACCACAAGTGGTGGACAAAGATCTCCAGATTGAAAACAAAGAGAACAAACTGAACTCCATCTGAATTTAAAACTTTCATTCTTTAAAAGATATCCATTAAGAAAAAAAAATTTAATTGCAATACGTATATCTGACAAATGACTTATATCTCAAATATATTAAAATAATAAAACTCTTCCAACTCAACAATAAGACAAACAATCCAATACAAAATGGGAAAAAAATCTGAATGGACACTTTACAAAATAAAATATAAGAACAGCAAATAAGCACATTAAAAGATGCCCAGCATCATTAGACATTAGGGAAATGTAAACTAAAACCATAGTAAGACACCATTATCCACTAGAATGGTAAAATTTTAAAAGACTGAATATACTAAGTGTTGACAAGGGTGTGGAGCAACTGGAACTCTCATACACTGCTGTTGGTCATGCAAAATTGTAGAACTACTGGAAAAGAGATTTGGAGTTTCTTCTGAAGTTAAGCATACACTTATCATCTAATAAAACAATTTTGCTCTCAGGCATTTATCCAAAGAAATTTCCTAGAAAAAGAAATGTGCACAAAGATGTTCATAGCACCTTTATTCATACTAGCCAAAACCTGGAAACAATTCAAATGTCTATCAACAGATAAGTAAAAACAAACTGTGGTACATGAATACCATGGAACATTATTAGTCAGCAATAAAAAGCAATGAACTATGAATATATCCACCAACATGGAAGAATCTCAAAAACATTAAGCTGACCAAAAGACTCCAGACATAAGAGGAGTAAATGCTGTATTTCATTTACAGGAAATTTTATAAAAAGCAAATCTAGTTTATGGTAATAGAAAGCATATCGGTTGCCTGGGGCCTGGCGTGGGAGGGCAGGAGGGAAATTTTGGAGGTGATGAAAGTGTTTTGCATGTTGATTGTCTGTGAGCACATTTGTCAAATCATCAAGCAAATAAAACGAATGTTCTTTACTTGTATGTAAATTACACTGCAATGAAATTGATTTTTAAAAGTCCATGAGCCCTTATCCCTGATGCCAAAATCCAAAAACTTGTCATTGCAAAACCTATTTTACCCTGATGCAAGGCTATTCATAGCCTATATTTATCCTATTGAGTGGTAATATCGGTGCATTAAACTGAAAACATGTTTAGTATGCTTAATTACAGAGCGCTTCCCAGACCTTGCTAAATCTGTTGCCAATGAGTTGATGCCGACTTGTGGCAGCCTCATAAGTTACAGAGTAGAACTGCTCCATCGGGTTTTCTTGACTATAATCTTTACAGCACCACTGGGTGGGTTCGAATCTCCAGCCTTTAGGTTAGGAAGGGAGCACAAACAGTTTATGCCATCCAGGAATCCTTCCTTGCAGGGAGTGTACGTATTATAGAATACATACACAGAATTACGTTTCTAAAATCTAAACTATTCCAAATTCCAAAATATGCCTTGCCTTAGGAGTTTGGACAAAAAATTCTGCGTTGCTTTTCTTGTTATAGGAAAAAGAGAGGGAAAAAGGAGAGTTTCTTCCTGGCACCCGTACAGCACTTTTCAAACCAAACCAACCTGCATGTCAAAGTGTCTCCGTCCGCCCTTCCTGGGGAGTGCTCTGGTCTCTGGTGACAGCCCTCATACGGGCTTTCCCAGCTGTCTCCTCACTGCCTGAGCCACTAAAATCCATCTAATTGATCAGGTTTCTGTAAAAATTCCGATCATACCCTTTTTAGAATTTGGTTCTAAGAATAGGCACTGTAGGTCTCCTTTATCATTCCTGTCTCAGAATTAAGAAGGGGGCACGGGAGGGGAAGAAAAAAAATTATTTTGAGAATTTGCCAAATTGTGAATGTTTTTGCACTTCTTTTCCCCAGTCTCTCTTCAGAGGGTAGGTTTGAATCTAAACACTTCTAAGCTCTTTGATATCCATTTCCCCCTGTCCACAAACCCGCCACCACAGAGAAATGGAGAAAAGATATGGATTTCATCGTGGGTCCTTGGAATTAATTTAAAGCAAATATTTCCCCTAAAATGTTTCAATCCACAAATTGAGATGGTTTTTCAAGCTTTTATTTTACTTATTCTGCTTCCAACTTGGTCTAGTTGGAACCCCATGTGTAAACTATTGTGAACATATTAAATTAGAAACACATTTTTTATTGTTATCTTTACCTCTCCAACTTTTAGTCTTCCCTAAAATATCTCGTGACCTTTCTGGTACCACAACCCTGTCACATGAATTTTAAGTCTCTTCTTTCTTAATTAGCCACGGTTACTAGAGCGCCAATTACGTGCTGAAGAGAGAAAACTGAGTGCTTTCTCAAAAAAAGGGTTAAATAGACAAATATTAGGATCACATTCCCCTAACACCTTTGGGCTAATTGGATTTGAGGCTAAAAATAAATTACTCAATAGTTTAAAATGAGGTAATGTTAAGAAAACTGCTTGGAAAAGAAGAACTACAAAAATACAAGAGCTTCACCGTGAACAGTTAAGAGCACCTTGCAAAGGGCAAGGAAAACAAGTGTGCTTTTCAACTTTACGAGGATACCGTAGGGTGTTGGCCATGCTATCCCTGAAATAACAATACTATCATTCCTTAGAGCTTACAGTATGGAATAAGCAGATTTACAAAACAGGAAGAAAAAAAATAGTGTTCCTTTTCTAGAGGAATTTGCCATATTCCAGCTTTCTGCTCTAAATTCTTCCTCCCCTTTCCCCCATCCCCCGTGAGGTGTACTAGATAGATAATAAATGACTTGTGTGTTGGGGCAATGAAGCAGGTTGTGTGGTCAAATCAGCCTGGATTTGGCACTGGGTTCCTAGATATGACACCAAAAGCATAAATAATAAAAGAAAAATAAATAAATTGGACTTCAGCAAAACTAAAATCTTTTTTGTATCAAAAGATATTATCCAAAAAATGAGAAGACAAGCTATAAAATGGGAGAAAAAGCTTTCAAAACATGTATCTGTTAAGGGTCTGTTCTGGTTCGTATGCCATATAGTTGATTCCAACTCATAATAACCCGACAGGACAGAATAGAACTGCCCCACAGGGTTTCCTAACCCAAACGCAGTTAACCCAGTGCCGTCAAGTCCTAGGCTTTGGAAATCCTATGGGGCAGTTCTACTCTGTCCTATATGGTCGCTATGAGTTGGAATTGACTTGACAGCAATGGGTCTGGTTTCTCCGGTTTAACCTTTACAGGTGCAGATCACCAGGTCTTCTCTCCCTCGGAGTGGCTGAGTGGGTTTGAATCACCAAACTTTCAATTAGCAGCCAAGTGCTTAACCTTGAGCCACCAGGGCTTCTCCAATAAGGGTTTAATACCCAGAATACATAAAAAAATCTTACAACTTAATAACAAAAAGGCAAACAACACAAATTAAAAATGGGCAAAGGGCTTAAATAAACATTTCTCCAAAAAAATATACAGATGGCTACCAACAAGCACATAAAAAGATATTCAACATCATTAGCCATTGTTGTTGTTGTTAGGTGCAGTCGAGTTGGTTTCAACTCATAGTGACTTCATGTACAACAGAACGAAACACTGCCCAGTCCTGTGCTATCCCCACAATCATTATGCTTGAACCTGTTGTTAGAGCCACTGTAGTCAATCCATCTCCTTGAGGGTCTTCCTCTTTTGGGCTGATTCTCTACCAAGTATAATGTCCTTCTCCAGGAACTAATCTCTCCTGGTAACATGTCCAAAGTATGTGAGAAGTCTCATCATCCTGGCTTCTAAGGAACATTCTGGCTGTACTTCCTCCAAGACAGGTTTGTTCATTCTCTTGGCAATCCAAGGTATAGTCAATATTCTTCTCCAACGACGTAATTCAAAGGAGTCAATTCTTCTTCAGGCTTCCTTATTCATTGTCCAGCTTTCTCACACATATGAGATGATTGAAAACATCATGGCTTGGGTCAGGTGCACCTTAGTCCTCAAAGTGATCTCTTTGCTTTTTAACACTTTAAAGAGGCCTTTTGCAGCAGATTGCCCCAATGCAATGCGTCTTTTGATTTCTTGACTGCTGCTTCCATGAGTGTTTGATTGTGGATCCAAATAAAATGAACTCCTCGACAACTTCAAACTTTCTCCATTTATCATGATATTGCTTGTTGGCCCAGCTGTGAGGATTTTTGTGTTCTTTATGTTGAGGTGTAATCCATACTGAAGGCTGTAGTCTTGGAACTTGATGAGTAAGTGCTTCAAGTCTTCGCTTTCGGCAAGCAAGGTTGTGCCCTCTACATGTCAGAGGTTGTTAATGAGTCTTCCACCAATCCTGGTGCCACATTCTTCTTCATATTGTCCAGCTTCTCCAATTATTTGCTAAGCATACAAATTGAGTAAGTATGGTGAAAGGATCAACCCTGACGCACACCTTCCCTGACTTTAAACCATGCAGTATCCCCTTGTTCTGTTCAAATGACTGCCTCTTGGTCTAAGTACAGGTTCCTCATGAGCACAATTAAGTGTTCTGGAATTCCCATTCTTCACAGTGTTATCCATAATTTGTTATGATCCACAGAGTTGAATGCCTTTGCTTAGTCAGCAAAACATAAGTAAACATCTTTCTGGTATTCTCTGCTTTCACCCAAGATCCATCTGACATCAGCAATAAGATCCCTAGTAGTTCCCTGTTCATATACTGCTACAATCCTTTTTGACTTATCCTCAGCAAAATTTTACCTGTGCATAATATTAATAATATTGTTTGATAATTTCCACATTCTATTGAATGTTATAATATTTTTTAAGTGTTGTTAAGGATGTAGAGGAATTGGAACCCTTGTATATTGCTTCTGGGAATGTAAAATGGTGCAGCTGTTGTGGAAAACAGTTTGGAGATTCCTCAAAATGCTAAATCTAAAATTACCATATTGCCAAGCAATTCCATCCTAGGAATTAAGAGCGGAAACTCAGAAAAATACGTATACACACATGCTCATTACAGGGTTATGCACAATAGCCAAAATATGGAAACAGCACAAATGTCCATCAGTGAATGCATAAATGAAAAAAATTGTGGCGTATACATACAATGGGTATTATTCAGCCATAAAAATGGATGAAATACTGATACATGCTACAACCTAGATGCACATCGAAAACATTACACTACATGAAAGAAAGCAGACACAAAAGATCCCATATTGTATGATTTCATTTATATGAAATTTCCAGAACAGGTAAATCCATAGATGGGTGGGTGCCAGTGACTGAGAAGAGACAGAAATGGGGAACAACTGTTTATGTGTGTAAAAAAAAAAAAACAACTGAGATGGGGGGCCAAGATGGCTGACTAGGTAGACACTACCTCGGATCCCTCTTGCAACAAAGACTCGGAAAAACAAGTGAATCGATCACATACATGACAATCTACGAACCCTGAACAACAAACACAGATTTAAAGAGTTGACCTGAGTGACAGAGATGGAGAACGAACAACTATGGGGAAGCAGCAACTGTTTTCGGAGCCTGGAGCCAGTGTCCCAGTCAGTGATGGCTCGGAGACAGCAGTCGATATCAAATCACATAAAGAAGCAGACCATGACAGCTTCTACAACCCCCCAAACAAAAGAATCAAAATCTTTCCCAAATGAAGATACAATCCTGGAATTATCAGATACAGAATATAAAAAACTAATTTACAGAATGCTTCAACACATCAGGGATGACCTCAGAAATGAAATAAGGCAAACTGCAGAAAAAGCCAAGGAACACACTGATGAAACAGTTGAAGAACTCAAAAAGATTATTCAAGAACATAGTGGAAAAATTAATAAGTTGCAAGAATCCATAGAGAGACAGCATGCAGAAATCCAAAAGATTAACAATAAAATTACAGAATTAGACAACGCAATAGGACCAGACTCAAGCAATTAGAATGCAGAGTGGGAAATCTGGAGGACCAGGGAATTAACACCAACATAGCTGAAAAAAATCAGATAAAAGAATTTAAAAAAATGAAGAAACCCTAAGAATCATGTGGGACTCTATCAAGAAGGAGAACTTGTGTGTGATTGGAGTCCCAGAACAGGGAGGGAGGACAGAAAACACAGAGAAAATAGTTGAAGATCTGCTGACAGAAAACTTCCCTGACATCATGAAAGACGAAAGGATATCTATCCAAGATGCTCATTGAACCCCATTTAAGATTGATCCAAAAAGAAAAACACCAAGACATATTATCATCAAACTTGCCAAAACCAAAGATAAAGAGAAATTTTTAAAAGCAGCCAGGGAGAAAAGAAAGGTCTCCTTCAAGGGAGAATCAATAAGAATAAGTTCAGACTACTCAGCAGAAACCATGCAGTCAAGAAGGCAATGGGATGACATATACAGAGCACTGAAGGAGAAAAACTGCCAGCCAAGGATCATATATCCAGCAAAACTCTCTCTAAAATATGAAGGCGAAATTAAGATATTTACAGATAAACACAAGCTTAGAGAATTTGCAAAAACCAAACCAAAGCTACAAGAAATACTAAAGGAAATTGTTTGGTCAGAAAACCAATAATATGAGATACCGGCATAACACAAGGTCACAGAAAGAACATCCTGATATCAACTCAAACAGGGAAATCACAAAAACAAATTAAGATTAATTTAAAAAAAAAAATGCTCAAAACAGGGAATCATTGAAGTCAACATGTAAAAGATCACAATAATCAAAAAGAGGGACTAAATACAGGTGGCATAGAACTGCCATATGAAGAGGGATACAAGGCGATATAGGACAATACAAGTTAGGTTTTTACTTAGAAAAATAGGGGCAAATATTAAGGTAATCGCAAAGAGGTACAATGACTCCATAACTCAAAATAAAAGCCAAGAAAAACGTAACGACTCAACAAACATAAAGTCAAATACTATGAAAATGAGGATCTCACAATTTACAAAGAAAAACGTCTCAGCACAAAAAAGTAAGTGGAAAAATGAAATGGTCAACAACACACATAAAAAGGCATCAAAATGACAAAACTAAACACTTATCTATAATTACGCTGAATGTAAATGGACTAAATGCACCAATAAAGAGACAGAGAGTCTCAGACTGGATAAAGAAACACGATCCGTCTATATGCTGCCTACAAGAGACACACCTTAGACTTAGAGACACAAACAAACTAAAACTCAAAGGGTGGAAAAAAAATATAGCAAGCAAAAAAGAAGAGGAGTAGCAATATTAATTTCTGACAAAATAGACTTTAAACTTAAATCCACCACAAAGGATAAAGAAGGACACTACATAATGATAAAAGGGACAATTGATCAAGAAGATATAACCATATTAAATATTTATGCACCCAATGACAGGGCTACAAGATACATAAATCAAATTTTAACAGAACTGAAAAGTGAGATAGACACCTCCACAATTATTGTAGGAGACTTCAACACACCACTTTCGGAGAAGGACAGGACATCCAGTAAGAAGCTCAATAGAGACACAGAAGACCTAATTACAACAATCAACCAACTTGACCTCATTGACTTATACAGAACTCTCCACCCAACTGCTGCAAAATATACTTTTTTTTCTAGCGCACATGGAACATTCTCTAGAATAGACCACATATTAGGTCATAAAACAAATCTTTCCAGAATCCAAAACATCCAAATATTACAAAGCATCTTCTCAGATCACAAGGCAATAAAAGTAGAACTCAATAACAGAAAAACTAGGGAAAAGAAATCAAATACTTGGAAACTGAACAATACTCTCCTGAAAAAAAGACTGGGTTGTAGAAGACATCAAGGAGGGAATAAGGAAATTCATAGAATGCAACAAGAATGAAAATACTTCCTATCAAAACCTCTGGGACACAGCAAACGCAGTGCTCAGAGGCCAATTTATATCAATAAATGCACACATACAAAAAGAAGAAAGAGCCAAAATCAGAGAACTGTCCCTACAACTTGAACAAATAGAAAGTGAGCAACAAAAGAATCCATCAGGCACCAGAAGACAACAAATAATAAAAATTAGAGCTGAACTAAATGAATTAGAGAACAGAAAACCAATTGAAAGACTTAACAAAGCCAAAAGCTGGTTCTTTGAAAAAATTAACAAAATTGATCAACCATTGGCTAGACTGACTAAAGAAATACAGGAAAGGAAACAAATAACCCGAATAAGAAACGAGAAGGGCCACATCACAACAGACCCAACGGAAATTAAAGGAATCATATCAGATTATTATGAAAAATTGTACTGTAACAAATTTGCAAACCTAGAAGAAATGGATGAATTCCTGGAAAAACACAGTACCTACCTAAACTAACACAATCAGAAGTAGAACAACTAAATAGACCCATAACAAAAGAAGAGATTGAAAAGGTAATCAAAAAACTCCCAACAAAAAAAAAAAAGCCCTGGCCCGGATGGCTATACTGCAGAGTTCTACCAAACTTTCAGAGAAGAGATAACACCACTACTACTAAAGGTATTTCAAAGCGTAGAAAATGACGGAATACTACCCAACTCATTCTATGAAGCCACCATCTCCCTGATACCAAAAGCAGGTAAAGACATCACAAAAAAAGAAAATTACAGACCTATATCCCTCATGAACATAGATGCAAAAATCCTCAACAAAATTCTAGCCAATAGGATTCAACAACATATCAAAAAAAATAATTCACCACGACCAAGTGGGATTTATACCAGGTATGCAAGCCTGGTTTAATTTTAGAAAAACCATTAATGTAATCCACCATATAAATAAAACAAGACAAAAACCACATGCTGTTATCAATTGATGCAGAAAAGGCCTTTGACAAAGTCCCACACCCATTTATGATAAAAACTCTCACCAAAATAGGAATTGAAGGAAAATTCCTCAACATAATAAAGGGCATAAAGCCAACAGCCAGCATCACTCTAAATGGAGAGAGCCTGAAAGCATTTCCCTTGAGAACGGGAACCAGACAAGGATGCCCTTTATCACCGCTCTTATTCAACATTGTGCTAGAAGTCCTAGCCAGAGCAATTAGGCTAGACAAAGAAATAAAGGGCATCTGGATTGGCAAAGAGGAAGTAAAATTATCTCTATTTGCAGATGACATGATCTTATACACAGAAAACCCAAGGAATCCTCCAGAAAACTACTGAAACTAATAGAAGAGTTTGGCAGAGTCTCAGGTTATAAGATAAACATACAAAAATCACTTGGATTCCTCTACATCAACAAAAAGAACATTGAAGAGGAAATAACCAAATCAATACCATTCACAGTAGCCTCCAAGAAGATAAAATACTTAGGAATAAATCTTACCAAGGATGTAAAAGATCTATACAAAGAAAACTACAAAGCTCTACTACAAGAAATTAAAAAGGACATACTTAAGTGGAAAAACATACCCTGCTCATGGATAGGAAGACTTAACATAGTAAAAATGTCTATTCTACCAAAAGCAATCTATACATACAATGCACTTCCAATCCAAATTCCAATGACATTTTTTAAGGTGATAGAGAAACAAATCACCAACTTCATATGGAAAGGAAAGAAGCCTCGGATAAGCAAAGCATTACTGAAAAAGAAGAACAAAGTGGGAGGCCTCACTCTACCTGATTTCATAACCTATTATACAGCCACAGTAGTCAAAACAGCCTGGTACTGGTAAAACAACAGACACATAGACCAGTGGAACAGAATTGAGAAAACCCAGATATAAATCCATCCACATATGAGCAGCTGATATTTGACAAAGGCCCAGTGTCAGTTAATTGGGGAAAAGATAGTCTTTTAACAAATGGTGCTGGCATAACTGGATATCCATTTGCAAAAAAATGAAACAGGACCCATACCTCACACCATGCACAAAAACTAACTCCAAGTGGATCAAAGACCTAAACATAAAGACTAAAACGATAAAGATCATGGAAGAAAAAATAGGGACAACATTAGGACCCCTAATACAAGGCATAAACAGAATACAAAACATTACCAAAAACGACAAAGAGAAACCAGATAACTGGGAGCTCCTAAAAATCAAACACCTATGCTCATCTAAAGACTTCGCCAAAAGAGTAAAAAGACCACCTACAGACTGGGAAAGAATTTTCACCTATGACATCTCCGACCAGCGCCTGATCTCTAAAATCTACATGATTCCGTCAAAACTCAACCACAAAAAGACAAACAACCCAATCAAGAAGTGGGCAAAGGATATGAACACGTGCTTCACTAAAGAAGATATTCAGGCAGCTAACAGATACATGAGAAAATGCTCTCGATCATTAGCCATTAGAGAAATGCAGATTAAAACTACGATGAGATTCCATCTTACTCCAACAAGGCTGGCATTCATCCAAAAAACACAAAATAATAAATGTTGGAGAGGCTGTGGAGAGATTGGAACTCTTATATACTGCTGGTGGGAATGTAAAATGGTACAACCACTTTGGAAATCTATCTGGTGTTTTCTTAAACAGTTAGAAATAGAACTACCATACAACCCAGAAATCCCACTCCTCGGAATATACCCTAGAGAAATAAGAGCCTTCACACAAACAGATATATGCACATCCATGTTTATTGCAGCTCTGTTTACAATAGCAAAAAGCTGGAAGCAACCAAGGTGTCCATCAACGGATGAATGGGTAAATAAATTGTGGTATATTCACACAATGGAATACTATCCATTGATAAAGAACAGTGACGACTCTGTGAAACATTTCATAACATGGAGGAATCTGGAAGGCATTATGCTGAGTGAAATTAGTCAGAGGCAAAAGGACAAATATTGTATAAGACCACTATTATAAGATCTTGAGACATAGTATAAACTGAGAAGAACACATACTTTTGTGGTTAGGAGGCGGGGAGGGAGGGAGGGTGGGAGAGGGTTTTTTACTGATTAATTAGTAGATAAGAACTGCTTTAGGTGAAGGGAAGGACAATACTCAATACACGGAAGGTCAGCTCAACTGGACTGGACCAAAAGCAAAGAAGTTTCCAGGATAAACTGAATGCTTCAAAGGTCAGCGGAGCAAGGGCGGGGGTTTGGGGACCATGGTTTAAGGGGACTTCTAAGTCAATTGGCAAAATAATTCTATTATGAAAACATTCTGCATCCCACTTTGAAATGTGGCGTCTGGGGTCTTAAATGCTAACAAGCAGCCATCTAAGATGCATCAATTGGTCTCAACCCACCTGGATCAAAGGAGAATGAAGAACACCAAGGTCACACGATAATTAAGAGCCCAAGAGACAGAAAGGGCCACATGAACCAGAGACCTACATCATCCTGAGACCAGAAGAACTAGTTGGTGCCCGGCCACAACCGATGACTGCCCTGACAGGGAGCACAACAGAGAACCCCTGAGGGAGCAGGAGATCAGTGGGATGCAGACCCCAAATTCTCATAAAAAGACCATACTTAATGGTCTGACTGAGACTAGAGGAATTCTGGCGGTCATTGTCCCCAAGCCTTCTGTTGGCACAGGACAGGAACCATTCCTGAAGACAACTCATCAGACATGAAAGCGACTGGACAGTGGGTAGGAGAGAGATGCTGATGAAGTGAGCTAATTATATCAGGTAGACACTTGAGACTGTGTTGGCATCTCCTGTCTGGAGAGGGGATGGGAGGATAGAGAGAGTTGGAAGCTCGCATAATTGTCACGAAAGGAGAGACTGGAAGGGCTGACTCATTAGGGGGAGAGCAAGTGGGAGTACGGAGTAAGGTGTATATAAACTTATATGTGACAGTCTGACTTGATTTGTAAACGTTCACTTGAAGCTCAATAAAAGTTAATAAAAAATAAAATAAATAAAAAATAAAAAAACTACATCGAGCTGGTGGTTGCAACAATAGCGTGAACATACTAAATGCCACTGAATTTTTCCCTGTAAAATGGTTAATTTTATGCTATGTAAATTTTACCTCAATTACAAAAAACAATATAAATATAAAAATATTTAACAAATGAAAATATGGAACAAAAAAGTAATTCTATACGTTACCTTTCAAAACTAAAAATGTCCCCAGATCTGCATTATCAATGCAGTTTATACCATTATTTGTAAGCATCCTGGCAGCATAGAGAAATCCAAGGTGGGGAGTGGAGAGGAAGGTGAGGAATCTGGTATGGTGAGTCCCTCTGGGTTCCCTGCTAAAGCTGATGATTGTTTCTAGTGGATGCCTCCACCAGCTCACTCCCTTAACCCTCAGAGAAATGCATCTCTATTCTTTCTCCCGTCTGTCTTTTCCCACTATCCTGGGTGCTGCCTTTTTATATTTTTTGAGACAATGTGTTTTTTTGATTCCTTTGATACTTACAGCTTAGTACATTCCTATAGTAAGTACATTTGGGGGTCAGGGGAAATACAGAGCAGAACTATAAATATCCACGGTATATTGGCACACAGCTTGCTGATTCAGTCACCACCATTCTTCTTCTCCCTCCACTCCGCCAGCTGGTTTTGAGACTGCTTCATGCCCACTTATCTGTGTGTTAAAATGCCAACTCACAAGAGGAAAATTGCTACATCTTTCCAGAACCAGTGGATGGGCTTCTCTCCAATAATGTGACAGGGTGGTTTCTTAATGCAATGACCTTGACCATTGTTTTCTTATTCACATTAACAGTTGACTGAAGGAGTTCCAGAATATAAAAAAAAAAAAAATGTATGCTTTCATTTCCAAGAGTCACTATGGATTCCCTCTACACAGTTTTGGTACCCAGAGTATAAATGCTCAAGTCCCTGATGTGTCAATAACAGCCGATGGTCCACAATCAAGTCCATGGCCCTCTGGCCTCCTCCCCATCATGTTCAAGAGGTCCACCAACACTTAGGAGCATTTTATATGTGGTTTGAAGAATATATTCATTTTCGCTCAGTCCTATCTTTAGGTAATGACTGTGGCTATGAATTGCTTGTGACTGAGTAAAGTTGGACTTAGCAAGCTGTGTCTACATGTTAGAATTGGATGAGAGTCTCAAGTCTAGAAATGGCAAGTATTCACCCATGTTACACTCAGGATAAGAGCCCCCAGCCAAGTTCACTCTTGTCCTTTGGGTTAAAGCCTTTTCCTTTTCTCAGTGAAGGAGATCTTCAGCCAAAGAGGCCTGGGCATCTCAGGTTAAGGGCCATTCGATTCTTTTGAGACAACTCATGGGGATTTAGTTGTGTTGGGTACACCCCATTTGGTAAAACGTAGCTCAGGAATACCAGAGCAGCTGAGTCTCTCAGGCAGAAGGTACAGTCTGCTCAGGGTTGGAGAGAAGTCCTGCCCATGCTTGTGATACTCATCTGAAGGCCAGGTGTGAGAAGCAGTGTAGGATACTCAACCTTCTAGTGCCTCAACCACAACAGGTGCTGGAGCAAAGCCCATCCTCACCAGGACTCTGAGGAAAGATGATCACCATCAACATGCTCGTTATCCAGGTTCTCACACCTTGCTAACCCAAACCACCAATCCCATTGCCACTGAGTTGATATACTGCTAGGCCCAGGTTATATTCTGCCATTTTAAGTTCATAGATACAGGCCTAAGCAGGCCCCAGTGGTGCTATAAACAGGACCAGTTCTGGCATGTACAACCTACTATACCAGACTCAGTCACCATCCTCTCAGGTGATGCCAAGGTCCCCTACCCTAGTCCTTCTAAATTATTTCAAGGTCATTGCCTTTCTATCAGAGTGTACTCTTAAACATTCCATAGTGCTATCTACTCCTGTGCTGTGACATAACTGGAGTTTCTTTCACTAAAGAAAGAAAAAGACACAGTTTTATGTCTGAGAGGCTCCCTTTTCCCATTTTAGTGCGATACCCTGCCACACAATGTTTTGGGCCCTTCCTCTTTGTCATTTTTCTTATCTCTGAGCTTCCTGACAAACATAATTACTACCTTCTTGATGGGAGGGATCATGTGTTACTCACAGCTATATCTCCAGTCCCTAGCGCAGTGACTAGTATACATATGCTGTTAGTTGCCATCAAGTCGATTCCAAGTCATGGAGAACCCATATGCCTATATAAATATTTTGTAAATAAATGAATGAGATGCTATTTCTTTTGATTTTATATTTTTTATACAGCTCCTCTTTGAAATTGAGCATTAAATGTTTTGCTTAAACTCTTATATTCCTCTTGCCAAGATTCACCCAGATTCTCTGAATATCTAATTTTGGATTGGCAGTCTTCTGAATTCTATTTAATTTATTTATCATGTTAATTACTGACTCCTGCCCTTTCCTTGGGAAACCCTGGTGGCATAGTGGTTAAGTCCTATGGCTGCTAACCAAAATGTTGGCAGTTTGAGTCCATCAGGCACTCCTTGGAAACTATGGGGCAGTTCTACTCTGTTCTACAGGGTCACTATGAGTCGGAATCAGCTTGACAGCAACAGGTTTTTGGCCCTTTCCTTAGCCACCAACTCCAACTAATCAATCTGTCCCATAGAATTTATCTCCTCAATTAGTCTCACACCCATCCAATTCTTTCATCTGTTGTGCCACTACCATAGTCCAAACTGTCTTCATTTCTCCTATGAACCCCTAAAACAACCTCCCATCTAATCTCCCTACCTCCAGTGTTACAGTCTTGTTCAAATCTGGGCATGTCATGCCTATGCTTAAATTCCCTCAATGAAAGACACATACTGGGGATCCTGGGAACATGGCAACCAGAGTAAAGTTTCCGTGTCAGGACTCCAGAGTTAACCTTTGCTTCTCCAGAATAAGGCAGGTGCTGGGGCCTGTGGATGAGGTCTCGGGTTCCATAAAGTCCCTTCAGATAGAGCTGCTGTAGGATTCCTTCCCATTGGGCTGAGCAGTCAACAGCAGAGCAGAGTTGGTAGCCAGGATCTATGGGCGTAACATACAGGGGGAAGAGCTTGTCAATCAGGGATTTACAGATCCCAACTGTGTTCCCCATTTCTTCTAAATTGACATCAACCTCGCATGAGTGTGCCAGATCTTTCCGACCCTTCCAAAGCCAAGAAAAGGTAGAATGGGGAATGGGCCTTCCCTTTTCCTGAGTTGGGCAAGTAAAGGGGGTTTTCTTCTGGGTATCTCAGCAAAATGTTCATGTCCTACCTTTATACTACAGGCCTACAGAGCATAAACTCATTTACTTTTCACTCCCTGTAGAATCCTCACCTTTGAGGATACTTCAACAGCCATGGCTGAGTCCTAAAGAGTGACCAGGGAAAGCCAGAAGCCCAACTAAGAGGGCTCAGCAACCATAAAAAAGAAGTTCATGTAGAATCATCAAAATAAATTCTCTGTGAAGCAGAACTGCTGGAGAAAATAGACAGAAACCTGGATTAAAAATAAGGTTGCTAAGGAGTTCTTAAAGTTTAAATAAATTTACTTGCATAAATATGATTTCCCAATGGAAATTTTAGTAGTTAAATTAAAGGAGAAGATGATCATGATTAAGACTCTAATTAGTGCCATGGAAGAGTAAATGAAAGAAATACTTCAAGGTACCAAGTAAAAAGATAAAAGAGACAAAGTATTCAGAAAAAAAGAAGAAACTGAGAAGATCGGCAGGAGAGATGATAAATTTAAAGTTAATTTCAAATAAAGTTAATTTAGTATGGTCCTCCAGAGAGGGGAAAAAAAGAACAAATGCAGGAAAGGTAATAATTAAATAAAGAGTAGAAGAAAATTTCCCTGAACCAAAGAAAGATCTGAGCCCACAGAACAAATGTTATATGGAGTTCCAGGATGTACTGACAAAAAGAACCACATACGGGGAAGTTGAAATTCTTGACCTTTAAGGATAAAAGAGAAAATCTCACACAAACATCCAGATAGTAAAAACTTACCTACCTGCTCTCATGGGAAAAAATCATATTGCTCATCAACACCCCTGAATTCTAGAAGTCAACAGAAGCCATTCATAGACAACTGAAAGGAAGGTCTGTGAACCAAGAATTCTATACCTAGCCAAGATACAACCCTTGTCAGATGAATGAAAAAAGACTAGAAAAAAGATATAGTCAAGAAAAGTACATTACTCATTCCCATCTGAGGAAAATTCTTGAGGAAAAAAAATTAATTTTATGGTAAATAAACTAGGACAAAAACTTCAAGATGGGAGAAAATGTAAAGATATAAAATGATTGAGCAATGATTCTTGACATGTATGAACATGTGTGCAAACTTAAATCTTAATGAAGAACTGTAATGTATCTTCGGTGTATAATTTGTGATAAATAAAGACTCTTGGAACAGAAGAGATATATTGTGAGAAAAGCATTTACTAGCTCAGCCAAATGTAGCAGTTGAAGGTGGAGGATGGAGAGAGGAAGGCAAAAGTGTTCTCTAGGGAGTTGAGAGAGCAGGGAACGTAAGAGGAAATTAAAAGTATTCTACAAGGAAGTCGGAGGCCTCACTCTACCTGATTGTAGAACCTATTATACAGCCACAGTAGTCAAAACAGCCTGGTACAACAACAGGCAAATAGACCAATGGAACAGAATTGAGAACCCAGATATAAATCCATCCACATATGAGCAGCTGATATTTGACAAATGCCCAGTGTCAGTTAATTGGGGAAAAGATAGTCTTTTAACAAATGGTGCTGGCATAACTGGATATCCATTTGCAAAAAAATGAAACAGGTCCCATACCTCATACCATGCACTAAAACTAACTCCAAGTGGATCAAAGACCTAAACATAAAGACTAAAACGATAAAGATCATGGAAGAAAAAATAGGGACAACATTAGGACCCCTAATACAAGGCATAAACAGAATACAAAACATTACCAAAAACGACAAAGAGAAACCAGATAACTGGGAGCTCCTAAAAATCAAACACCTATGCTCATCTAAAGACTTCACCAAAAGAGTAAAAAGACCACCTACAGACTGGGAAAGAATTTTCACCTATGACATCTCCAACCAGCGCCTGATCTCTAAAGTCTATATGATTCTGTTAAAACTCAACCACAAAAAGACAAACAACCCAATCAAGAAGTGGGCAAAGGATATGAACACGTGCTTCACTAAAGAAGATATTCAGGCAGCTAACAGATACATGAGAAAATGCTCTCGATCATTAGCCATTAGAGAAATGCAAATTAAAACTACGATGAGATTCCATCTCACTCCAACAAGGCTGGCATTCATCCAAAAAACACAAAATAATAAATGTTGGAGAGGCTGTGGAGAGATTGGAACTCTTATACACTGCTGGTGGGAATGTAAAATGGTACAACCACTTTGGAAATCTATCTGGTGTTTTCTTAAAAAGTTAGAAATAGAACTACCATACAACCCAGAAATCCCACTCCTCGGAATATACCTTAGAGAAATAAGAGCCTTCACACGAACAGATATATGCACATCCATGTTTATTGCAGCTCTGTTTACAATAGCAAAAAGCTGGAAGCAACCAAGGTGTCCATCAACGGATGAATGGGTAAATAAATTGTGGTATATTCACACAATGGAATACTACGCATCGATAAAGAACAGTGACGAATCTGTGAAACATTTCACAACATGGAGGAACCTGGAAGGCATTATGCTGAGTGAAATTAGTCAGAGGCAAAAGGACAAATATTGTATAAGACCACTATTATGAGATCTTGAGACATAGTATAAACTGAGAAGAACACATACTTTTGTGGTTAGGAGGCGGGGAGGGAGGGAGGGTGGGAGAGGGTTATTTACTGATTAGTTAGTAGATAAGAACTGCTTTAGGTGAAGGGAAGGACAATACTCAATACACGGAAGGTCAGCTCAACTGGACTGGACCAAAAGCAAAGAAGTTTCCGGGATAAACTGAATGCTTCAAAGGTCAGCAGAGCAAGGGCAGGGGTTTGGGGACTATGGCTTAAGGGGACTTCTAAGTCAATTGGCAAAATAATACTATTATGAAAACATTCTGCATCCTACTTTGAAATGTGGCTAACAAGCGGCCATCTAAGATGCATCAATTGGTCTCAACCCACCTGGATCAAAGGAGAATGAAGAACACCAAGGTCACACAATAACTATGAGCCCGAAAGACAGAAAGGGCCACATGAACCAGAGACTTACATCATCCTGAGACCAGAAGAACTAGATGGTGCCCAGCCACAACCGATGACTGCCCTGACAGGGAGCACAACAGAGAACCCATGAGGGAGCAGGAGATCAGTGGGATGCAGACCCCAAATTCTCATAAAAAGACCATACTTAATGGTCTGACTGCGACTAGAGGAATCTCGGTGGGCATGGTCCCCAAACCTTCTGTTGGCCCAGGACAGGAACCATTCCCGAAGACAACTCATCAGACCTGGAAGGGACTGGACAATGGGTTGGAGAGAGATGCTGATGAAGAGTAAGCTACTTTTATCAGGTGGACACTTGAGACTGTGTTGGCATCTCTTGTCTGGAGGGAAGATAGGAGGGTAGAGAGGGTTGGAAGCTGGCAAAATTGTCACGAAAGGAGAGACTGGAAGGGCTGACTCATTAGGGGGAGAGTAAGTGGGAGTATGGAGTAAGGTGTATATAAGCTTATATGTGACAGACTGACTTGATTTGTAAATGTTCACTTAAAGCTCAATAAAAATTATTAAAAATATATAGAGAGATTCAACAAATAAATCTGTATGGTTAATATAAAAGTGATACAACTGGAGCATTGCAAAAATAATGAAGCTATAGTAATTATTTGTGTATATTATAGATCTCAATCATTGTACCTTTTAGAATCCTCACTTTTGAAAATAAATCAAATAATCTGTAAAAAAAAAAAAAAGTATTCTACAAGGGGGAAAAGGGTAGCAGTGCTTTGGTGGTAGAATTCTCACCTTCCATGAGGGAGACCTAGGTTCAATTCCCACAATGCACCTCATGTACAACCACTGCCTATCAGTGGAGGCTTGTGTGTTGCTATGATGCTAGACAGGTTTCAGCACAGCTTCCAGACTAAGATGGACCAAGAAGAAAGGGCTGGTTATCTACTTCCAAAAATCAGCCAATAAAAACCTATGGTTCCAAAAAACCCTATGGTTCACAATGGTCTGATCTGAACATGGTCTGATCTGCTCCATTGTGCATGGGTTCGCCATGAGCCTGGACTGACTGGATGGCAGCTAACAACAAGTGGAGAAATTCAATGAACAATAGCTGTGGCAGCCACAGAAGTACACCACTTAGATCTTCCTTCAAGAGAAAACTGCCAAGTAGTACAACTAGCTATCAGCCTTCAGAGGCTCAGAAAGGAGTGATTTAAAAATCTCTTAATGCTAATGTCATACGACTAACTATTTAAAACAGAATTAATAAGATGATTTGGTAATTGAATGGACAAAAACTAAACATAAAAAATTACTGACTTTATTCTAGCAATCAGCCCCTAGGGAATAAACTGGAAGAAAATATATTATTTTTAAAGAAGCAAAAATTATAAAATACTTAGGAATAAATTTAACCAGAAGTGCGCAAGAATTATATTACGAAGACTAGAAATTTTATTAAAGATATAAACAAGATAAACACTTTCTTGGAAATGGGAAGACCTATTATCATTAAAACGTCAGTTCTTCCAAAATGAATAAGCAGGTGATGGGGAACAAAGCACTCTCATACATTGCTGGTGGAAATATGAGGTTTTATAGGAATTGAGGAAAGAAAATTACAATATATGTTAAAATGAACAGTATCCATTGATCCAGTAATTCCAGTCCTGGCAAATAAAAGCACCAATATTCAAGGGCATATGTACAAGAATATCTATTGGAGCAGTGTTTGTAGTCATAAAAAACTTCAGGAACAAAGCGAATTCTCATAAATGAGGAACTAGCTGAAAACATTATGATACATTCACACCCTGAAAGAGTGTGTTGTTGTGGGCCATCGAGTTGATTTCGATTCACAGTGACCCTATATAACAGAGTAGAACTGCTCCATAGGGTTTCCTAGTTGGAATCGACTGGACGGCAGTGGTTTTTTTTTTTTTTTTAATCTTTACAGGGGCAGATCAACAGATCTTTTCTTCCAAAGAGTGGCTGGTGCGTTGGAATCTCTGACCTTTCAGTTAGTACATGAGCACTTAACTATTGTGCCACCAGGTATCCCTTTCTGAAATAGTATACTGCTACTTAAAAAAATGAAAAGAAAGCTGTGCCAGAAGGTTTGGAGGGATTTCTATACAGTATTTTTGAGTGAGAAAAGTAAAATGCAGGAAAAAGTGTACAATGTGAAGCCATCTGGGTAAAATAATATCAATAACCACACCACCCCCCAAAATCTCTGTATATCTGCATATATATGTACATATTTTATCCAGGACCCATCTGTGAATTTGTTGTACTGTAGTGGATTGTGTGTTGCCCTCATGCCGGAAGCTATGCCACCAGTATTTTAAATACCAGCAGGGTCACCCATGGTAGACAGGTTTCAGTGGAGCTTCCAGACTAAGACAGGCCGGGAAGAAAGGCCCAGCAATCTACTTCCAAAAATTAGCCAATGAAAACCCTATGGATTACAATAGAATATTGTCAGATACCGTACCAGAAGATGAGCCCCCTAGACTGGAAGGCACCCAAAATACACAGCGGTGGCGACAATGGACTCACGCATACCAACGATCACGAAGATGATGCTGGACCAGGCAACATTTCGTTCTGTTGTACATGGGGTTGCAGCGAGTCTGAGCCAACAAGACAGCAACTAACAACGACAATGTATTTTACTGATCCTGAAATGTACATTTTCCGTATTGCAGGATCTCTGAAATCAGGATGCATCTTTCAGTCACCATCTGCCCTTTGGTTGTCATTACGGCCTTGTCTTTCTGCCCATGCACATCAGAGCCTACGGAGTGGGTGTCAGTGGCAGCAGGAGCATCCCAAAGGCAACAGTGGAGCACTGCTTTAGGCAATACTGCAGCACCCATGCTCAGGGGATGCTGGTGTGTGGAAACGCACAGATCACAGTGGCTGTGAATTGAAAAGGGTTTTAGAAGAATCAAACTCTGAATATAAAGACTATATTTTCACTTGTATTTTCCTTTTCATGTACAAAATAATGGCAATTAAAGAAGTTATGTCTAAATAAATCTAAAGAGTACTTAGGTGGTGCAGACAGTCAATGAATGTTCTCAGCTGCTAGCCAAAAGGTTGGAGGCTTGAATCCACCCAGAAGTATCTTGGAAGAAAGCCCTGGAGATCCGCCTCCAAAAAATCAACTATTGAAAACTCCATGGAGCAGAGTTCTGCTCTGACACACGTGGGGTCGCCATGAGTCAGAATCAACTCAATGGCAACTGGGTTTTAAATAGTCTAAAAAACTAAATCAATAAGTTTAAAATGAAAATTGCAAGGATTAAGAAAGCATTTGTAATGGTTTAATTGTAGCATGTTTTTATAGAACATAAAGTAATTGTCTTACACCAATGGCATCTTAAATAAAGTAAAACATGACATGTAGATTTTTGTGTATTAATATCTGCACAGGATTCTATGAGTAAAAAATGTTATAGATAAATACAATCTAGGATACTAGTACGGATTACTGCAACAAGGCTGGAGAGAGAGGTTAAGACAGAAGACAATAAAAAGAAAAGAATAAAAAAGGACAAACTTCAAAAAGAAATACAGGCTTACATATATAAGCATTTATATAAAATCATGTACATGTGTGGGTAGATATATAAGGATATTAAATATAAAATAATTATTTTTAAAACACATACTGTAATTTGGGAAGAACAAAGGCTACTGTCTGTAGGCAAAATATTTTAAAGCCAACTTTCCAGGGAGACACAAAAAGACAAATAGAAAAGATGACTGGCTACACATCAAAAGGAAAATGTAAAAGTCATTTTAGGTACTGACACTTCAAGGTAAGAAATTGTGTCCTGGTGTTTTCAAATTTTACATGATTTTTCTTTCATTGTCCTTCCCGTTTTCTGAACATAGAGAAGCACGGCAACGTCAAAAGTGCACTGAAAGAAAATATGAGTTAATAGAGTATGAAAAACTTTTCTTTGTGATCCAACATTTAGAAGCTTCACAAAAAAAAACAGTAACATAAAAGTAAAAAATGTGCACAGTAAAGCAAAGAAAATATGCTACCATAATTTGCAACTAAACAGAAGAATGATAAATTGGGGAAAATATTTGCAATTTTTATACAAAGAGCCTCTAAAAATGGAGAATAAGACCAAAAGCCATATAGAAAAATTGGCTAGAGATATAAATGAACAGTTCACAGAAAAGAAAAGGAAAATAACCACACGAAAAAATGCTCACCCTTTTTGAGAATAAGAGAAATGCAAATTAACACCACAGTGAGATACAATTTCTCACCTATCGTATTGGCAAAAATCCAAAAAACTGACATCATGCTATTGGCAAGACTTCAGGGGAACAGGCACTCTTACAATTTGATGACGGGAATGCAAAATTCCTCTTCCCCTATGAAGAGAAATTTGGCAGTATCTAGCAAAATGTTATATGCAGTTACCCTTTGTTATGGATTGAATTATGTCCCCAAAAAATATGTGCTATAAATCCTAACCTCTCTGCCTGTGGTTGTAATCCCTTTAGGGAATGGGCTGTCTCTGTTACATTAATGAGGCAGGGTTAGTGTAGGGTGTATCTTGAGTCAATCTCTTTTGAGATATAAAAGAGATGAAACAAGTGAGCAGAAGCAGAGATGGGGGAAGAGAGATGACAAGCCACATGAAGATTGCCCAGGACCAGAAACTCAAAGAGACAAGAACCTTCCTCAAAGGCCGACAGAGAAAGAAAGCCTTCCTCTATAGCCGGCATCCTGAATTCAGACTTCTAGCCTCCTAAACTGTGAGAAATTTCTATTTGTTAAAGCCTCCCATTTGTGATATTTCTGTTATAAATAACACACCCTTTGACCCAGCAATTCCACTTCTAGGAATGTCTCCCAACGAAGCACTGGCAAAGACGCAGGAAGACACATGCACAAGGCAATAATGAAGCATTATTTGAGATAGCTAAAAGCTGGAAGCAACCCAAAGGTCCATCATTAGGGGGCCGGTGGAATTAACTACAGTTTTTTTTTTTTTTACCCACCCAAAGAGGTATTATGCAGCTATAAAAAGAAATGAGGGCTATCTCTATGCACTACACGGATTCCCAAACTTTCTCCATCCATAAGGCCCTTAGAGTCTTAGTAATTATTTAACGATGTTCCTAGGCCGAAAGAAAAGCCTAATACTTCCATTTTAATGGAATTAATTAAACAATCTCATTAATTGATATATTAATTAGTTTGGTCCCGGAGTCAAGTGGAGGGGGCAGGATAGAAGCTAGACTTCTTCAAAGAGTCCCAGTTTTATAGATTTGTCTTTTGAACTCCAAAACGTATTTTACATAAATAAAAAACAAAATTTAATTTTTACAAAGGAATTCTTAGAGGTCAGAAACAAAATAAACAAGTGAGCTCAACTATACATCCAGTTAGTAGCACTAACCAAATAAAGAGGAATTATTCCAAGTGGTTTTAAATTACAACAATTTCACTGTACATCTCTAGTAGGATATGCCGTAAGGATAAAAAGAACTACAAACAGCAACAACAACTTAAACCGATTTAGGTAATTAGTGGTATTGGTTTTGTTATTCAGCGACTATTATCTGTTGTGGGATAAAGCAATTGATCAAGTATGATTTTATAATTGAGAACCAAAATTTCCAACAGGGGAAGAAGGAGATACATGTAAGGCTAATGAGATTAAGTAAAAACCTGCTAATCATGCATTTGAATTGGAAGTACCAGCTGAAAGTATCAGCATAAACTCATAATGTATTTTATCTTCAAAAATATAAATATTTCATAGCTTTGTCTGCTGCAAAGGCCTAGAAACTATGAATGACCCCATAAATAAGAACCTCTGGCACTCAGATTTGGTTCTAAACACCATTTTCCACTAAAAGGTCCCAGGGTTCCTTGGAAAAATTGATGATTCCACGTCTGGGGCAGGAATTATGAAAGATGAGTTTGGAAAACTTACCATGCTAGAAAGCAAAGATGCTATCAAAGACTGCCAGGTCATGTTAAAAGAACTTGGGAGACAATACATGAAGAGGTTCCCACAAGCCAAAGATGAGACAATTTAAACATTAATAAAAATAATGGATTGAAATACAAGTATGTTTAAATACATACATCATAATGATGCTTTAAAAAATTAATTACCATTGGAGAGTGATAGCTAATAGGCTCATTATTCTGAAAACTGGGAAGTAAAGGGAAGAAACAAGCTTACACCCAGCCTTCCCTGTCATATGAACTGAGCCTCAGGTAATCAAATAGTTGATGAAAGGAAGTTTCTCTTTCTAGAACCATGTATTACAGCTAAGAAATTCGGAAGGAATGATAGTATGAAAACAGCCCCATTTTGGAACCCTGAATGCAGAGCTTCCCAGATTTACTGTGTATGTGAACCATCTAAGGATCTCGTTTAAAAACAGGATTTCACTCAGTAAGTCCAGGCTGCGCCTGAGAGTCTGCATTTCTAACAAGCTCCCAAATGATGCTCATGCATAGCAAGGCCCTAATGGACTGATTGATTTAGGTAAAGGTCATCATTAGCATCACAAAGAGAAACAACCAGGCATTACATGCCTCCTGGCTGAAGTACAGCACACTATTTCCGAAATGCCATAAACAATCAAACCAAATTCCCATCAACCTCTAAACCTAACTACCAATTTACAGGAAATACAATGCCAGAAAGGAGCCCTGGGGGTGAAACGTTTTAAGTGCTAGGCTGCTAACCAAAAGGTCAGCAGTTCAAACTCACCCGGCTGCTCCACGGGAGAGAGACTTGGTGATCTGCTCCTAAAAAAGATTACGGCCTAGGAAACCCTATGGGGTAGTTCTACTGTCACATGGGGTCATTATGAGTCAGAATCGTCTCAACAGCACCTAACAACAAAATGCCAGAGGAAAATGTTAACCACCACTACAGATATGTAATAAGCAAAATCCAAACTGAGAAAATATTCTACAGGTAAAAAGGCACGGTTTCATGAACAACTAAATTGCAATTAAAAAAAGAGAAGATGTACATTGCTGGTGGGAACATAAAATGGTGCAGCCACTGTGGAAATAGTTGGGCAATTCCTCAAAAAGGTAAACCTAGACTTACCATATGACCCACAGTGATGGTTAAGATCGTGTGTTAACTTGGCTTGGACGTGATTCTCAGTAGCTTGGCAGTTATGATGTAGTTTGATAACTGTGTAATAATGTAATCACTTCCATGATGAGATCTGTTATGAGCAGCCAATCAGTTGAAAGGGAGTTTCCTTGGGGGTGTGGCCTGAGTCCGATATAGGTAGACTTTCTGGTAAAGCTCATTGGCTCTTGCTAGCTCTGGAGCCTGCGGCTGGCTCCTGTTCATCTGACCTCTGGTTCTTGGGACTTGAGCTGGCAGCTTGCCTGCTGACCTTGGGATTTGTAGACTTCTGCAGCCTGTGAGTGAGAGATCTGCTGTCTGACCTGCCAGTCGTGGGTTCGCCAGCCCCTGCAGCTGCATGAGTCAGGAGATGCCTCTAGTCTGACTGACAGATTGGGACTTTCCAGCCTCTACAGCTGCGTAAGCCATTTCCTTGATATGAATCTTTCTCTATATATACTTATTTATACACTTCACTGGTTTTGGTTCCCTAGAGAATCCAGCCTAAGCTGTTCACCAATTAATTCAGCTTCTAGGTACTTACTCAAAAGAATTGAAAACAGATAGACAAAGACATGTATGCACATTTACTGCAGTATTATTCACAATGGCCAAAAGGTGGAAACAACACAAATGTCCATCAACCGATGTATGGATGAACAAGTTGTGGTATATACACACAATGGGTATTATTCAGACATAAAAAGGGATGAAATGCTGGTTCATCCTACCACTTCGATGAACCTCGAAAGCATTGTGCTAAATTAAAGAAGCCAGATGCGACAGGTCATAATGTATGATTTCATTTATATAAAACACCCAGAACAGATAAATCCATAGAGACAGAACAGACTGGTGGTACCACTGGTTGAAACGAGATGGAAATGGGGAGCAACTACTTAACGGGTATGGCCTTTCTTTTTGGGTGATGAAAATATTTTGGAATTATACAGAAGTGGTGGTCGCTCAATAGTGGGAATGTACTAAATGTGACTGAGTTTTTCACTGAAAAAATGGTTAATTTTATGCTGTGAGAATTTCACCTCAACAAGAAATAATGGCCAGTTAACAAAATCCTTTATTTTGCATGCATCTTATAATTTCCATGATTAAAGCCAAAAACAAACTAAAAAAAGAAAAAGAGAGAAAGAGACAGAGGTAGAAGGGGAGCTAATACATTAGAAGAAACTTAAAGATAATATCAACCAATTGCAATGCATAAACCTTATTTTGTATCCTAATTCAAAGAAGCAAGTTGTTTAAAAATATTTACAAGACAATTGGGGGAAATTAGTATAAACTAACCGGATATTTAAATGATGTTAAGAAATAATGATTTTTTTAGGTGTGACAATTCTATTGTGCTTTAAAAAAAAGAATATCTTTTATTATAGATGAATTTAAGGAGTCTGGTGGTGCAACAGTTAAGTGCTCGGCCACTAATCAAAAAGCTGGTGGTTCAAAGGCACCAGCAGCTTCACTGGAGAAAGGACCTGGTGATCTGTTTTGGTAAAGGTTACGGCACAAGGGGTCACTATGATTCGGAATCGACTTGATGGCACCTAACAACAACAACATGGATGAATTTATTTGTTTTAAAATAATCTGGGGTGCAGCGAGTGAGGAGTAGGCAGAGTTATAGGTTAAACAAGATTGTCCATGAGTTATTATTGTTGCAGTTAGTGAAAATGGGTTTATCATACTCGTCTTTCTACTATTATACTTTCCTTGAAATTTTCTATCATAAATAACTTTTAAGTGCATTAGATCTAGAGTAACTCATTGCCGTGGAATTGACTCCAACTCATAGCAACCCCATGTGACAGAGTAGAACTGCCCCATAGGGTTTCCTAGGCTGTAATCTTTATGGAAGCAGACTGCCACATCTTTCTCCCACAGAGCAATTGGCGCGTTCAAACTGCCGACCTTTCGGTTAGCAGCCAAGAGCTTAACCACTGCGCCACCAGGGCTCCTTAGAAGTAAAAAACCAAAACCAAACACATTGCCATAGAGTCGATTACGACTCATAGAGACCCTATATTTCAGACCTTGCTCTAGACACAGCTTTCAGCTATTTGCCTTGAGCAAGATGTTAAACTATCTGTTGGTTCCTCATACATGAAATGTGACGAAGTCCTGAAACAATGGGAAAGTGCTTAAGACACACCTCTTAAATACTTAGAGCTGCAGTGTATTATTTGAGTGGAAAACAGAAAACTAAAATTAAAAGCAATTTTAGAATGGACCTTGAAGATCACTTACACTCCTCTTCCACAGGTGTTCATCAACCAGAATAGAGATCTATATTCCAGGCAGATCAGCACAGACAAAGGAATTGAGAAGAGAAAGCATTTGATACATTTGGAAAATAGTAAGCAATTCAATCTAGCCAAATTTAAGTGGAGCCCTGAAGGTGCAATGGTTAAGCTCTCGGCTACTAACTGAAAGGTCAGTGGTTTGAACCCAGCATTGGCTCCAAAGTAGACTAGACTTGGCGATCTGCTCCCCTAAAGATTACAGCCTGAAGAGGCCTGTGGGGACCATGGTCTTGGGGAACATTTAGTTCAATTGGCATAGCATAGTTTTTAAAGAAAATGTTCTAAGACAGGGAGCAAAGGCCCTGAGATGAGGGGGTACCTGTTTGAAAACTAGTGAAGAGACTGGTGTGGTTAGTGGAAAACCAAGTAAAAGAGAAATAGTCTATATTATCAGGGAGGTAACAGGGAGCTGAGTGTGGAACCTAGAGACTCAGTAAGACAATGAACAGAGGGAACCCCAAATCTGCAAACAAAATGACAAGAAATGGACCAGGGTGCAAAAACACAGCCATTCCCCAGAACAATGGGGCAGGTTATCTAAAAATAGCCTGCAAACTTCTTTACAGTTGCCTTTCGGAAGCAGTTGGGAAAGACCAGGCCCGGGGACATGCACAGAACATCCACCTCTGACTGCTGTGTGACCTTCCACCAGGGGCAGTGAGGGGTGATAGCCCCTGCTGGGGGATTGAACCCAGAGAGTGAAAGACTGAGCAGGCATGACACCCCATAAGTCCTGCTACGATTCCCAGAGGCCTCCAGGACAGGAGCCATCTTGGAAAGCTGTTGCGCATGCACCTTAGTTAACATATCCCACCTGTGTCTATGAATAAACATGAATCTTTTCGCAACCAAGAACTTTTAAAACTTGGGCCTGTCTTTTTTTCTGTGAGATGAGGGTATGCGTTGCTCTAGGCCGTCCTCATCTCCGCTTGCAAGCCTCTTCAATAAAGCTTTGCTTGTGTAGAAAACTATGTGCCTTACCTGCTCATTCTTGACCAGTGAGGGGCAAGAACCTTATTCTGGTAACAGTTCTACATTCTACTTTGGTAAGTAGCACCTGGGGTCTTAAAAGCTTGTGAGCTGCCATCTAAGATAATCCACTGGTCTCACCCCGTCTGGAGCAAGGGAGGATGAAGAAAACAAAAGACACAAGAGAAAGATTAGTCCAAATAACTAATGGACTACAGCTACCACAGCCTCCACCAGTCTGAGTCCAGCACAACCAGACGGTGCCCAGCTACCACCACCGACTGCTCTGACAGGGATCACAATAGAGGGTCCAAGACTAGCAAGAGAAAAAAAATTCTAACTCACACACACACACACAAAAAGACCGGACTTACTGGCCTGACAGAGACTGGAGAAACCTCAAGAGTATGGATCCTGGACACCCTATAGCTCAGTAATAAAGTCACTCCTGAAGTTCACCCTTCGTCAAAGATTAGACAGGTGCATTGAACAAACAAGACTAAATGGGTACACCAGCCCAGGGGCAAGGACGAGAAGGCAGGAGGGGATAGGAAAGCTGGTAATGGGGAACCCAAAGTGGAGAAGAGAATTGACATGTCATGGGGTTAGCAACCAATTAATACACAAAACAATATGTGTATTAATTGTTTAATGAGAAACTACTTTGCTCTGTAAACTCTCATCTAAAGTACGATAAAAAATAAAGATTACAGCCTCAGAAATCCTGTGGGGCAGTTCTACTCTGTCATATAGTGACACTATGAGTTAGAAGCAAATCAACGGCACATGATAACAGGATGAAAAGAGCAAAGGGTTTGCACTTGACTATTAACCTGAAGGTTGGCTGTTTTGAATCCACCCAATGGAGTTACAAAAGACCTGACAGTCTGCTTCCAAAAAGATTACAGCCAAGAAAACCCTATGGAGAAGTTGCCTTGCATCTATGGCAATGGGTTTGGGGTTTTTTTTTTGGTTTAGGGTGAAAAGATAAATTTGAATTTTTAAAGATTAGATTGTGGAGGACCATGAGCATATGACATCATCCTGCAGGAAAATTGAGAAGAATTAATAAGTTTTAAGAATGAGGAATAACTTGACCACAGATGGGGACAGATATTCCAGCTAGAATAGTATTGTAGTCATGCAGGAGGTGAATAAGCAGAGGCTACACTAAGGCAAACACAGCCGGGTATAGGAAGAGGACCAGATCACACTAGTATGGCGGCCCATGGAGGTACAGAGAATGACCCCCAGGTTTCTGACTTCTGGATGCTAGAGGCATTCATCAAGATAGGGACTAGAGGAGGAGGAGCTAGACTGATGAGAAAATGATGAGTTCGATTGTGGACACGTTGAGTTTGAGGATCCATTGAAGGAGGCAATACTCAGCAGGAAGTTGTATATTCTACTCTGGAAGTCAAGGGGAGATTCAGTCTACAGGTGAAGCTAAGGAAGTGCATGAGATTCATCACAGAGAAATATAGAGTGAAGAGGAATGACAACCAAGCAGGACCCTGGGAGAACATTTATCCATTCAATAACTCCTTTTCCTAATTAATGAAAGGACACCAACATTGAAGGCAAAGCTCATGGAAATGGAGGACCTATTGGAATCACCTGGGCTGAATCAGCCCTCCTGCCTGGAAGCCCTCAGAGCTGGAGTGGGCAAAGGATGAGGGGCCAGGAAGTGCACTAATAAGCAATACTGGTCAAAAAGGAAGACCAGAAAAGAAGGATGCTGAAGAAAAAAAGGGAAGAGAGAGTTTCAAGAGAGGCGAACAGTTTCTAGTGGCACAGAAGGAGCAAGTAATAAGAAAACTGAAAAGCATCCCCTGGATTTGGCATATTGTGAATTTAATGCAGAGATGAGAGCAGAAGAAAATACGCTGAAGGGTAGCCTCTATCAAGGAGGTGAAATGACTAGAAAATGAGCAGATAATACTGGCAGGAACAGAGAAGTGTGCAAAATAGCCAGAAAGTACAATCCGAATGGAAGAAAGGACTTTACCTGAAGGTAGGAAGGAATGGTTTAGACCACAGGTCTACAATCCCATATTCAAAACCCTTGGGGTCAGATGTGTTTCTGGATTCAGAAGATTTCATATTTTAGAAAGTTAATATGAAAGGCATACAGTTAATACATAATACCTGGGAAGCACTTTATGATCAAATACATTAATATTTTTGCAGGGAAATGTATGAATATTAACAGCAAATAGGATAAATACCTTCACATCAGTTCTAGTCTGTTTTTGTCACCAAATGAGATATGAAAACCTTACAGTTCTTAGTGCATTTCTTTATTTCAGAATCACAGGTAAGAAATTGTGGGCTCTTAGCAGGGGAAAGCTAAAAGCAGATCTACAACAGGCTTCTGTTGAGAGCAGAGGGTGAAAAGGACCAAGCGTCCAAAAGGACAGCAGAATAAAGAAGATGGGGGAGGATGCCTTGGGCAGGTTGAGTAGAAAAGATGAGTAGAGACTTTTTATTTAGGGCAAAGGCCAAGATGTCAAAGATGTGGGTCATGGTAGATTGACTTCTGAAGACTTTGGGCTTGAGCAGATTGGGTCCCAAGGGGTATCATAAGGATGTTCTTGTTGTTAACTGTCATCAAGTCGGCTCCTAACTTGTGGTGACCCCATGCACAAGGAAATGAAACCCTGCCCAGTCCCGTGCCATTTTCATAATGGGGGATGCAGATTGAACCATTGTGATCCATAGAGCTTTTACTGACTGATTTTCAGAAGTAGGTCACCAGGCCTTTCTTTCTGGTCCATCCTAGCCTGGAAGCTTCTCTGAAACCTGTTGAGCATCATAGCAACACACAAGCGTCCTCTGACAGATGGTGGCTGTGCTTGAGATGCATTGGTTGGGAGTTGAACCAGGGTCTCCTGCGTGAAAGGTGAGAATTCTACCACTGAACCACCACTGCCCCCATCATGAGGATAATGAGATGCAAAGACTGCATTCTTTATTAGTTCCCAGATGGCAAGTTGCTGAAAGGTTCTGCTAGAGTCTTATGAAGAGAAGTCTTGCCAAAGTGGCGACGGGGTGGGAAAGGCTTTCCAAATGCTCCCTCTTTGTGGAGTCACAGTTTGAGGGGATGTCCACAGGGCTTCAAGCTTCATGTTCATAACACAGGACCTCTCTCCTCTTGCTCGAGGAAGAGAAGAATATATCTCACACACATCACCCAGGGCTTCTGACCATGAAATTTAGATGTCTGCAACCTTAAAGCTATACCTTTCCTGGGGACCTTTGGAAAAAGGATTTCCAGGTTTCCCGCCGGCCTCCCTAAAGAAAGTTAATCCTGATTTTAATGTACTTGGAATACCATAGATAAAAGGCATGTTTTAAAATAAACATGTCAGTTTTATGCCTATGGAATGCCTTTCGTACCAGGCAGTCTAGGCAGTCTAGGTTTAACAGAAGGTGCAGATATTATATTTGGCTTGATCCAAAAACATGGAATACATTTCCATCGTTCTTGAAAAGCTGTTCAGCCCCAGCCAAAGTTTGTCCTTAAAGACTCACATGCAATGAACTCCAGTGAAGGTAAGCCACTGGTCGTGGAGGTAAGAGCAGGGTGGGGGTGGGGACAGGCAGGAAAACATGGATGCCACTAGAGGATTCCGAACAGTGTTTGAAGGCAGAGCCAGACCCCAACGCTGTCATTTATACCCTGTGCACTTCAGCAGAGTGGGCAGAGATTACCAAAACATCAAATTAAACCACTCAGCTCCCTTTCAAAACAGTCACGGATGGAGTGAAGGGAACACCAGGCCTCGGTGAGGCCCTGTCAGGATGCCGCTGGCCCAAGGTCCCCTGGGTTTACGAACACCTGAGAGCAGGCGTGTGAGCTGGTACTTAAGCAGTTCCAACATATCATCAAGGGCGTCAGCCAAGTTAATGAGAACCAGAGCTCCAGACCAAAATGCTTATTTTGAAAATACCTATTTTTCAAAGATTTTGCATTTTAAATTAAACCATATGAGTAATTGTATCCTAGCTTCATAGTCCATTCTGGGAAAGGGTATCCTGATTTTGCAAAAGGAAAGCAGCTAGTGGGGAGAAGACTTGAGAGTAGAGTCCTGGGCTGCCCACGCCCCAGTTACAGCCAGATTCAGGGGACCTCAACCAAGCAGAGGAGGCAAAGGCCCCAGGCCCAGCCCTGGGAAAAACTTCCAGACAACAACTGCTCCTTCCCCCAGAAAAAGCAAGTTGACCCAGCAAGACCAACCTACTCCCATACTTCTGTGGAATGTGAGAACTAGTCATAAGCTAGTGTGCTTGAGGCATCTGAAGCTCACCGAGTGGAAAGATGTACATAAACCCAAAGTCATCATTTGATTACCTCTAAATGGAATTAATTTTTTTATTGAAGTAGAGAGAGTGCAATCTTTTTTCTTATTTTTTTTCCTTTTTTAAAATTTTGTTGTTTGTTTGCTTTTGTTCTAGCAATTAACTAAACTTTTTATTTGTGTGTTTATTTGTTTGTTTTTATTTCTAGGAGTTATGAATTGCTATCTCCAGAAAAACTGGATAATGTTTAACCGATGACGACAAATTCCCACAAACCTAATTCTATTTTTCCTTCTTCTTTAACTTGGTGTTTAGCTCTGCAATGAATATGTTCTCGTCTTTGGAATCAATTAAGGAGCCTTCAGTAAATACTCATCACTATTTCTGCAAGAGGCATTCACCCTTTAAAAGAGGTGACGATGACAGGATGTAATCAAAGAGCATGGGGAAACAGATGAGATGTTGTTGTTGTTGTGTGCCAGCAAGTCAATTTCAACTCATAGCAACCCTATATGACAGAGTAGAACTGCCCCATTGGGTTTCCTATGCTGTAATCTTAATGGAAGCATATCACATGGTCTTTCTCCACAGAGCCACTGGTGGGCTCAAACCACCCACCTTTCAGTTAGCAGCCAAGTGCTTTAACAAGCCATGAGGTCTTCTGTAGGTGGGAAATTGTTGTTGTTAGGTGGCATCGAGTAGTTTACGACTCACAGAGGCCCTATGGACAACAAAATGAAACACTGCCCGGTCCTGTGTCATCCTCACGTTACAACCCATTGTTGCAGCCACTATGTCAATTCATCTCTTTGAGGGTCTTCCTTTTTTTCACTGACCCTCTACTTTACCAAGCATGATGTCCTTCTGCAGGGACTTGTCCCTCCTGATAATGTGTCCTAAGTACGTGAGATGAAGTCTTTCCATCCTCACTTCTAAGGGCATTCTGGCTCTACTTCCTCCAAGACAGATTTGTTTGTTCCTCTGGCAGTCTATGGTATAGTCTCATATTCTTAGCCAACACCATAATTCAAAGTCATCAATTCTTCTTCATTCTTCCTTATTCATTGTACAGTTTTTGCATGCATATGAGGCGATTGAAAATACCATAGCTTGGGTAAGGCACACATTAGTCCTTAAAGTGATGTCTTTGCTTTTTAACATTTTAAGGAAGTCTTTTGCAACAGATTTGCCCAAAGCAAAACGTCATTTAATTTCTTGATTGCTGCTTCCATGGGCATTGATTGTGGATACAAGTAAAATGAAATCCTTGACAACTGGTGTTTTCTCTGTTTATCATGACTTTGCTTTTTAGTCCAATTGTGAGGATTTTTGTTTTCTTTATGTTGAAGTATAATCCATACTGAAGGCTGTAGTCTTTGATCTTTATCAGTAAGTGCTTCAAGTCCCCTACAATTTCGGTAAGCAAGGTTGTGTCATCTACATAGTGTAGGTTGTTAATGAGTTTTCCTCCAATTCTGATACTAAATTCTGTTTCATATAGTCTGGCTTCTCAGAATATTTGCTCAGCATACAGATTGAATAAGTACGGTTAAAAGATACAATCCTGACACACACATTTTCTGATTTTAAACCACTCATTGTCACCTGTTCTGTTGAAACAACTGCCTCTTGGTCTATGTACAGGTTCCACATGAGCACAGTTAGATGTTCTGGAATTCCCATTCTTTGCAATGTTGTCCATAATTTGTTACAATCCACATGGTCGAATGCCCTTGCATAGTCAATAAAACACAGGTAAACATGTTTCTGGTATTCTCTGTTTTTAGCCAAGATCCATCTGACATCAGCAATGATAGCCCTCATTCCATGTCCTTTTCTGAATCCAACTTGATTTTCTGGCAGTTCCCTTTTGATGTACTGTTGCAACCATTTTTTAATTATCTTCAGCAAAATTTTACTTGTGTGATATTAATGATATTGCTTGATAATTTTCACATTCTGTTGGATCATTTTTCTTTAGAATGGGCATAAATATGGATCTCTTCTAGACAGTTGGCCAGGTTGCTGTCTTAAAATTGGCATAGATGAGTAAGCGCTTCCAGCGTTGCGTCCATTTGTTGAAACATCTGAATTGGCATACCCTCAATTCCTGGAGCCATTTTTTTTTGCAAATGCCTTTAGTGCTGCTTGGACTTCTTCCTTCAGTACAATCAGTTCTTGATCATATGCTGTCTACTGAAATGACTGATCATCAACCAGTTCTTTTTGGTGCAGTGACTGTGTATTCCTTCCATCTTTTGATGCTTCCTGCATCATTCAATATTTTCCTCATAGAATCCATCAGCATTGCAACTCGAGGCTTGAATTTTTTGTTGTTGTTGTTATTTCAGCTGGAAAAATGCTGAAAGTGTTCTTCCCTTTTAGTTTTTGAACTACAGGTCTTTGCACATTTCATTATAATACTTTGTCTTCTCGAGCTGCCCTTTGAAATCTTTTCAGCTGTTTCTTCCCTTTTCTTTAGGTACTCTGTGCTCAAGAGCAAGTTTCAGAGTCTCTTATGACATCCATTTCAGTCTTTTCTTTCTTTCCTGTCTTTTTAATGACCTTTTGCTTTCCTCGTGTATGATGTCCTTGATGTCATCTCACAATTCATCTGGTCTTCGAACGTTACTTTTCAATGCATCAAATCTATTCTTGAGATTGTCTCTGAATTCAGGTAGAATATTTTCAAGGTCATATTATGGCTCTTCTGTACTTGCTCTAATTTTCTTCAGCTTCAACTTGAACTTGCATATAAGCAATTGATGGTCTGTTATGCTGTCAACCCCTGGCCTTGTTCTGGTTGATGATGTTGAGCTTTTCCATTGTCTCTTTCCACAGATGCAGTTGATTTGATTCTTGTTTATTTCTTCCAGTGAGGTCCACTTGTATAGTTGCCATTTATGTTGTTGAAAAAAGGTATTTACAATGAATAAGGCATTGGTCTTGCAAAATTCTATCATGTGATCTCTAGCATCATTTCTATCACCAATGCCATATTTTCCAAATACCAACCTTCTTTGTTTCCAACTTTGGAGTTTCAATTACCAGTAATTATCAATGCATCTTTATTTCATGTTTGATCAATTCAGATTGAAGAAGTTGATAAAAATCTTCAATTTCTTCATCTTTTAGTATTCATTGTTGGTGTGTAAATTTGAATAATAAAAAAAATCATATTAACTGGTCTTCTTTGTAGGTTTATAATATTACCCTGTCCTTGACAGCATTGTACTTCAGAATAGATCTTGAAATATTCTCTTTGACAGTGAATTCGATACCATTCCTCTTCAATTTGTCAATCCCGGCATAATAGACCATATGATTGTCTGATTCAAAATGGCCAATACCAGTCCATGTCAGCTCCCTAATGCCTAGGAGGAGCCCTGGTGGTGTAGTGATTAAGAACTTGGCTGCTAACCAAAAGGCTGGTAGTGATGGTCACCAAATGTTCAAGAATCTAAATGATAACTCTAATTGCAAATATTTTAGATCATTGCCCCCAGCGTATACAAATATGTGTCAAATCATATATTCCAATTTGTTTACAAAATGCGGGTATCAGAGTTATGTACAACACTGTAGACTAAAAAAATGAGGCCCGAGAAAAGTTTCAAAGTTAAACTGGGCCAGCAGCTGGGGGGAAAGTCAGTCCAAGTTTAGAAAAGGCAGCACCCAGCAGAGGCAGCAACAGATGATCCATCCAAGTTGCTGGGAAACGAGCCAGGGAAATCCAGAGCCCAAAGGGCCTTAGTCTTTAGGCAATAGAGTATGTGGGACAGGACAGTTTAGGATAATTCTTTTGAGCAATTTGCTTGCTGGTGACCTTTATGTTTATTGGTCATGTTGCATATGGGGCAGGTTTCCTTGGAGAAAGTTCTCAGAGGCATGGCCCAAAACCACCTACATAGGGCCATGCCTCTGAGACAACCACCTACATAGGGCCAGGACAACTGCAAGGGCTACTCCACTTATAAGACAATAGTGGCTAGCCAGGCCAGCATGGGCAGAATAGGCAGGAATTAGACCTACAGAAACTATTAGATCTAAGTTTCATGGGTCATTCCTTAGGATTCCCACAGAGCTCCCCTTAACTACTGCTTAGCAGTTATAACTTTCTGCCCATGAAGAGTCACCTGGTACATACCTTTCTCCCCAACCAGACTGCCAAGGAAAACAATGCCATTTTCTTTTATATCTCTCAGATCATTTAGCATAGAAAGTTACAATGGTAAAGATGAAAGAAGGGTGTAGAATTCAGCCTGGGAAATACCTCTTGCTAGGGATGCAGAGTAGCACTGTTTATGGAGCCAGGCTGCCTGGGTTCAGATCTTGCCTCTTCTTGCCTCTTCTTCTATGAGCTTAAGCAAGTTCTATTAGTTACTTTGCACTTTAGTTTTTGCATTTGTCAAGTAAGAATAATAACAATGCCTTAAACAATGCTCTGGAAATTAAAAGATTATAAGTACTGAAAGTGGAGAAAGATGATGACGAAGTGAGTGGACACTTCCATTTCCTCTCTCAGCAACTAACCCACTGAACAATGAATAAAAACAAGCACAGACTGGAATCTCAGAACTCTGGATGGCAGCTGAGATGTTTGAGAGTTGAGGTGAGTCCAGAAGTAGGGGAGAGGAAAAGGGATTGCACAGAAACTGGGAGAACCTACTCACTAACATTGTGACTACTTGCTCATTGCAGCCATTTTGGGACAGGGTTGAGCAACACCTCAAACAGGAAACACAGAAAAGGGGGCTAATCTGAGGAAGCTGTAGCCCAATTTTGAAGGTGGTGCAAATTGGCCATGGGAATTCATGGGCCACGCATTTCAGAGCAGGCAAAAGGAGACTACTGTGCTGTGAGAGAGTGCTGTTGAATCTCACTAAGGCCTGAGTCAGATGGGCAGTAGAACCAGGAGGAACTGCAAGGGCAACAGGCCAAGGGGAATACTTTGGACAGACAGTGACAGAGAGGGAAATGACTAGCTCTCTGCCCATAGTGGAACACTATGGAAAAACCTGCGAAGGACTGTCCATGAAGGAAAGACATAGCTATAGAGCCCCCAACATCTGACTCAAGAAAGTTAGCCCCACCACTTACGTCAGAGCCTGCAACCTGCTAAACCTCCTCTCCTGCACATGCATATTGAATTTCAGTGATCAAGTGTCCAAAACTCAATCAACACTGAAAAAATACTAATGATGAATGCTCTCTAGTGGTATTCAGGAGAAGATACCAAGTTCACTGCAACTGGGTCAATTCTGACTCATAAAAACCCTGTGGGGTAAAGCGGAGCTGCCCTGTGGGGTTCCCAGAGCTATAAGTCTTTCTGGGGTCAGGTTGCTGCATCTTTCTCCCTTGAAGTGGCTGGTGGGTGTGGCCTCCAGCCTTTTGGTTGGCAGCCAGGCACTTGGCCACTGTACCACCAGGTGCCTGATCAGAAAATCTTCCCACAAAAACCAGAACACAGAATTTAAAGTTCCAAAAAAAAAAAGATAACACAATGGCCCAAGATCAACAAAAAAAAAGAGTAAAACACACAGAATCAAGAGACAAGAAAGACCAGTGAAAAGCAAAACACAAAGAAGAGTAAATTTGTCCTATGGAGGCCAGACTAATGCAAAGAATTGATAATTTTCAGGCTATGGTGCTAAATATGTTTAAAGAAAGCAGAAAGCACACAGAAAGAAGGAAGAAAACAAAAGGCTCATCACAAGAAAGCAAACACACCAAAAAAAAAAAAAAAAAAGATACGAAACACTCAAAAATCAAATAGCAAAACGAGTGAGGTAGACACTTTATTTTCAATAATAACCTTAAATGTAGATGGTCTGAACGCTCCCAGGCAAGAGGCAGAGAGTAGAAGAATATATTTTTTAAAAATGATCCATCCTTTCTCTGTCTACAAGAAATTTAGACAAAAGGACAAAACAAACTAAAAATAAAAGGATGGAGGAAAATATTCTATGCAACCAGTAAACAAAAAAGACGAGGGGTGGCCATACTGATATCAGATGGAATAGACTTTAAATCAAAATCTATTATAAGAGATAAAAAGGATATTACATAATAATGAAAGAGTCGATTCACCAAAAAGACACAACAATTATAAATATATATGCACCTAAAAAAAAAAAAAAAAATTTTTTTTAACAGCAATGCACCAAAATACATGAAACAAATACTGAATATGAAAGGAGAAAAAGACAACTCCACGATAATACTAGGGGACTTCAAGACACCACTTCACTTATAGAAAGAACATTTAAAAAGAAGATCACTAAGGACATTGAGAACTTACATAAAACCATAAGCGAATTGGACCTAAAAGACATATATAGAACATTTCACCCAGCATCAGAACACTACACATTCACCTCCAGCACACATGGATCATTTTCCAGAATAGACCATATGCTAGAACACAAAACAAGTCTCAACAAACTTAAAAAGATTAAAGTTGTCCAAAGCATCTTCTCTGGCCATAATTGTATGAAGCTAAAAATAGACGGCAGGACAAATAAGAGAAAAAAATAAATACATGGAAACTAAATAATATACTACTGAAAAACTATTCGGTCATAGAAGAAATTAAAAAGTGAAATTATAAAATTTCTATAATGAAAACACAAAAACCCAACATATCAAAATCTTTGGGACACAGCAAAAGCAGTAATCAGAGGAGAATTTATAACAACAAATGCCTATATTAAAAAAGAAGATCCAAAATTATTACCTGAAATCAACAACTTGAACAAACAGAAAAGCAAAAGAAGCCAAAAGCTACCAAGAAAAAGGGAAATAATAAAGATCAGGGCAGAAATAAATAAAATAGGAAAACAATAGAAACAATCAACAAAAACAGAAGTTGGTTCTTTGAACGCTTTAATGAAATAGACAAACCACTGGCTAGACTGACAAAAGAAAAAAAAACAGAAGAGGCAAATAACCAAATTAAGGAATAAAATTGGTGAGATTACAACGGATCCAACAGAGATAAAGATCATAACTCATTACTAAGAAAAATTATACTCCAACAAATTTGAAAACCTAGATGAGATGAAAACACTACCTACCCAAATGAACACAGAGGTAGAAAATTTAAACAGACCCATTACAATAGAAGAGATTGAAGATGTCATCAAAAAACTGCCAACAACAAAAAAAAACACCCAAGACCAGATAGCTACACTAGAACATTTTACCAAACATTCAGAGAAGAGATGACACCAATCCTACTCAATCTCTTCAAAAATGACACTTTCTCACAAAACTAGAACTACCCCCTTGATACAGAAATCCCACTCCTAGGTATATATCCTAAAAAATAAAAATAAAAAAAAATTTTAAGTAAAAAAATATCCTAATAGAGACCTAAAAATAATGACACGAACAGACATATGTACACCTATGTTCATTGCTGCTATATTCACAATAGCAAAAAAAATGGAAATGACTGAAGTCCCCATCAATGGATGAACAGATAAGAAATTGTGGTACATACATACAACGGAATACTACACAACCATAAAAAACAACGATAAGGAGGCAGAGCCAAGATGGCAGAATACACAGACTCTTCCTGTGAGCCCTCTTTACAACAAAGAACCGAAAAAAACAAGTGAAAGGAGTGTATTTGTGACAAGCTGGGAGCCCTGAGCATCAAAGGCAAGCTTAGACAATGAACTGAGGGGCAGGGGGAGGAAGAGACCATTCAGAAGTGGAGAGGAGTTACCAGACCTGAATCGTGGGGAGCCGTCAGGCACCATTCCCAGAGCGGCGGCGGCAGGCTGGTACTAGCAATCAGTCACAGTTTCCTCAGGGAGAAGCAGCCAGCCACACAGCCTACTCACACCTCCGGAACCTGAGAAGAATGGCACACTCGGCAAAAGCTAAGTACTTGCGTGTATTTTACTGTGCCCCCCACCCCCAAGCCAGCTTCAGCAGCTGAATCCCTGGGCATGAGGTAGGCCCTGTTGAGCACCTGGAGCCATCCTCCCAGCCTTGGGGAAGGAAAAAATTTGCATTTGGGGGGAAAAGATAATTTGCTAGCTCCATTAACCGGGGGAGCTCAGGAGAGAAGCAGCTCCTGTCCAGGTATAAACCATCCGTGGACCTTGAGCACCTTTCCCTTCTGCAAGGACTTGTGTGGACCTATTTCGGGAGAATAGGCCCTTGTTGGCAAACTCCAACCATTTCAGCTGTGCGGTGGAGATGTGGGTGTTTGACGTTTGACATTGCTTTGCCTATTAAACAAGGTCCTCACCTACACACATCAGGGACCTAAGGGCTGGTAGCTCCACTCAGGTCACACAACCACCCGCGACAGGGGTCCAAAGATAACTGGTACCTCCCAGGCCTTACGACCAAAAACTTTGGGTGCCCATGGTCCGTCTGCGGAACCCACCCACCAGCATGCTCTAGGGAACAGGGACACGTTTTCCTCAGACACGCTCAGGGATTGGTTCTAGGCCCCTGCCTTGTCCAGAGTGTGATCCCCTGCTGCAATCAGATACCGGTATATACGCCAATCCCCTGCCCCTCTAAGACTGTAGGACAGAGCCTGTACCACACACTCGATGATCAGCTACCTGGAAACCTGAGCTGAATTCATACAAGAAAACTGAATGGACTCCTAGACTGATATACATGAACACAACTCTAGCCAGCTGGGGGCAGGACGCCAGAGTTCCAAAGGTGAAAATAATCAAGCTAGCTCACTCAAGCAACCCATAGGGGTATACCAAAACAAAACAAATCAAGAAGCTACGACACAGTAAGCAAGCATAAACTAATACAATAACTTACAGATGGCTCAGAGACAACAGTCAATATCAGGTCACATAAAGAAACAGACCTTGATCACCTCAACAGGCTCTTAAAACAAAGAATCCAGGGATCTTCTAGATGAAAGTGCATTCCTGGAATTACCAAAGCCAGAATACAAAAGTTTAATATATAGACCCTTTCAAGACATCAGGAAGGAAATGAGGCAATATGCAGAACAAGCCGAGGAACACACAGATAAAGCAATTTAATAAATTAGAAAGATTATTCAGGAACATAATAAAAAGTTTAATAAGCTGGAAAAATCCATAGACAGGCAGCAATCAGAAATTCAGAAGACTAACAATAAAATTACAGAAGTAGACAACTCAATAGAAAGTCAGAGGAGCAGAATTGAGCAAGTAGAATTTAGAATTTCTGAACTCAAAGGTAAATCACTTGGCACTAATATATTTGAAGAAAAATCAGATAAAAGAATTTTAAAAAATGAAGAAACCTTAAAAATCATGTGGAACTCTATCAAGAGAAATAACCTACGAGTGATTGGAGTACCAGAACAGGGAGGGACAACAGAAAATACAGAGAAAATTGTTGAAGATTTGTAGGCAGAAAACTTTCCTGATATCATGAAAGATGAGAAGATATCTATCCAAGATGCTCATCAAACTACATATAAGGTAGATGTTAAAAGAAATTCACCAGGACATATTATAATCAAAGTTGCCAAAACCAAAGATAAAGATAAAGCAAGGGATAAACGAAAAGTCACCTACAAAGGAGAGCCAATAAGAATAAGCTTGGACTAGAACAGCAGAAACCATGCAGCAAGAAGGCAATGGGATACCATATTTAAAAAACTGAAGGAAAAAATTTGCCTGCCAAGAATCATACATCCAGCAAAACTGTCTCTTAAATATGAAGGTGAAATGAAGAAATTTCCAGATAAGCACCAGTTTAGGGAATTCATAAAAACCAAACCAAAACTATAAGAAATACTAAAGGGAGTTCTTTGGTTATAAAATCAATAATATCAGGTATCAACCCAAGACTAGAACACTGGACAGGGCAACTAGAAGTCAACCCAGACAGGGAAACCCATAAAACAAAGCAAGATTATAAAAAAAAAAAAAAAGCCCAAAACAGGGTAACAGCAATGTTATTATATAAAAGAAGACAACATTACAATAATAAAGAGGGACTAAGAAATGTAATTATACACCTTCCATATGGAGAGGAAGATACGGCAATACAGAGAAATAAAAGCTAGTTTTAAATTTTAAAAAATGGGGGTGAATAATGAGGTAACCAAAAAGGAGACAAACTATCCTATTTATCAAAATAAAATACAAGGGAAAAATACAGACGCAGCAGAAAGAAAATCAACCACAATGAATATGAGGAAAGGACAATATATAAAGAAAATCTACTCAGCACATAAAATTAAGTGGGAAAAGGAAGCTATCAACAACACACAAAAAAAGGCATCAAAATGATAGCAGTAAATTCATACCTATCCATAATTACCCTGAATGTAAATGGACTAAATGCACCAATAAAGAGACAGAGAGTGGCAGAATGGATTAAAAAACAAGATCCATCTATATGCTGCCTACGAGAGACACACCTTAGACTCAGAGACACAAATAAACTAAAACTCAAAGGATGGAAAAAAATACATCAAGCAAACAACAATCAAAAAAAAGCAGGACTGGCAATATTTCTGACAAAATAGACTTTCAAGTTAAATCCATCAGAAAGGATAAGGAAGGACACTATATAATGATTATAAGGACAATACACCAAGAAGATATAACCATATTAAATATTTATGCACCCAATGACTGGGCTACAAGATACATAAAACAAACTCTATCCGCATTGAAAAGTGAGATAGACAGCTCCACAGTACTAGTAGGAACTTCAACACACCACTTGCAGTGAAGGACAGGACATGCAGAAAGATGCTCACTAAAGACACAGAAGATCTAAATGCCACAATCCACCAACTTGACCTCGTAGACAGATACATAATACTCCACCAAACAGCAACCAAGTATACTTTCTTTTCTAATGCACATGGAACATTCTCTAGAATAGACCACATATTAGGTCATAAAGCAAGCCTTAGCAGAATCCAAAACATTGGAATATTACAAAGCATCTTCTCTGATCATAAGGCCATAAAAGTGGAAATCAATAACAGGAAAGGCAGGGAAAAGAAATCAAACACTCGGAAACTGAACAATACTCTGCTCAAAAAAGACTGGATTATAGAAGACATTAAGGGTGGAATAAAGAAATTCATAGAATCCAATGAGAATGAAAACACTTCCTATCAGAACCTTTGGGACACAGCAAAAGCGGTGCTCAGAGGCCAATTTATAATAATAAATGCACACATCCAAAAAGAAGAAAGGGCCGAATCAAAGAATTATCCCTACAACTTGAATAGAAAGAGAGCAACAAAAGAAACCCACAGGCACTAGAAGAAAACAAATAATAAAAATTAGAGCTGAACTAAATGAAATAGAAAACAGAAAAACAACTGAAAGAATTAACAAGACCAAAAGCTGGTTTTTTGCAAAAATCAACAAAATTGATAAACCACTAGCCAAACTGACAAAAGAAACACAGGAGAGGAAGCAAATAACCCAAATAAGAAATGAGAGGGGCAATATTACAACAGACCCAACTGAAATTAAAAGAATCATATCAGATTACTATGAAAAACTGTACTCAAACAAATTCGAAAACCTAGAAGAAATGGATGAGATTCCTAGAAACACACTACCTACCTAAACTAACACAAACAGAGGTAAAACAACTAAATAGACCCATAACAAAAGAAGAGATTGAAAAGGTAATCAAAAAATTCCCAACAAAAAAAAGCCCTGGTGCGGACGGCTTCACTGCAGAGTTCTACCAAACTTTCAGAGAAAAGTTAACACCACTACTAATAAAGTTATTTCAGAGCATAGAAAAGGACAGAATACTACCAAACTCATTCTATGAAGCCACCATATCCCTGATACCAAAACCAGGTAAAGACACCACAAGAAAAGAAAATTATAGACCTATATCCCTCATGAATGTAGATGCAGAAATCCTCAACAAATTCTAACCAATAAAATTCGACAACATATCAAAAAAATAATTCACCATGACCAAGTGGGATTCATACCAGGTATGCAGGGATGGTTCAACATTAGAAAAACAATGTAATCCACCACATAAATAAAACAAAAGACAAGAATACATGATTTTATCAATTGATGCAGAAAAGGCCTTTGACAAAGTTCAACACTCATTCATGATAAAAACTCTCAGCAAAATAGGAATAGAAGGAAAATTCCTCAACATAATAAAGGGCATTTATACAAAGCCAACAGCCAACATCACCCTAAATGGAGAGAGCCTGAAAGCATTCCCATTGAGAATGGGAACCAGACAAGGATGCCCTTTACCACCGCTCTTATTCAACATTGTGTTGGAGGTCCTAGCCAGAGCAATTAGGCTAGATAAAGAAATAAAGGGCATCCAGATTGCCAAGGAAGAAGTAAAAGTATCTCTCTTTGCAGATGACATGATCTTATACACAGAAAACCCTAAGGAATCCTCCAGAAAACTACTGAAACTAATAGAAGAGTTCAGCAGAGTATCGGGATACAAGATAAACATACAAAAATCAGTTGGATTCCTCTACACCAACAAAAAGAACATCGAAGAGGAAATCACCAAATCAATGCCATTTACAGTAGCCCTCAAGAAGATAAAATACTTAGAAATAAATCTTACCAGAGATGTAAAAGACTTATACAAAGAAAACTACAGTACACTTCTGCAAGAAACCAAAAGAGGCTTACATAAGTGGAAAAACATACCTCGCTCACGGATAAGAAGACTTAACATTATAAAAATGTCTATTCTACCAAAAGCAATCTATACGTTTAATGCAATTCCAATCCAAATCCCAACAACATTCTTTAATGAGATGGAGAAACAAATCACCAACTTCATATAGAAGGGAAAGAGGCCCCGAATAAATAAGGCATTACTGAAAAAGAAGAACAAAGTAGGAGGCCTTACTTTACCTGATTTTAGAACGTATTATACCGCCACAGTAGTCAAAACAGCCTGGTACTGGTACAACAACAGATACATGGACCAATGGAACAGAATTGAGAATCCAGACATAAATCCATCCACATATGAGCAGTTGATATTTGACAAAGGCCCCAAAACAGTTAAATGGGGAAAAGATAGTCTTTTTAACAAAAGGTGCTGGCATAACTGGATATCCATCTGCAAAAAAATGAAACAAGACCCATACTTCACTCCATGCACAAAAACTAACTCAAAATGGATCAGAGACCTAAATATAATATGTAAAACAATAAAGATCATGGAAGAAAAAGTAGGGACAACGTTAGGAGCCCTAATACATGGCATAAACTCTATACAAAATTTTATTAAGAATGCAGAAGAAAAACTAGATAACTGGGAGCTCCTAAAAATCAAACACCTATGCTCATCCAAAGACTTCAGCAAAAGAGTAAAAAGACTACCTACAGACTGGGAAAAAGTTTTTAGCTGTGACATTTCTGATCAGAGCCTGATCTCTAAAATCTACATGATACTGCAAAACTCAACTACAAAAAGACAAATAACCCAATTAAAAAATGGGCTAAAGATATGAATAGACACTTCACTAAAGAAGACATTCAGGTAGCTAACAGATATATGAGGAAATGTTCACGATCATTAGCCATTAGAGAAATGCAGATCAAAACTACAATGAGATTTCATCTCACTCCAACAAGGCTGGCATTCATCCAAAAAACACAAAATAATAAATGTTGGAGAGGCTGTGGAGAGACTGAAACACTTACATACTGCTGGTGGGAATGTAAAATGGTACAACCACTTTGGAAATTGATTTGGCACTTCCTTAAAAAGTTAGAAATAGAACTACCATACGATCCAGCAATCCCACTCCTTGGAATATATCCTAGAGAAATAAGAGCCTTTATACAAATAGATATGTGCACATCCATGTTTACTGCAGCATTGTTTACAACAGCAAAAAGATGGAAGCACCCAAGGTGCCCATCAATGGATGAATGGATAAATAAATTATGGTATATTCACACAATGGAATACTACGCATCGATAAAGAACAGTGAGGAATCTGTGAAACATTTCATAACATGGAGGAACCTGGAAGGCATCACGCTGAGTGAAATTAGTTGCAAAAGGACAAATATTGTATAAGACCACTATTATAAGAACTTAAGAAATAGTTTAAACTGAGAAGAAAAAATTCTTTTGTGGTTACGAGATGGGGGAGGGAGGGTGGGAGAGGAGTATTCACTAATTAGATAGTAGATAGGAACTATTTAAGTGAGGGGAAAGACAGCGCACAATACAGGGGAGGTCAGCACAACTGGACTAAACCAAAAGCAAAGAAGTTCCCTGAATAAACTGAATGCTTCGAAGGCCAGCGTAGTAGGGGCAGGGGTCTGGGGACCATGGTTTCAGGGGACATCTAAGTCAACTGGCATAATAAAATCCATTAAGAAAATATTCTGCATCCCACTTTGAAGAGTGGCGTCTGGGGTCTTAAACGTTAGAAAGCAGCCATCTAAGATGCATCAATTGGTCTCAACCCACCTAGATCAAAGGAGAATGAAGAACACCGAGGACACAAGGTGATTACAAGCCCAAAAGAGAGAAAGGGTCACTTGAACCAGAGACTAAATCATCCTGAGACCAGAAGAACTAAATGGTGCCCGGCTACAACCGATGACTGCCCTGACAGGGAACACAACAGAGAACCCCTGAGGGAGCAGGAGAGTAGTGGGGTGCAGATCCCAAATTCTCATAAGACCAGACTTTATGGTCTGACTGTGACTAGAAGGGCCCTGGTGGTCATGGCCCCCAGACCTTCTGTTGGCCCAGGACAGGAACCATTCCTGAAGCCAACTCTTCAGACATGGATTGGACTGGACAATGGGTAGGAGAGGGATGCTGGTGAGGATGAGTTTCTTGGATCAGGTGGATACTTGAGACTATGTTGGCATCTCGTACCTGGAGGGGAGATGAGAGGGTGGAGGGGGTTAGAAGCTGATGAAATGGACACGAAAAGAGAGAGTGGAGGGAGAGAGCAGGCTGTCTCATTAGGGGGAGAGTAATTGGAAGTGTGTAGCAAGGTGTATATGGGTTTTTTTGTGGGAGACTGACTTGACTTGTAAACTTTCACTTAAAGCACAATAAAAATTATTAAAAAAAAAAAAAAAACAATGATAAGTCCTTGTCCTAGTTACCTGGTGCAGCTATAACAGAAATACCACAGGTGGATGGCTTTAACAAAGTGAATTTTATCCTCTCACAGTTTAGGGGGCTAGAAGTCCAAATTCAGGGTGCCAGCTCCAGAGGAAGCCTTTCTCTGTTGGCTCTGGGGAAAGATCCTTGTCATCAATTTTCCCCTAGACTAGGAGCTTCTCCTTACAGGAACCCCAGGTCCAAAGGACGTGCTCTGCTTCCAGCACCACTCTCTTGGTGGTATGAGGTTCTCACATCTCTCTGTTTGCTTCTGTCTTTTATATCTCAAAAGAAATTGACTTAAGACACAACCTAATCTTGTAGTTTGAGTCATGCCTCATTAACAACACAGAGGTAGGATTTATAACACATTGGAAAATCATATCAGATGACAATGGACAATCACACAATACTGGGAATCATGGACTAGCCAAATTGACACATATTTTGGGGGAACACAGTTCAATCTATGACAGTCCTTGAAACATATTATAACGTTGAGGGACCTAGAGGGCATAATGCTAAATGAAATAAGTCAAGCATACACCAACAAATATTATATGATCACTCTTTAACAAGAAGACAAAAATAGATAAATATAGAGAGAACAGTGTTTATTGGTGGTTACCAGGAAGAGGAGCACAGAAAGGGAAAGTACACTTTAGACCATAAAAAGAGACTTGTTATTTTTGATGATGGGAAAAGTGACACTGAATGTGGATGTAGTGAGCACAGCACAATCAAAGCAAATCAATCGAAGTGTTTGAGTACATATGTATGGGTATAGGCAAATTGGTATACAGGTAGATACAGGTGTGTACACAGGTGAGAACAGATAGAAGTATCTCTACAAATATGTGGGTGCAGGCACATATATTCATTAAAAACACAAACATGGATACTCCTCAGACATAACCAAACGCCTTCCAAGGTTGGTTTTCTAGGTTTAAAGGCTTAGGACCATAATCTCATGGGACAACTCAGTCATTGACATGACACAGCTCACAAAAATTATGATCTGCATCCTAGTAAAGTAAGTAGTGTCTGGAGTCTTAAAAGCTTGCAAGCAGCCATCGAAGACACAACTACAAGTCTCTACTCGCCTGGAGCAAAACAGTAAGAAGGAAAACAAAAGCTCAAAGAAGAAACAAATCTACACAAGCCTTGGCCTCACCTACCCTGAGACCACAAGAACTAGATGGTACCCAGCTACCACCACTGACCATTCTGATCGGGGTCATGAGAGTTGATCCCAAATAGAATGTGAGAAAAATATGGAGCAGAACTCAAATCTTTACCTAAAAATAATAATAATAAGCCAGACAAATTGGAGCAGTAGAGACCAGAGCATTCCCTGAGACTATCACCCTGAGACTCTCTTTAAACCTAGAACCGAGACTATCCTGTGAGATCACCTTTTATTGAAATTACAGAGTGGCACACAAAATAAAGGCTATCACCTGTAAGATCAGTGCCCTACTTAAAAACCATCAGTATGAGACCAAAAAGTTAACAATTACTCAAAAGCAAAGATGAGAAGATCGGGGGCAGGAAAGCTAGAGTGCTGGAAAGGGGACAAATGGAACACAAGTAAAGAGAATTTTGACACATTGTGATCAATGTAACTAATGTCATTAAGAATTTGTGTGGAAATTGTTACATGGGAAGCTAACTTGTGTAAAATTTCACCAAAAACTCAATAAAATATTATTAAAAAAAAAAACTACACAGATCGTGAATTAATGGAGAAAAAATTGGTGATATTCTCCTCTGTCTCTGCATGCATCCACCCACCCTAGCACAACCACCACAAAAATGGCGGTTTCCAATATCACAGTGGCCATCGCATCTCCATGAAATGCAGCAGAGATGGATCCCAGGGCACCAAAAGCAAGCCCAAGAGTCCCTGGATCTGCCAGGGACCAGGGCTCCCTGTCATCCCTCTGTAGGGACTGACTAGGCTGAAATAAAGCATCTTTTCCAAATATACATTTCAGAAAGAAACAGTGTTCACAGTTCATTGTGTGTACTTAAATTCATAATATTAAAATACGTATTATTAAATGTACACCCAGTTGCTCTACTTATTTGCACACATGGAATTATATCGTTTTAAAACATTACAGTTATTTTTAAAAAATCTGTTGTCATAGAGTTGATTCCAACTCTTAGCAACCCTGTAGGACAGAGTAGAACTGCTCCATAGTGTTTTCCAAGGAGAGACTGGTAGGTTCAAACTGTCAACCTTTTGGTTAGCAGCCAAGCTCTTAACCAGTAAACCGCCAGGGCTCCAGTTATATTAAAAGAGGTGTAAAAGAGTATGTTTTGTTGAACGCTTTTGGATATTTCTATCTGAACCAACTGAAAAATAATTTGGTCTAACTAAACTGCTAAGACATTATTAAAGCTTCTAATAATATTTGCTCTATGGAAGCTCATTGCCCTGTACCCCCTTCATAAAAATATATCTTTATATTTATTATAGACAGTGCTCATAGTAACAAAAAAAGAAGATACTATATAATCTTTCATTAATTTTCAGTGGTAAAATAATGGTATTTATATTCAGTCATTATCACCAAAAAAAGAAATAAAATTTCTTAGATTATAAGAATAAGCTATTTCACAGATATCTATATTATTAGAAAAGATTCCGCTGAACTGCAAAAAGACCCAAGTGATAACTAGAACGTGAGGAGTGAATTAAGGAGTAAGACTTTCCCATAAGACCTTCTCATTGTTGATTTGTCAAAAAGTAATTCACCATAAGGCAATTTCTTAAACTTATCTCTGCCAACAGCCACATAAAACTGCCCATTCTCCAACTCTGCCCCACTTTCAACAAGTTTTCTTTCTAAAGTACAAAGTCTGTCAAAATATTAATGCCCACAATTAAAATCTTGACAAGCATTTAAAGAGTTACTTAAAACTGCAAAACATTCTGCTCTTAAAAAAAAAAAAAGATTGTAAGCCCTTACTGTTGTGTACATACTATGGTAGATTCCATTACTCTTATCCACAACCTACTGAACCAAAAAAAAAAAAAACTGAACCAGTGCATGTTAATTTGTCTCTCCAAGCTTCAGTTTTCTCATATGAAAAATAAGGGTGTAGATTAAATGTCCTGCCTCTCACAGCACTGGATATGACGATGAAATTAGACACAGAAGTCAAAAAACATGTTAAATGTAAAATGCAATCCAAATGTTTGCATTTGCTGTTATCACCACACATAGTAGGCACTGGAATCAATGATTGCTAAAATATGGAACAAAACAGCCGTAAGGAGGTTGAGCCAAACCCCCTCAAGACTCACCATCCTGAGATCTTACACAGGGAAGTGATTTGTAAACATGAAAGCCAAACAAGTGTTCCTCGTTAGCTATGCATGGGCCCTGGAGATCAGCACTGCCATGTGGTAAGATCACATGAAGTGACGTGTTCTGCCAAGGGCGTCTCTGAGCCTATCGCTCACATGAGCTGGAGAAATGGCTTCCCCAGAGGCCCCCTGCACTCGCTGTGCCCCGCCCCATCTTGGCCACGTTCCCTGAAGGCCCACAGCCTTCCCTCCAGCAATCTTCTGACTTTGCCCATTCTCAGTTAGCATGCAAGTGCAGAACTCAGCACGATCTGTACCACGTCCCCCTGGGCCCACCGCAATGGGGTAGCTCTGCCCAACTGCCTCACACAGCACCTCTAGGAGGGTCACAAAGGAATGCGCTGAGCTCACCAGCTCTGGAGGCAGAACCAAAGCCAGCACATCCTGTCATCCAAAGGATTTAGTGCTCCCATCATCACACCATGCAGACACAGAGCAGGCCCTGAGAAGAGCAGGCACCTTCCCAGAGCCAGGAGGTAGCCAGGAGACCACATGTTTATGGAGATTCTCCTGCAAAAGCTGAGCTACCAGCTCCTGAGCCCTGGACAGCTCTTCCCCAGTGGACATTTGGCAAATGAGAGGGAAGAGGTAGAACTGGCAGGAGTAGAGCACATGCCCTGAAGCTGCTTGGCTCCACCTAAAATTTAAAAATGACTTGTTTAAATGCAAATTTTAGAGCTGTGTGACGAGTGAAAAAGAAAAATCAAATAAAATAAATAACAATCCATTAAGAAGCATTTCTTCTGTAGATCTGAAATGCCTAGAAATTTTTTGCAAAGGCATTTTGAGCAAGACATTGGGTGTACAGGGATTAAAATGCTGAGTCTCCATGGCTGCTGTAAAGATAGCATCTAAAGGAGCCTGGTACTTAGGAAGCTTGATTATTAGTAAACTAAGGAGTTTCACCCAGTTTATAGAGGATCTCTATTCCTTTTTCTCAGATGTGAGGCTACTTCGTACAACTACTCTCAAGACTTAATGCAGACTAAGGCAGTTTGCCCACCACTGTGCTCACTGCACATCCCAGATCCATCTCTCCTGAACCTCTTTCTGCTGGTGCCTCATTCATTTTAACCAAATCCTATAGGTGTTTCAGTGCTTCTGTTCTGTCTTCTAGTGCCAGAGGTCTTAAAAGCCTGCAAGCAGCCATTCAAGGCACAATTAATTGGTCTCTATTTGCCTGGAGCAACAAAGGAAGGAGAGTCAGAAATAGGAGGAAGTTACGGAATGTGTGGCTATTTGCCTCCATGAACAACTGCCTCCTTTGCCCCAAGACGAGAAGAACTGGATGGTGCCCAGCTACCATTACTGAACATTTTGATCAAAGATTCCATAGAAGAATTCTGATCAAAAGGTAAAAATGCAGCACAGAATTTCAAATTCTCATGGATTCCAGACTTTCTGGAGTGATGAAGGCTAAATGACCCTTGAAACTATTGCCCTGAGATCATCTTTAAACTTAAACCAAAAATATCCACTGAAGTCTTCTTAAAACCAAAGAGTAGTTTAGCTTAACTAGAAAAAAATATCTGCCTTGAGTATTATGCTATTTTAATTATACAGGACAAAATTGACAACAGCAACTGAAAAAATCAGGTACGAGCTTTAAGGGGCAGTGAGTTTGTGTTAATGGGGGAGAATCAACTCAGAAAAGGAAGGTGAGAATGATTGCACAACTCGAACAATGTAATCAATGTCACAAAATTGTACATGTAGAAACAGAATTGGTGTATGTTTTGTTGTATATTTTCTCAACAACAACAAAATAAACAAAATTTAGAAGGAAAAAAAAGATTTAAAAAAAAATCCTACAGGTCCCCTTGGGAACTGAGACATCACAATAATGAATGTGTTGTTCATGACACAACATTCTCACAATTATTTAAAAACATCAATTCACTTGAATTCTAATATGGAGTCTGTTAACCCTTTTTATTTCTCACTAGTAGGATTTTTGTTGTTGTTAGGTGCCATCGAGTAATTCCAACTCCTAGCGACTCCATGCAACCAAGTAGAACTGCCCCATAGGGTTTCCTAGGCTGTAATCTTTCCAGAAGCAGATCACCAGGTCTTTCTCCCCTGGAGCCTCTGGGTGGGTTCAAACCACCAACCTTTTGGTTAGCAGTCAAGTGTTTAAGCATCTGCACCACGAGGGCACCTTCATTAGTAGGATTATGGCCCTTAATTCAAATTCATAGTAATTCATTCATTCAGCAAATATTTACTTACTAAGCGCCTACTATGTGCCAAGCACTATGCTAGCAACTGGAGATAGAATGGTGATCAGAGCCAGATATGAGCTTATAGTTTAGTCCACGTATCAACAGGGGAAATATCACCCCAAGGAGCAAAAATTGGTTCTTGGGTGGTCAAAAACCCATACTCTTTTAATGTATAAAGTGCAGATAAGCATACAGTGTACGTACACAGTTGTATTAGTTTTCTATTGCTGCCATAACAAATTACCACAAACTTGGTGACTTATAACAACACAAATTCATTATCTTAAAGTGCTGGAGGTTACACATGTGAATTGGGTCTCATTAGGCCACAAGCAAGATCCTTAGGTAGCACAAACAGTTTGCACTCGACTGCTAACTTAAAGGTTGGTGATTTGAACCCACCCAGCAGCACCACAGAAGAAAGGCCTGGCAACCTGCGTCTGTAAAGATTACAGCCAAGAGAATGATGTGGAGCAGTTCTACTCCATAACACATGAGGTCATCATAAGTTAGAATTGACTTGAAGGCAATGGGTGGGTTGGTTAGTTAGGCCAAAAGTAGGGCTGTGTTCTACTCTGAAGGCTGTAAGAAAATCCATTTCTTTATCTCTTCCAGCTGCTAAAGGGTGCCCACATTCGTTGGCTTATGGCCCGCTTCTCCATCTTCAAAGCCAACCATGGTTGGTCAAGTCTTTCTCATGCTGCATCACTCTGACACTCATTATCCTGCCTCCTCCTTCAATTACAAGGACTCATGTTATTACACATAACACTCCCCCTGACAACCCATCATCAAAGGCCAGCTAGGGGTTAGGATATGGACATCTTTGGGGGAGCATTAGTCTGCCCACCACATTGTATCTGTGGTATTAAAATTTCAAGTGGAGGGTGGGGAGAGAATTATGAAAAATGTCTAAAAAATACTCCTTAAAAAACAAAAACCAAACCCATTGCCATCGAGTGGATTCCAACTCATTGCGACCCCATGCATTACAGAGTAGAACAGCTCCATAGGGTTTTCTTGGCTGTAATCTTTATGGAAGCAGATCACCAGGCCTTTCTTTTGCAGTGCAGCTGGGTGGGTTCGAACTGCCAACCTTTAAGTTAGTAGTCAAGCAGGAAACCATTTGCCCCACCCAGAGACCTTAAAAAAGACTCTTTAGGGGGGTAATAATGAAACAAAGACCAAGAAATATTAGTCTGGTAGAAAGGCAATGCAGTGTTGTGATTCAATGTGCAGACCTAGAATTAACCTATCTGGGCTCAAATCCCAGCTCTGCCACTGACAAGCTGTGTGATTGTGAGCAGGTTACTTGACCTGTCAAGGGAGAGTAGTAGTAGGAAGTACTTTCTCAGGACTGCCAGGTATGTACTAAGTGCTCCATAAATGTTGCCACTATTGTTAGTGGTAGAGAACAAGATTATTCAAAGAATCAAAGAAATAAGTGTGTAAGTTCAAATAATGATAAATGCTAAAAAAAGAAAAAGAACTCCCTTACAGTGTTGTAAGAGTTTAAAATAAGGCTATCTCACTGCAGGTGGAGGAGTTACCAAAGAGTTTTCTAAGGAAGTGATGTTTGAACTGAGATTTGAAGGACTGGTGGGCATTAACTAGGTGAAGAGTATGAGGGTATGGAGTGGAGATCTTTCCAGACAGAAGCAACAGCAAGCAGATGTCCTTGGGCAGGAGGGGCATATCACACGGTCACGTGCCACAGAGGCCAGTGTGCCTGCTTCACAGAGCACAGGGGGTTTGTGGATGCAAGACGAGGCTGGAGAGCTGGACGAGCCAGATCATAAGGACTGGGCCTTGTTAAGGATGTTTTACGTTACGCCGAGAGCAATAGGAGGCCACTGATGGCTTTGAAGCAGCGGGGGTAATGGGAGCAGACTGATTGGAGAGGGGCAAAAGTGGAAGTGGGGAGACTAGTCAGGAGGTGATGAAGATGGGGACTATGATGGGGAGGAGATGGAGAAACTCAAGAGGTACTGAGAAGGTAAAATCGCCACCCCCACTTTCTTTTGATTATTACTTGCATGAGACCAGAACGGAATGGTACCCTGCTGCCATTACTGAACACTTTGAATGGAATTTCCAGTTCTCAAGGGAATCCAGACTTTCTGGAGCCATTGAGGTTGTATGAACTCCTGAAACTATTCCCCTAAGAAATCTTCAAAACTTTAAACCTTAAACCAAAACTATCCCCTGAAGTCTTCTTTGAAGCAAACAGTAGTTCATCTTAATTAGTACAGTACATCTGCTTTGAGCATTGTGCTTTTTTAAATAATTATGTGAGATCATATTGACAAACGGCAACTCACAAGATTGGATGGGAAGCTTAGGGGGCAGTGAATTTAAGACGATGGTGGTGGAATAATTTGGAAAAGGATAGCCTGAATAGTAGCATAACCTGAAGAATGTAATGAATGTCACTGAATTCAACATGCAGATATTGTTAAAATGGTGTATCTTCGGTGGTACACTGAAAAATAAAAATAAAAACAAATCTAAAAAAGAACATAATATTGATGTGACTTTTGAGGGCAGCAGAAAGAAATGGGTCATAGAGCCACACACCTGGTTTCCCGTGCCCCACATGCATGTACCTCCACATCCATCCATCAATGCCGGAGCCACCCCCAAGCATGCGGAACAGGTCCAGAGAGAAGGTTTGCTGAAGCATCTGATCAGTCCAGCACAGATGTGCGGCAACTTCTATAACTGGTATAGAATAAACTTTAAATTGGATACAGCTTTAACCAAAAGCGATGCTGGCAACAGCTCTTCTTCTAAGGCCTCTGTTTACTGTAGAGTGTTTTAAACATGACGTTTTAATTTCAATTTTTTTTTTAATATGCATTTGGTGAGAAATAAACAGAGATGACTTAACTAGAAATTGAACTGGGGTCTCCTGGCCCTTGGCCCACGTTTCTACCCGGGACCTACTATCTGCTGAAGTATAAATCCACCTACCCAAGCTGCTGTATGACCAGTGTGAGCCATGTTTATGTTCCTCTTTAAAATGCATGTACTTCTTGGCCGGAGGGCCTACGGGCCAAAGCATTAATCTGTTAGACCTTCTCCTACAAGGAAGCCTAATTCAATTCCTGGCGTAATTACTCAAGGCTAAATTATGGCTTTGTGTATTCTCCCAAAAGTTCTCTATATTTACCTACTTCAAATACAGGGTTGTCATACTCCTTTTTGACCTTGCAGGACCATAGTTTACAGATCACCAGCTCTGGGTTCCTTAAACCATTTGTCATGGCAGTGGTTGGAAAAGGAATCAACTGGGAATAATGAAGACTGGCAGAAGCTAAACCATGGAGAGAAATAAATAAGGATGAGCGGAAAAGGGGGAAAGGAGAAAAAAGGAGGGATGTCCCTGTTCCTGCCATTTTAGAAACGCTAAACTGAAGCCAAGAGACTTGGGGTTTTTCTCCTATGTCTGCCACTAACTGCTTGTGTGATCTTCAGCGAGTCAGCTCCATTTGGTTCAACAAACAGTGAGTAAATGAATGAATGAACTTCAGGAGGCTGACCTGTGTGGGTAACATCAACATATCCCCTTGCCTTCTGGCTTCTGGTAGGATTTGGGCAATGGAAAGCACCAGGATGAACCAGAGTCCCTCAGTCCTTCCCTGAAGGGTTGCTGCAGGCTGGCTGCATCTGTCAACTAAGGGTCACAGCTCTTCTCAAAGGACCTCTCCACACAACTCACTCAGTAAAGCTCTCCCGACACCACCAGGTACTGAACGATTCTTCGTTGTCTCCTACGTTCATATTATGCTGTTACTGGCTCAATTTCCAGCTCAGTGACCCCACGTGACAGAGTAGAATGGCCCCATAGGGTTTACTAGGCTGTAATCTTTTGGGAGCACACTACCCATACACTTTTTCCTGCAAAGCCTCCGGATGTGTTCACATCACCAACCTTTTAGTTAGTAGGCAAGTGCTTAACCGTTGCAAAACCAGGGCTCCTTTCACTCAATTCATACCTTCATTTACACGCTCCTAATTTCGTTTTCCTGCCAGGACCCTGACTGATACATAAGTATAAGTGAATTTATTTTGGGAAAAGCTTATAAAAAGACGAGCTTCCAATTAATTCACAAAAAGGAATGTAGAGATCACAGAACATGCATCAATGTTTCCTGTCACCAGAACAGCCTACGTAATTCCAGACAAAATCAGGGAAGGTACTCAGGCAATACAACAAATTATTATCCTAAAATATCCCTCTCCTTTCTACAGAGTTCTGCATGTTAATGACCACTCCTCAAGTAAGAGAGACTGGGGATGCAGGCACACCAAGTGGGAGACAATGGAACCTGTCACCAGGAAAGGCAAGAGGCTTCCTTAGAGGGGCAGGTCAAAACAGATGAGTCATTTACAATGAGAAAGATGAATACTGTAAGGTTTTAAATTGAAGTCTGTAGAGTTGTGAAAGGCACAACGTATGGTAAAGATGGGCTTGTTTACTGAAATTTGTATCTCTAAGACTAAAAGCTTGAAGGGGGGTGTGTTATTATATAAAAGGAAACATTGCTTCATTCAATAGGTACATTGCCAAGGTGTACGTACTAACATTTGAAAATCTGATATACTGTAAAACACAATCTCCTTTATAAACTGATTTTTTTTCTACCATTTACCCAGATGTTTTCCCATTACATAGACATGAATTCAAGGGTATGTTTGGGTCCTTGGACAAATACAGTTAAATGTTTCTTTAATGAAACCAAAATATTCCTTGGGTGTCACTATGTTCTTCTAACAAAAAAAAATCTAAAGTGTTGGATATCAAAACATACAGGATAGGAACATGCTTTCTAAACATGTGTATATAGCTAAAATTGAACAAGAAAAGCCATGATGGAAGAGGCAACCCAAGATGGCGGAGTAGTCAGATGCTTCAAAACATCCTTGTCTTAATTATCTAGTGCTGCTATAACAGAAATACCATAAGTGAGTGGCTTTAACAAACAGAAATTTATTCTCTTACAGTTTAGGAGGCTAGAAGTCCAAATTCATTGTGCCAGCTCCAGGGGAAGGCTTTCTCTCTCTGTCAGCTCTGGGTGAAGGTCCCTGTCATCAGTCTTTCCCTGGTCTAGGAGCATTTCAATGCAGGGACCCCAGGTCCAAAGAACACACCGTTCTCCTGGTTCTTGTTTCTTGGTGGTAGGAAGTCTCTCTGACTCTCTGCTCACTTCTTTCTTTTATATCTCAAAAGAGATTGACTTAAGACACAACCTAATCTTGTAGATTGAGTCCTGTCTCACTAATTTAACTGCCGCTAATCCCATCTCATTAACAACATAGAGACAGGATTTACAACACATAGGAAAATCACATCAGATGACAAAATGGTGGACAATCACACAATACTGGGAATCATGGCCTAGCCAAGTTGACATACCTTTAGCAGGGACACAATTCAATCTTTAACAGTCCCCTTTACAACAAAGATCCAAAAAAACAAGTGAATCAGATATAGATGAAAATTTAGGAACCCTAAGCACCAAAGACAAGACTGAAGAATCGGACTGAGTGCTGAGAGGAAAGAGAGGAAATACAAAAACAGCGGAAACAGAGAATCACAAATTGCTGGTGCCCTGCTAACCAAACCTGAACAAATTTCCAGTCAAAACTCCCGTCATTTGGTGCAGCCAAGCAGGAACAATTCTGCACACACATCCAGAGCCAGGCAGGAGTGCATCCTGCTATGCAAAAGTCAAGTGCATGCATCCCACCCGCTATATCTACCCCAGCCCCCACATGGACTTCTGGGGCATCCCCACCCTCCTCACCCATCCTCCCTCCCTGCTTGTAAGCACAGTCCAACAGCTGTCACCCCTCCCCTGCCCCCTAAGCCAGGAGCCCAATGTCTGTAGGTGCCCATCCCTTCACACAGCCACTTGCGCTGGGGGCCCACAGTCCTGCACTGCCTTCTCTCCTTCCGATCACCACACAGGTGCCCTGCTAGCTGAGCCTGCACAGCATGGCCATATTCAGAAAAAGGAAGCAACATGCCCAGCTAAAACCCCATCACCTGGTACAGCCAAGCAGGAGCGACGCCATACTCACAGCCAGAGCCAGGCAGGAGTGCTTCCCATTCTGTGAAAATCAGATGCATGTACCCCACTCACTGCACCCACCCAGATACCCATGCTGGAGGCACTCTGGCTGGTGGGGTACCCCCACCTTCCTCACCAATCCTCCCTTCTAAACTGGAGCGCATGGTCTGGAGGCACCTGCCCCTTAGTTCAGCCACTCACGCCAAGGGCCCACGATCCTGTACTGCCTTCTGCCCTCTCCAGTCACTCACACAGGTGCCCTGCTAGTCGAGCATGCACAGTGTGGCCATACTGAGACAAAGCAAGCAGCATTCCTGTCAGAAACCCCCATCACCTGGTGCAGCCAAGCAGAAGCAACTCTACACACAAGTCCAGAGCCAAGCAGGAGAGCTTCTTGTTCTTTTCACTCCCACTGGTGCCCTGCTAGCCAAACCAGCACAGTGCAGCCATACTGAGACAAAGCAAGCACCATTCCCAGCTGAATCCCCAACACCTGGTGCAGCTAACCAAGGAGTAGCTCTGTTTCTTGGCCAGAGCTAGCCATCTGCACCACCTATTCCCTACAGCCACCTGCACCAGGGGCTTGAGGACCAGCTGCACAGCCTCCCCCACAACATGCTCTAGTGAACAGGATCATGCCCTCCAACCAGGCACTTGTAGGCAAGTGACATCCCCCCCGCCTCGCCCCCTGCCTGGCCCCCTCTGCAACCAGAGGTTTGTGCCCACTCCCAACATTCCCATGCAGCCCTGCCCACCCAGAACTGTCAATGAGAGTTTTCATACCACCCACCCAGTGACTGATGACCCAGGCACCTTAACCCTGAACACCTGGCAATTGGCAGAGCACACACACAACACCCAACCCAGTGACCAGGGAGAACACCCCCTGTACTTAGAGCCAGGTGACTGGCCAAACAGATACACCACCTCACCAGAAATGCCACATACATCCTTAGCAGTCCCACAAGACCAGCAAAAAAGAGATCTACACTCACACACCCAGTTGCTTCTCTACCCACCTGGGGACAGGAGGTGAGAGCTTCTAAGTGGCCAGATTATTCATCAGAGCAGCACACATCCCCACCCTAATCAGATATATCAAAACAAAACAAAGTAAAAATTCAGGACACAGCAAACAAACATACAATAAATAAATATAATAATTTCTTGATGCCTTGGAGACAATAGGCAATATCATATCATGTAAAGAAGCAAGACAAGATGACACCAGCAAGTGACCAAAATAAAGAGCCAGAAAACCTCCTGGAGCAGGAAATGGCCATGGAACTACCAGGTAAAGAACTCAAAAAACTAATACACAGGGCTCTTCAAGAGATCAAGAAAGAAATCAAGGAAGACATAGACAAAACCAAGGAAAACATAGACAAAATCAAGGAAAACAATAGAAAAACTCAGGAAAACAATACAAGAACAAAACAACAAAATCAACAACTAGAAACCATACAAAACAGCAACTAGAAATTCAAAAGATGAATAATAAAATATCAGAAATAGACCACTCAATAGAAAGATATACGAACAGAATTGAAACAATGGAACACAGAATTAGCAAAATTGAAGACAAATCCCTTGACGTCAATTTGTTTGAGGAAAAATCCGAAAAAAAGAATGAAGAAAGCCTAATAATTATGTAGGACACTATCAAGAGGAAAAACTCGTGTGTGATCGGAGTTCCAGAATGAAGGGAGTGGCGGGGGAGGGAACAATGGAATACACAGAAAGACTTGTTGAAGAAATGCTGGCAGAAAACTTACCTCACAAAAGAAAGGCACCAAGACATATACTCAAACTTGCCAAAACCAAAGACGAAGAAAGAATCCTGAGAGTAGTTAGGGAAAAACGAAAAGTCAGCTACAAAGGGGAACCAATACGACTATACTCTGATTACTTGGCAGAAACTACACAAGCAAGAAGGCAATGGGATGACATATATAAAACCCTGAGAGAAAAAAAATTGCTAGCCAAGAATTAAAAAAAAAAAAATTATATACCCAATAATTGTCTCTCAAATGTGATGGCAAAATTAGGACGTTTCCAGACAAACAGAAATTAAGGGAATTTATAAAAAACAAACCAAGCTTACAAGTAATATTAAAGAGAGTCCTTCGGATAGAGAACCAACAACATCAGACAATAATCTGAGCTTATTGGAAACCCTGGTGGCATAGTGATTAAGTGCTATGGCTGCTAACCAAGAAGTCGGCAGTTCGAATCTGAGAGGCTCTCCTTGGAAACTCTATGGAGCAGTTCTACTGTGTCCTATAGGGTCGCTATGAGTCAGAAGCAACTTGATGGCAGTGGGTTTGGTTTTTGGTTTTTATAGGGCTGCGCAGCCTGGGGGTGGCATTCTCCCCCACGCCATGACTTGAAATGCAAAAAAGGTCAGAAGAGCTTAATGAGATTTTGCCAATCTCAGCTTGAAGAGGGAAAAGTGAAGGGACGAAGACTCTTTCTTGCCTCAGAATGTGCCAAGCTGCCCGAGCAGAAAAGTGGAGATGGCAGATTATCACAGCGATCTCTAAAAAAGTGGTTCAAATTCAGAACGCTGGTTTAGGTGAATTCTGAATTTATGACCTGAGTGACAAAATTAACAAACTGCTGAAAGAAAAAGAACACTAGGAGGCTCAGATAAAGGAGCTGGGTGGTCCTGATTATAGAAAAGTTGGCCCTAAAATGCTGGATCATGAAGGAAAAGAAGTCCTGGGAAATCAGGGTTACAAATACTTTGGAACAGCAAAAGATTTGAAAGCTACAGAAACAGAAATCAAAAGATGCATCGCATTGGGCAAATCTGCTGCAAAAGACCTCTTTAAAGTCTTAAAAAGCAAAGACGTCACCTTGAAGACTAAAGTTCGCTGGACCCAAGCTATGGTGTTTTCATGGATGATGAATAAGGAAGACTAAAGAAGAATTGATGCCTTTGAATTGTGGTGTTGGTGAAGAATATTGAATATACCTTGGACTGCCAAAAGAACAAACCAATCTGTCTTGGAAGAAGTAAAACCAGAATGTTCCTTGGAAGCAAGGATGGCGAGATTATGTCTCAAATACTTTGGACGTATTATCAGGAGGAATCAGTCTTTGGAGAAGAACATCACGCTTGCTAAAGTAGAGCGTCAGCAAAAAAGAGGAAGACCCTCAATGAGACGGATTGAAGCAGTGGCTGCAAGAATGGGCTGAAGCTTAACAATGATTGTGAGGATGGTTCAGGACCTGGCAGTGTTTCCTTCTATTGTACATGGGGATGCTAGTAGTTGGAACTGACTCGACAGCACCTAACAACAACAAAAGAGAGCTATTTGGAAAAGAACCTCTTCCAAGAAAGGCATGAGCTGAGTTCATGAAGGCAATTGATTTTGAGTACTATAGTTACTTAGATGAAGACGATGTTACTATTTTGCCTTTGGAACAGGAATATGAAAAGAAACTCAGAGCTGAATTGGTAGAAAAGTGGAAAACTAAGACAGAGGCCTGGCTTTCAAAAAGAGAAAAAGAAGAGGAGGAGCAGAAGAAAGAGATAAATATCTATGCTGTCAACAAGGAAGAGTCTGATAAGGAAGGTGGCCTGGAGAAAGGTGAAGATAGACAGCAGAAGTTCATCACTCAAGTCCTAGTACCATCACAGCAAGATATTGAGGAGGTGCTCAAAGAAAGAAAGAAGATGGAACTCCTTCAGAAGCATGCAAGTGAGACCCTGAAGGCCCAGGGTGAAAAAGCCAACAGCTCCTAGAATATCAGGGCCCAGCAAGGTGCTTGTTGGGATCTGAGAGATCTTGCAGTTCTTCCACCCCACTGGCTCCATGTGCTAACATATAGGACCACTGCCTGCTCTGCCATACTGGGACGTCAGGCAGGCAGGCAGGAAGCACACTTCTTTACCCTTCCTTCTTCTCTCACCTTTTCCTTGCCTCATGTGCTGACCTGAAGGTGGGGTCTGGCCCTTGCCTCCTCTCTGGCAGATGCCTAGATGCTGAACACATCAGGCACTGCCTTTGTACAAATATTTTGCATCTGTATGAGTCCCTTTTTTTATTTTGGGGTGTGTAAACCAGGTTGCTAACTGGTTGCCTATAAGAATTTTGCTTAGCCTTGTACTGCAATTTGGGGAGGGAGGAATCAATTCATGGCCAATATTAAAAAATGCAATTTCCCTTAAAAAGATATTTATAACTTCTCTTGAAATAGAGAAGATGTTCCACCTTTACACCCACAGCCCCACTTGTTAGCCATCATCTTGTGGAATCTTTGTGATTTTCTTTGTATTGAATCATATCATCCGCAAATAGGAAGAGTTTTATTCATTCCTTATCAATTTGGGTGCCCTTTATTTCTTTTTCTTGCCTTATTGCATTTGCGAGGACTTCCCATTCTCAAGGGGAATGCTTTCAGTCTCTTTCCATTGAGAATAATGTTGGCCGTTGTCTTTTATTATGTTGAGGAATTAGCCTTCTATTATTATTTTGCTGAGAGTTTTTATCAGGAATGGGTATTGGACTTCATCAAATGCCTTTTCAGCATCAATTAAGATGATTGTGTGCTTTTTTTCCAATTCACATGGAACATTCTCTGGAACAGACCACATTTTAGGCCACAAAACAAATCTTAACAAAATCCAAAACATCAAAATTACACAAAGCATCTTCTCTGATCACAATGCCATAAAAGTAGAAATCAATGACATGAATAGCAAGGGAAAAAAATCAAGCACATGGGAACTGAATAACACATTGCTTAAAAATCACTGGGTAATAGAAGATATCAAAGATGGAATCCAGAGCTGCCCCCTTGGACCAGGCATGCTTTCGGCCCTTCAGGGCTCCACTGCTCCTGCCTTGCTCATTCCTGCCTGGGGGGAGGGCTTTGAGTTTACTACTTCTATTTTCAAAAAAGATTTTTATATGAAGGAAAAAAAAGTACAACAAAATGACAACAGTAAACTCATACCTATCAATAATTATGCTGAATGTGAATGGGTTAAATGCACCAGTAAAGAGACAGAGAGTGGCAGAATGGGCGGGGGGGAACCATGATCCATCAATATGCTTTCTATAAGAGACACATCTTAGACACAAAGACATAAACAAACTAACACCCAAAGAATGAAAAAATATATATATCAAGAAAACAATAACCAAAAAAGAGCAGGAGTGGCAATATTAATCTTTGCTAAAACAGACTTTAAAGCAAAAGCCATCTAGAATCTAATGAGAATGAAAACACATCCGTTGGAACACAGCAAGAGCAGTGCTTAGAGGTCAATTTACATCAATAAACACATACATGAAAAAGAAGAAAGGGCCAAAATCAAAACATTAACCCTACAAATCAAATAAATAGAAAGATAACAGCAAAAGAAGCCCACAGACACCAGAAGAAAGGAAATAAAGATCAGAGCAGAAAGAAATGGAGAACAGAAAAACAATAGAAAGAATCAAGAAGACAAGAAATTGGTTCTTAGAAAGAATCAATAAAATTGACAAACCATTGACAAAATTGGCAAAAGAAAAGCAGGAAAGGAAGCAAATAACCCAAGTAAAAAATGAGATGTGTGGCATTACAACAGAGCCAACTGAAATAAAAAGGATCATAACAGAATCCTATGAAAAACTGTTCTCCAACAAATTTGAAAGCCTAGACGAAATATGCAAATTTCTAGAAACACACTACCTACCTAAACTAACACACACTGAGGTAGAAAAAGGAACTGATTGATAACAAAAGAAGAAAGTGAAGAGATTTAAAAAAAAAAAAAAAAAACCCTTCCAATGAAGAAAAGCCCTGGCCTGGACAACTTCACTGGTGAATTCTACCAAACATTCAGAGATGAGCCCACACCAACACTACTCAAACTATTTCAAAGCTTAGAAAGGAAGGAAGAGTCCTGAATTCATTCTATGAAGCAAACCGAACTCTGATACCAAAGCCAGGCAAAGACACCACAAAAAAAGAAAATTACAAACCAATATCCCTCATGAATACAGACACAAAAATTCTCAACAAAATTCTAGCCAATGGAATTCAACAGCCTATTAAAAAAAAAAAAAAAAATACATCAAGACTAACTGGGATTCATACCAGGTATGCAAGCATGGTTCAACATTAGAAAATTAATCAATGTTAATCCACCACATAAATAAAACAAAAGAAAAAAATCACACAATCATCTTAATTGATGCTGAAAAGGCATTTGATAAAGTCCAACTCCCATTCCCGATAAAAACTCTTGGCAAAATAATAATAGAAGGCAAATTCCTCAACATAATAAAAGACATTTACACAAAACCAACAGCCAACATTATTCTCAATGGAGAGAGACCAAAAGCATTCCCCTTGAGAATGGGAACCAAACGAGGATGCTCTTTATCACCCCTCTTACTCAGCATTGTGCTGGAAGTCCTCGCAAATGCAATAAGGCAAGAAAAAGAAATAAAAGGCTCCCAAAATTGGTAAGGAAGAAGGAAAACTGTCCCTATTCGCAGATGATATGATTCAATACATAGAAAATCACAAACATTCCACAAGAAAGCTACTGGAACTAATGGAAGGATTCGGCAAAGTAGCAGGATACAAGATTAACAAACAAAAATGAGTTGGATTCCTCCACAACAAGAGAACTTCAAAAAGGAAATCAGGAAAACAATACCTTTTACAATAGTCTCTAAAAAGATAAAATCCTTAGGAATAAATCTAACCAGTGATGTAAAAGACTTATACAAAGAAAACTACAAAACACTACTGCAAGAAACCAAGAAACCTGCATAAATAGAAAAACAGCTATGTTCATGGATAAGAAGACTCATCTTTGTGAAAATGGCAATACTACCCAAAGTGATCTACAGATATAATACAATCCCAATTTTTTCCATATAAAGTTGGAAAGAAAATGAGCCCTGAATAAGGAAAGCATTATTGAACAAGAACAAAGTAAGAGGCCTCACGCTTTCAAATTTCAGAACCTAATAATACAGCTGCAGTAGTCAAAATGGCCTGGCACTGGTACAAGGACAAACACATACACCAGTGGAAGAGAATTGAGAATCCAGATGTAAATCCATCCACCTACAGGCAGCTGATCTTTGACAAAGCTCCAAAATCCATTAAATTGGGAAAAGATAACCTGTTTAACAAAGGGTGCTTGCTGAACTGGTATCCATCTGTAAAAAAATGAAACTGGACCCATACCTCACACCATACACAAAAACGACTCAAAATGGATCAAAGACCTAAATGTAAAACCTGGAACAATAAAGACCTTGAAAAAAAAATAGGCCCCGAAGACAAATCATCAGGCATGAAAAGGACTGGTCAGTGGGGGGGAGAGAGATGCTGATGAAGAGTGAGCTAATTAAATCAGGTGGACACGGGAGAGTGTGTTGGCAACTCTTGACTGGAGAGGGGATGGGAAGATAGAGAGAGAGGGAAGATGGTAAAATTGTCACGAAACGAGAGACTGTAAGGGCTGACTCAATAGGGGGAGAGCAAGTGGGAGAAGGGAGTAAAATGTATGTAAACCTACATGTGACAGACTGGAATCGTAAATGTTCTCTTGAAGCTTAATAAAAATTAAAAAAAAAATAGGGACAAGTCTAGGGGCCCTAACATATAAATGGTATAAACAGAACACCAAACATAACTAAAAATGCACAAACAGCAGAAGATGAACTAGATAAATATCAAACACTTACGTTCATCAAAAGACTTCTTCAAAAGAGAACCTATTATAAACTGAGAAGAACACATACATTTGTGGTTATGAGGGGGGGAGGGAGGGAGGGTGGGAGAGGGTTATTTACTGATTAGTTAGTAGATAAGAACTACTTTAGGTGAAGGGAAGAACAATACTCAATACACGGAAGGTCAGCTCAACTGGACTGGACCAAAAGCAAAGAAATTTCCGGTATAAACTGAATGCTTTGAAGGTCAGTGGAGCAACGGCGGGGGTTTGGGGACTAGGGCTTAAGGGGACTTCTAAGTCATTTGGCAAAATAATTCTATTATGAAAACATTCTGCATCCCACTTTGAAGTGTGAAGTCTGGGGTCTTAAATGCTAACAAGCAGCCATCTAAGATGCATCAATTGGTCTCAACCCACCTGGATCAAAGGAGAATGAAGAACACCAAGGTCACACGATAACTACGAGTCCAAGAGACTGAAAGGGCCACATGAACCAGAGACTTACAACATCCTGAGACCGGCAGAACTAGATGGTGCCAGGTCACAACCGATGACTGCCCTGACAGGGAGCACAACAGAGAACCCATGAGGGAGCAGGAGATCAGTGGGATGCAGACCCCAAATTCTCATAGAAAGACCAGACTTAATGGTCTGACTGAGACTGGAAGAATCCCAGCGGTCATGTTCCCCAAACCTTCTGTTGGCACAGGACAGGAACCATTCCCAAAGACAACTCATCAGACATGGAAGGAACTGGACAATGGGTTGGAGAGAGATGCTGATGAAGAGTGAGCTACTTGTATCAGGTGGACACTTGAGACTGTGTTGGCATCTCCTGTCTGGAGGGGAGATGGGAGGGTAGAGAGGGTTAGAAACTGGGAAAATGGTCACGAAAGGAGAGACTGGAAGGAGGGAGCAGGCTGACTCAGAGGGAAAGTAAGTGGGAGTATGGAGTAAGGTATATATAAGCTTAAATGTGACAGACTGACTTGATTTGTAAACTTTCACTTAAAGCACAATAAAAATTATTTAAAAAAAAAAATAAAAGAACCTATGGACTGGGGAAGAATTTTTGGCTTTGACATATCCGACAAGGGTCTAATCTCTAAAATCTATAGAAAACTTCAATATCTCAACAATAGAAATACAAAAACCCAATTAAAAAAAATGGACAAATGATATGAACAGATACTTCACCAAAGAAGACATTCAGGCGGCCAACAGACACAAGGAAATGTTTGCAATCATTAGCCATTAGAGAGATGCGGATCAAAACTGCAATGAGATATCATCTCACCCTGACATTACTGGCACAAATCAAAAAAAAACAAATGTTGGAGAGGCTGTGGAGAGATTGGTACACTGCTGGTGGGACTGTAAAATGCTACAACCACTTTGGAAAATGGTATAGCGCTTCCTTGAAAAGCTAGAAATAGAAATATGATCCAGCAAACCCAATCCTAAGTATGTACCCTAAAGAAATAAGAGCCATGACACAAATAGACATATGCACACCCATGTTCATTGCAGCATTATTCACAATAGCAAAAAGATGGTAACAACCTAAGTGCCCACCAACAGATGAATGGATAAACAAACTGTGGTACATACACACAATGGAATACTACACAATGACAAAGAATAATGACGAATCTGGAAAATATCTCACAACATGGATGAATTTGGAGGATATTATGCTTAGTGGAATACATCAATTATAAAAAGGTAAATATTGTATGAGACCACTATTATAAAGAAACAAGAAAAGGTTTACACACAGGGGAAAGAACAAAAACTTTCTTTGACGGTTACCAGGAATGGGGCAGGGTAGGGGAAGAGATTGCCAAATAGAAGACACATGTTAATTTTGGTTACAAGAAAGGCAATCCACAATACGGGAGAAGTCAGCAAGACATGGCCAAGGCTTGAGAGAACACTGAGAGTAACACAAGAACAATGGGCAACAACAGTGGTTTCTATAGCATAGATAGCCATGCAACAATAATATTAACCAATATTAACAAATACTAATTAATAAATGAATGCATAGCTAGACAGATATGGCAAGAGGTGTGTGAGGGTATAAAGGAACACACCCATCTGCTGATATAGGTTCAGTGGTGGATTTTTTTTTCTTTTTTAATGTTAACTGTCAGTTATAACTGATATTATTTATAACTGATGTTATTTATAACTGATACAATTATCTACCTAGAAAATTCAAGATAATAAACAGAAAAGTTATTAGAACTCTTAGTAATTCACCAAGATGGTTAGAAATAAAATAAACAGAACATATAGGAAAATGATAGCTTTTCTACACACTTGAAATAACTGTATCAACTACAAATTATAAAATATAAAGTATAAAAGAAGAAATTACATTTATAATGGTAACATAAACTGAGCCCTACAAGATAACAACGTGCATTGTAACAGACTGATGATTGTCCAAAAATACTTGGTTTTCACTTCTTTCATAGGAGTAGAACTCAAATTTTATTTATTATTGTGCTTTAGGTGAAAGTTTACAGCTCAAGTTAATTTCTCATTCCAAAATTTATATACATATTGTTTTGTGGCATTGGTTGCAATATGGTGGATATTCATACATCCACAACTGTAGGAGATGCTTATATATCAATATAGATAATAGAGAACATGAGCAAAAGTAAGGGTGACTTCTTAGATAAAACCAAACACCTCGAGGGCAAAGTTCCTAGGCTGAAAGAGGAAGGTCCATTGACTCGCGGGGCATCTACCATTCTGACTGGGATCACAACAGAGGGTCCTGGACAAAGTGGGAGAAAAATTGAAGAACAAAAAATCAAATTCACAAAAAGACTAGAGTTACTGTTCTGATAAAGACTGGAGAAACCTCCAAGACTATGGCCCTAAGACACCCTTCTGAACTAGAACTGGAGCCATTACCAGAGACCACCTTTCAGCCAAACTGTAGACAGGCCCAAGAATAAACAATAACACCCAAGAGGTCCCAAGAGGAACATGTTCCTTACAAGAATTTGTTATACAAGAGCCAAAGGGCAACATTTGCTCAAAAGCAAAGATGAAAAGGCAGGAAGGGGTAGCAATTCAGTAGGAAAGAAAATGGAAAACCTAGGACAGAAATAGGAAGAGGGCAAGAACATCGTGGAAAATGAAACCAGTGTTTTGGAATGCTTTGTGTACAAACTAACAGATGGGAAACTAATTTGCTCTATAAATTGTCACCTAGTAAACAATAAATAAAATTGTAAAAATTAGTCTAAGATAAAAGAAAGTCACCAAGGCTAGAAGAGTAAAAAATGGACATTTTCATAGACTCTGACAGAGTTTCAGCACACCGGTGTAAACACACCCTTCTGGTCCAAGTGGAGCTTGCCTTGGCAATGCAGGAGTTCTGCCTCAGCTACCACCTTTTTTGAGTTATCACGATCATCGTTTTGTTTGAAAATTTGAAATGACCAGGAGGACCTTTTAAACTATTTCTTTGAAGACTCTAGAATGAAAATATCCCTAGTATTAAATCAACAAGATATACTGACACAGTGGCTGCAACAATGGGCTCAAGCTTAATAACCATCATGAGGCTGGCTTAGGTCCAGGCAGTGTTTCATTCTGTTGCACACAGGGTCACTATGAGTCGGAACCCACTCACTGACACCTAACAACAATTTTTTGCAGTTGTGTTTTTCTATATTCCTTCCAGTGTAATCAAATGAAGGAAATGAAATGACATACCTTTGTCTCTTTTGACACCAAATTTTTGATCACCTTGCCCAGTAGGGGTACTGACTGTCTGAACAAAGACTTGGGAAAGGGTGGACACCCAATCCCAGCCCCTCCTAACCTCCCATGCCCTCTCCTAACCAGAGGCAGAAGATGACCTTTGAGGGACTTGCTCAGAAAGTCCTTTCGTTGTCATGATTATTTGATCCACAGAAAAATGTAAATTAAAAAAAATGCACACGCACAAACATAATCGCTGCCATGCTGGGTTTTTGTTTGTTTGTTTCTGTCTTTCAAATTGAGGAGTATTTGGTAAGTTTCTGATAGGTAGCATATGTAATTAAACTCTCTCCATACCTTACCACAGGGGCGACGGCGGTTCAGTAGTGGAATTCTCACCTTCCATGCTGAAGACCAGGGTTCAATTCTTGGCCAACGTACCTCATGCGAAGCCACCACCTGACTGATAATGGAAGCTTTCAACAGAGCCCAGACTAACACAAATTAGGAAGAAAGTCCTGGCAATCTATTTCTGAAAGTCAGAATGGTCAGATCCACAACAAATCATGGGAATGGTACAGGACCAGGCAGAGTTTGGTTCCATTATGTGTGGGGTCGCATGAGTCAGGGGCTGACTTTACATCAGCTAACAATAATAGACAATACCTTAACACACACCACGCACACACACACACACACACACCGAAATTAGGGCACACCAGAAAAATCAGGTTACATCTTGAAATGGCGGAGAAGAGTGTTTGTCTCTTTCATTCACCTTGAGGTACCTATAGAGGATTTTCTTATTTTTCCTTCTGAGCTCTTTTCGAAAGTCACTTTGATTGGGTGAGTAACAGATTTATTTGTAAAATCCTTTTTAAAGCAACTATAAACTCATTTAATACCTAAAAACATCACCATCAACCTAACCTCCAATCCCCCAACAAAAAATTGTTTATTTTTTAAATCTGCTTTCCTGAAACTACCAGGTTTGTTCCCCCATGCCACAGCAATGTTCAAAGTGCAACCGACAGTGGGAAAGGTGTGATCCACTCTCTCCAGCGGGGTTCTTCTTTCCTCATATTTCTAAGACTTTCCCTGAAACTCTGATTCAGTCAAGTTTGCTGGACAGACAAACATTCACAGCTTTGCTGAAGGAGAAAGAGGAGGCCACAGCTGAGGTAGACAAGGTGAGCAATCCACAGACATGCTGTCTCCTGGACCAGCCTTACAATGTGGGGTAAACACGGAGGACGGAGGGAAGTCTCCAGTAAAAAATACTAGAAGACAGTTTCTTACTGCTAACCAGCTCACCTTTGCCATGAATAATCAATTATTCGAGGGGAGATAAAGTTACTTTAAAACTGACTTTTAAAAAAATACATGATTCACTTAGTATAATTTTCTTGCCTCATCATTTTTTTAAAGAAATACATTCTCACTGCCTTGACAGTGAGATTCCCCCCAACAACCCATCTTGTAAATCCACCTTGCTCTCCACTCATCCCCTCCCCCTGCAACCCTCAAATTGGATCCCATGGAAAATAAATACAGCAGAAGCCACCACTGACTATCTCTGACCAGAAAATGAACACTACTTCCAAAACCTGTTTTCTAAACTCCCGGTGACTGAGACAGGAAGGGGTGGGGGGAGAGGACGGGGCGGCCTGTTTGTACACCCACTGGCACTACCTCTTCCTCACCAGTGAAGCTTTCCATGGAAATTCTGGCTGCATTAGCCTTGGCTATGCTCGGGACTATTTTTGGAAGCCTAAAAACCTCAGGGGAGTGACTTTTACTTTTATTCATGTACAGGGTCCTTACTTTTATTTATTAAAGAAACAAAAACATGTCTCCTGCTTAACTTCAACCAGCTTTCGTGTCAAGTGAAACAAAACTTGTTGGCTGGTCCAATCGGCCATTAGCCAGGGTGGAGGGAGAGCCCTTCCATGGCACGTCTGAGGCATATGTGACCTGAGTAGTAATCACCCCTCAGAGAAAGGGAGGAGGCACGGAGTTTTGAGACTCTTGTCCCAAAGGAACAACTTTGGGAGAGTGTTTCAGTCTGCCTGGGAGAAAAAAGGTATCTGGGCAAAATTCCAGCAAATTGGGAGTGTTACTTTTAAAAAGCATTTCAGGAGGCAAGAAAAGAGATGGTTCAGTCCCTCAAAACTGTGGCACTGACACCCCAGCACTTAAAAAAAAAACTAGCAGAGAAGATCACAGGGTGGAGATCACCCCATAGATTTGGCTTCACCGCCCCCCCCCCCCCCCGGGTCTAAGTGTTCATTTTAACAAGTTGTGAAGGGCAGGCAGCCAACCCCTCAGCCTCCACAAGACGAATTGATTCAAGGTTTCTCCTTGAGCCTCCAGCCAAGATGCCTGCTACAATAGCAGCTGGGGAGGTGCTATTGTTTTATCTCAGCGGAGATTTGAAACTCCCTCACCCAGAACTAGCAGCCCACCATGTGTCTACAAACGCCAACAGAGAGAAATGCTAGCAGAGTGGAAGTTTAAGTCTGCATCAGACACTGAACAAAGCTGCAGTAAGAATCCCTAGGGATTTTGCTGGTGGGGCATCCCCGTGCCAGATGTCAAGGCTAGCCCACTATTATCTCACTTCCATCCTCTGTTTACTGCCCTCAATGATGACTCTAGCTTTAAAAAATAGTTGCCATCCGGTCGACTCTGACTCATAGCATCCCCGTGTGTGTGTGAGTGAAAATGTGCTCCATAAGGTTTCCAATGGTTGATTTTGGGGACGTAGATCGCCAGGCCTTTCTTCTGAGATGTTTCTAGGTAAACTCAAACCTCCAACCTCTCAGTTAGCAGTTAAGAGTGTTAACCACTTACACCACCCAGGGACTTCTATGATTCTAGCCAGGATTTGCATTATATCCCAACATGTAAGACAATGACTACAAATATCTCTGCCACTTTAGGCAAATCACTTTAACTTCCCTGGACCTTGGTTTCATTTTGTTAAATAGGCAGATATTGCTAGGTGTTCACTGTAAATTTGTTTCATCTTCTTCCTGGGCACACAGCTAGATTCTATTTTCAGGTCTTCCTTGTACTTAGGTGTGGCCCTGTGACTGCCATCCCTAGCCAATGGAATATGAGCAGAAGAGAGGTGTGCCAGTTTCAGTCCAAGAAACCAGTGTGCCCCTTCTATACTTTTTCTCTTTCCCTCAGCTGCACATGGGTGACCTTGGAGACCTAGGTGTCCCCATATTGAAGATGGCAAAGCCAGAGAATGGAATCCAGAGTCACCATGTGAAAGAAAACTCCCTCTGATCCAAAATAGCTTCCTTGAACTGTGTCATGAGCAAGGAATAAACTTTGAATTAAGCCACCAAAGTTTGGGGGCATATTTGTTACTGAAGCCTAGCCTCTGACTAACAGACCGTAATAACAGCACCTGCTCTGCCTACCTCAAAGGATGATAAACCAAAACCAAACTCACTGCCATCAAGTCGATTCCGACTCATAGCAACCCTATAGGACTGAGTAGAACTGCCCCATAGAGTTTCCAAGGAGCGCCTGGCAGATTTGAACTGCTGACCTCTTGGTTAGCAGCTGTAACACTTAACCACTATGCCACCAGGGTTTCCCAAAGGATGGTAGGAAAAATCATATGAGATATTTTGCCTTGAAAATATATCACATCTTCCAAGACTAGAGCAGAAATAACACTGCCTGCAGGAGAAGCACCCATAAATTAACAGTATTTTTGAGTCCTTACTATCTTCCAGGCATCATACTATTTAAATGCTTTATAATGACTATTTTATTTAATCCACATAACAACATGTAGAAGTGATACTATTGCCATCCCCGTTTAACAGACGAGAGGAAAATAAATAGTTCCCCTCAAGGTGATTCTGACTTATGGCAACCCCATATATGTCAGAATAGAACTGTGCTCCATTGGGTTTTCATGATTGTGATCTTTTGGAAGCAGGTCACCAGGCCTTTCTTCTGTGGTACCTCTGGGTAGGTTTGAACCACCAACCCTTAGGTTAGTAGTCAAGTCCTTGGTGAAAAACTCACAATATTACATAGCTATTTTATTACATAGCAAGCTAAGAATTAAAGGCAGAAAGTCTGGCACCAGAACCATAATTCTTAGCCTGGTACCCAGAAATAAAAGGTAGTTTCAAATATATGAATATGGTACTTTTAATTCAATAAGTCAAACTTTAGAAGTACCTTTGCTTCAATTAGCTATGTCAAAAGAAAGTCATCTTTGGCCTATTTGTCCTCGTGCTGATCCACTTTTTCCACTTGACTTTCCATGTATACACACAGTTCCCATCTACGGCAGCTGGTGTTCTTTCAGGAACATTTTTTTAGTCTAACAAATGACGCAGACTATCACCTAGGTTCCTACCACAAGCTTAGATGCAGAATTTTGACGGTGCATTTTTAAATCTCAATATGATGCATTCTTTTATTTCCTTTAGAATCTCTTTTGTCCTCTTAAATGTATTTAATATAAGCTAAGAGACAAGGAAATGCTGTTTAACAAGTGAAAAGGACAAGGGCCCCTCCCAAGTATTAACTCATTTAAGAAATCTTACAGCAATGTTACCTCATGCTTCCATCATTAGACAGAATCCCAAAGTACAATTACTGAAGCCTGGTAATGAGACCACCAATGGTAAGCAGGTCATTATAAAAATTTAAGACCTATTGAGCACTACAGGTTTTTACAGTTGGTCAGCTCAGATTTATTTAGCACATGTTTTTTCCATCCCTGCAATGCATGGGGAAAATTCACTGTGTCCAACATCTCTCAAAACCACATTTCCACCTGTGTGGGGCAATGGAATTAATAAGCGTATAGAATAACCTCACAAATTTGGATCCCACTCATCTGGAATTCATGATATTTCAGTTACACATGTGCGGGCCTGGCCAGACAAAAAGGCCGCATGGGTGGAGGTCACTGCACAAAGCTAGAGTGAAATAAGGGTTGGCAGGGTCAAGGGCAGGGAGAGATGGGGTTGCAAAGCTCAGAGACTGTATACAAACATGTTTTAATGATCAAGTGACAATTACATGTATAAAGTCACTAATTGTGTGCTGAAAGTGGGCTTGCCTTTTGGTATTAACAAGAAGAGTTTGGGAAACAAATTTAAAAGCTTAAACGAAATTGCAAGAGGAAGATTGAACTTGCTTTTCGATTAAGGCAAACAAAGCATTTTCTTACTCTTTACAAAAATACATTCACAAAAGCTATTGGTATGCTTATCTCTTCCCTGAAGGATGTAAACAATGCAAACCTTATCGTCTTCCTAACACAAAATTAATACATTAGTGGTCTATAAGATACTATTCAAATTGGAGACTTGCAATAATTCTAACAACCCTCTACAATCCCTGATTATTCCCACATATAAATGACCTATTTTCTGAGTCGGTGAAGTTTGGCTCCACCACAGATGTGGAGAAGACAGGTAAAAGCTCAAGCTTGAGTGTTGCCTACCAAGGTCCAGCCAAGCTTGCTGTGCTTGCTTCTGTTGCTTAAAACAAGAAAGAAACTTAAAAAAAAAAAAGTTTTTTTTTTTTTTTGAGTAATAGATAACATTAAAGCAGACTTCTAAACCACACCAGATTCACCACGCTGGGGCTTGGTCTCCTCCATTTTTCCCTAGGTGTCTGCTCCCTCCAGCCTCTTCAGACCTCCTCTAAGATAATAAGCTTCTGTTAGAAAAGATAAAAAAGTATAAGCAGCCCTGTAGAGGCAAATAACCATGCTCCACTTACCTCCACAAAAACATCAAAATATATCATGCTCTCCTAAGGAGAGAAAACACGAGTCTCATATGACAAATACCTTCTTCTTATAACAGGGCTACCCACCAGGCAGAACAAAAGTCCAAAGAAACCCAAACTCCACTTAACATTTTATTAAAGCATATTTTTTTCTTATACCAGAAAGAAGGTCATTATCATGGGCTGTCCCAGAACATTTGCAGGTTTCCCAGTCTTATCTCTTCCATCCATTTTCCAGCTACTGATCAGAGGAAAAACATAAATAACCTATACTGTAATCCTAAGTAGAAATATCTTCTTTTATTCTGATCATTCTTTTTGTTAAGCATTCAGAAAATACTGACAAATTTAAGGAAGAGAATAAAAAATCACCTGTAATCCTACAGCCCAGAAAGAGCATTTTATTATACATTGCAGTGCAATGGAGTGCTTTTGTGTGGCCTTTCTCCCTATGGTCTCATAACTCCCACCCAGGTGATTGGGTGGGACTGTGCAAATAGGGTAATTGTGGCCCACCAAGGGGATTGTTCAGTTTTGCTATTCCGCTGGGCTTGAAATGAGTCATCCCAGAGGTGGGAAAGAGAGTGTCGGGGATTGAATTATATCCCCCAAAATATGTGTTAACTTGGTTAGGCCATGATTCCCAGTATTGTGTGGTTGTCCTTCATTATGTGATTGACATAATTTTCTTAAATGTTGTAAATCCTAACCATACCTGTGGCTAATGAGGCAAGATTGGATTATGTTAAGAGGATTAGGCTGGGACGTAACACCCTCGCTCAGGTCACATCCCTGATCCAATGTAAAGGTAGTTTCCCTGGGATGTGGCCTAAACCACCTTTCGTCTTACAAAAGATTGAAGGAAAAGGAAGAGAACAGAGAGGAGGGGACCTCATACCACCAAGAATGAAGCACCGGGAGCAGAGTGCATCATTTGGACCTGGGGTTCCTGCTTGGAGAAGCTCTTAGTCAGGGGAAGATTGATGATAAGGTCCTTCCTCCAGAGCTGACAGAGAAAGGCTTCCCCTGGAGATGACACCCTGAATTTGGACTTCTAACCTACTAGAATGTGAAAGAATAAACTTCCGTTTGTTGAAGCCACCCACTTGTGGTATTTCTGTGATAGCAGCACTAGACAACTAAGACAGAGAGGATTCCACCACCACCAAGGAACAGCCAGGAGCAGAGAGCACAACTTTTGGACCTGGGATCCCTGTGCTGAGAAGCTCCTGGAACCAAGAGGCAAAGATGGAGAAAGAGCTCGAGAAGTAGAAGCAGAGAAATGAAAACAGGAGACAGCATGGTGGGAATTATATCCTGAGCATCCTTGAACCTAAACTGTAAACTGTTACTTCCCTAATAAACCCCATAATCATGAGTATTGCCTGTGAGTTCTGTGTGGCCATTGCAATGAATTACCAAACCCAGCAGAGAAGTAGAGGGTGCAATGGGAGGGATGGCTAGTGTCAGAACTGGTAAAGGTGGAGGACAGAGGAACCATATCTGACCTCTCCCTCATAGGAATTGCCCTTGGGCTGGTGATCTTGATTCTCCTTCCCCTTCATAAAGTTAAAGGAGGTCAGACACTGCTCCCATGCCATTTTTACATATATCCTCTTAGACTTTTTTCTGTGCATAGATATACAAATATAGGAGCCCTGGTGGCTCAGTCGTTAAGCAGTAGGCTGCTAACCCAAAGGTCAGCAGTTTGAATCCACCAGCCGCTCCTTGGGACCTTATGGGGCAATTCTACTCTGTCCTATAGGGTCACTATAAGTCAGAATCGACTCAATAGCAATGGGTTTGATTGTGTGTTTGGAGGGAGGGCGGTGGCACAAATGGTTATGTGCTGGACTACTAACCAAAAGGTTGGTGGTTTGAATCCACCCAGAGGCACCCAGAAAGAAAAGCATGGCGATCAGCTTTCGAAAGGTCAGAGCCTTGAAAACCCTATGGAGTTGGTGGAGCCAAGATGGCGGACAAGGCAGACGCTACCTCGGATCCCTCTTACAACAAAGACACGGAAAAACAAGTGAATCGATCACATACATAACAATCTACGAACCCTGAACAACAAACACAGATTTAGAGACGGAGAACGAACTAATACGGGGAAGCAGCGATTGTTTCCAGAGCCTGGAACCAGAGTACCAGTCAGATACAGCAGAAGCACAGAGACCTGCTCCACCCCCCTGAACTAACCCCGGGAGGGGGACCAGCTGGTTCCACAGGCGGCGTGGGACGCAGCCGGTAGGAAAAGTCCCCGGGAAGCAGTGACTGGTCTTGGAGCAGAAAGAGCAGCGTCCGAGCTGGGGAACCGTCCCGCAGGGATTTGGACTGGACGCAGGTACGGCATAAACACGGAGAGTTGCTCCACCCCCCTGAACTAACCCCGGGAAGGGGACCAGCCGGGTCGCGCAGGCGGCGTGGGACGCAGCCGGTAGGAGAAGTCCCTGGGAGGCAACAACTGGTATTGGAGCGGGGAGAACAGCGTCCCAGCCGGGACACTCGGTCACGGCACAAGCACGGGGAGCTGCTCCACCCATCTGAACTAACCCCGGGAGGAGGCCCAACTGGTTCTCGGAGGTGGCACAGCCACGCAGCTGGAGGGACGAGAAGTCCCCGGGAGGCAGCGACTGATTTTGGAGTTGAGAGTGCATCGTCCCAGTAGGGGAGCCTTGACGCTGGGCGTGGGGCTGGAAGTGGAGGATCTGACCCTGACTCCAGCAGGCCAGACCCCCCGGGGGCACTCTCCACACAGCCAGCACACATAGGCGATGTGCCCGCGGGAATCTCAGATATAATAGTCATTCCAAGCAAGACAAGCAACTCTGGCTATATTCTGAGGTGCTACTCTCCTATCTCTCTGTTCCCTCCCCCACCCTCCCCAGGCGGCTTCATTAACATCTGAACAGTCTGAGCCAGAGGGAGAACTCTGATAGGGATCTGACTGCATTTTTTTTTAGCAGATTTTCTGGAAAAACTAGTTTCCCAGTGATGGCTCGGAGACAACAATCCATATCAAACCACTTAAAGAAGCAGACCATGACAGCTTCTCCAACCCCCCAAACAGAAGAATCAAAATCTTTCCCAAATGAAGATACAATCTTGGAATTATCAGATACAGAATATAAAAAACTAATTTACAGAATGCTTAATGATATCACAAATGAAATTAGGATAACTGCAGAAAAAGCCAAGGAACACACCGATAAAACTGTTGAAGAACTCAAAAAGATTATTCAAGATCATAGTGGAAAAATTAATAAGTTGCAAGAATCCATAGAGAGACAACATGTAGAAATCCGAAAGATTAACAATAAAATAACAGAATTAGACAATGCACTAGGAAGTCAGAGGAGCAGACTCGAGCAATTAGAATGCAGACTGGGACATCTGGAGGACCAGGGAATCAACGCCAACATAGCTGAAAAAAAATCAGATAAAAGAATTTAAAAAAATGAAGAAACCCTAAGAATTATGTGGGACTCTATAAAGAAGGATAACCTGCGGGTGATTGGAGTCCCAGAACAGGGAGGGCGGACAGAAAACACAGAGAAAATAGTTGAAGAACTCCTGACACAAAACTTCCCTGACATCATGAAAGACGAAAGGATATCTATCCAAGATGCTCATCGAACCCCATTTAAGATTGATACAAAAAGAAAAACACCAAGACATATTATCATCAAACTCACCAAAACCAAAGATAAACAGAAAATTTTAAAAGCAGCCAGGGAGAAAAGAAAGGTTTCCTTCAAGGGAGAATCAATAAGAATAAGTTCAGACTACTCAGCAGAAACCATGCAGGCAAGAAGGGAATGGGACGACATATACAGAACACTGAAGGAGAAAAACTGCCAGCCAAGGATCGTATATCCAGCAAAACTCTCTCTGAAATATGAAGGCGAAATTAAGATATTTACAGACAAACACAAGTTTAGAGAATTTGCAAAAACCAAACCAAAGCTACAAGAAATACTAAAGGATATTGTTTGGTCAGAGAACCAATAA